>NW_023601322.1:53124686-53515971 GCF_014898055.3 Talpa occidentalis
ATGTCTGTTGGCCATTTGCATTTCCTCTTCAGAGAAGTTTCTTTTTAGCTCTTCTGCCCATTTTTTGACTGGATGTATTTCTTGTTTGTTTGCTGAGTCTCATCAGCTCTTTGCAGAATTTTGTGATCATCCTTTATCATTAGTGTTGGGTGCAAAATGGTTCTCCCAGTTGGTGGGGTTTCTCTTTTGTTTTTTGTTATTGTCTCTTTTGCTGGGCAGAAAGCTCTTTAATTTGATGTAGTCCCAGCTGTTTATCTTTCTCTTCACTATCACTGCTTTGGGTGATGTGTCTGTAAAGATGTCTTTGATGTGCAAATCCCGTAGTGTTTCGCCTATATGTCCTTCTATTATTTAATGGTTTCAGGTCTTATGTTCTAGTCTTTAATCCATTTTGAGTTGATTTTTGTGTATGGTGTGAGGTAGTGGTCAAGCTTTCATTCTTTTTTGCAGTAGCGACCCAGTTTTCCCAGCACCATTTATTGAACAAACTTTCTTTGCTCCAATGCATAGTCTTTGCTCCTTTGTCAAAGATTAGTTGACCATAAATCTGTGGGTTTTTCTGGATTTTCTATTTCGATTCCATTGGTCTGTATGTCTGTTCTTTGTCCAATACCTGCAGTTTTTGATGATTATGGCTTTGTAGTATAGTTTGAAGTCTGGGAGTGTGATGCCTCCATTCCCTTCTTTTTTTCATTAGAAGCTTTGGCTATTCGGGGTTTTTTGTGATTCCATATGAATTTCATTCAATAATTGTTCTATTTCTTTGAAGAATGACATTGAGATTTTGATTGGAATAGCATTGAATCTGTATATTGCTTTTGGTAGGATGCCATTTTTAATAATGTTTTATTCTTCCATTCCATGAGCAGGGGATGTTTCTTTCATTTCTTTGTGGTCTTCTTTCTATTTCTTTTAACAGTTTATAGTTTTCTTTGTATAGGTCCTTTACCTCTTTTGTTAGATTTATTCCAAATATTTGATTTTTTTTTGTTTCGATAATAAAAGGGTGGTTTTTTTGATTTCTTCTTCTTCAGATTTATTGTTTGTGTATAGGAAGGCTACTGACTTTTTGCGTGTTGATTTTGTATCCTGCCACTTTACTGAACTGATTGATGAGTTGAATTAGTTTTTCTGTGGAGTTTTTTGGGGTTCTCTATGTATATTATCATATCATCTGCAAATAGTGATAGTTTGACTTCTTCTTTTCCCTATTTGGATTCCTTTGGATGTCTTTCTCTTGTCTTATTGCTCTGGCTAGGACTTTCCAGTATTATATTGAAAAGCAGTGGTGAGAGTGGACATCCTTGTCTTGTTTCCAGATCTTAATGGAATTGCTTTCAGCTTTTCACCATTGAGAATGATACTGGCTGTTGGCTTGTCATAGATGGCCTTTATGATGTTGAGGTATGTTCCTTGTATCCCAAGAATTTCAAGGGCTTTTATCATGAATGGGTGTTGCACTTTGTCGAAAGCTTTCTCAGCATCTATTGATATTATCATATGGTTTTATATTTCTTTTGTTGATGTGTTGGATAACGTTGATTGATTTTCGGATGTTAAACCATCCTTGTGCCCCTGAATAATCCAACTTGGTCGTGTGTGAATTATCTTATGGATACATTGTTGGATTCTGATAGCTAAAATTTTATTGAGGATTTTTGCATCAGTGTTCATTAGGGAGATTGGCCTATAGTTTTTCCTTTTTTTGTGTTGTCCTTATTCTTGTTTTGGTATTAGTGTAATATTGGCTTCATAGAACGTGTTTGGTATTGTCCCTTCCTTCTCAATTTTTTGGAAGAGTTTGTGAAGGATAGGCACTAACTGTCTCTGAATGTTTGGTAGAATTCATTTGTAAATCCATCAGGTCCTGGCTTTTGTTTTGGGGAGGTTTTTAATTACCATTTCAATTTCGCTGCGTTGTAATTGGTCTGTTTTAGGTGTTCTATTTCTTCTTTATCTAGCTTTGGGTGATTGTAGAGTTGTAGGAATTTGTCCATCTCCTCTAGATTGTTGAACTTGTTTCCATATAACTGTTCATAGTAGTTACTGATTATTCTTTTGATTTCTGCTGTGTCCGTTGTGATTTCTCCTCTTTCATTTATGATTCTGTGTATTTGTGCTTTCTCCCTTTTTTCCTTTGTGAGCCTGGCTAGGGGTTTTGTCTATTTTATTTATTTTTTCAAAGAACCAGCTCTTGGTTTCAATTGATCTTTTGGATTTTTTTTAGTTTCAATTTCATTTATTTCTGCTTTGGTTTTATTTATTTCTTTTCTTCTACTGGTTCTTGGGTTTTTTGTTGTCTTTTCTAGATCTTTGAGCTTCGAGATTAGGTTGTTTCTTTGAGTTCTTTCTTGTTTTTTGATGTGAGCTTCTATTTGCTATAAATATTTTCCTCTTATTACTGCTTTTGCTGCATCCCATACATTTAGGATATTGGTGTCCTCCTTGTCATTCAATTCAAAGAATTTTTTTTAATTTTCTTCTTGATCTCCTCGTTAGTCCAGTGGTCTTCCAGTAGTGTGGCTTTTAATCTCCATGAGGTAGGATAGTTCCTTGCCTTCTTTTTATTGTTTATTTCTAGTTTGATGCCTTTCGTGGTCAGAAAAGATGGTTGGTATGATTTCAATCTTGGTGTATCTGTTGATGTTTGTCTTGTGCCCCAGTATGTGATCGATCCTGGAGAATGATCCGTGTGCGCTTGAGGAAAAATGTGTACTCCGTTTTTTTTTTGGTTTTTAGTGTTCTATAGATGTCTGTTAAGCCCAAATGCTCTAGGTCCTTATTTAGAGCTTTAGTTTCTTTACTTATTTTTTGTCTTGTTGATCTATCCATTGTTGATAGTGGTGTGTTGAAGTCTCCCACTACATATGTGTTTTCTCTTGATGTCTGTTTTTCAGAGGGACAAACAGTTGTCTGATATATTTTTGGTGCTCCTTTCGTTTGGTGAGTATATGTTAATGAGTGTTATTTCTTCTTGAAGTATTGTCCCCTTAATCATAATGTAGTGACCATTGGGGTCTCTTTTTATTTTCTTGAGTTTGAAGTCTGTTTTATCTGATATAAGATAGCTGTTCCTGCTTTCTTTTTTTGGCCCATTTGCTTGTAGGATTGTTTTCATCCTTTGACTTTGAGCCTATTTTTATCTTTTGTAGCTAAATGTGTTTCCTGGAGACAGAAAAGGTTGGGTTTTGTTTCTTAATCCAGGCCTGGCAACTCTGTGTCTTTTTATTGAAGAGTTTAAGTCCATTTACATTTAGAGTTAATATTGATATGTTAGCATCTGTATTGCCATTATGTGTCTTTCCTTTGATTTTATTTATTTTATTCTTTTAATAATTTTTTTTTTTTTTTTTTGGCTTCTTTTCGTTGTTATTCGTCCCTTCTGAGGTTCTGGCTTTAGGATTCCTTGTAGTATTTTTGGAGTGGGGGGTTTAGTCGCAATGAAATTCCGGAGTTTTCTTTGTCTGGGAAGGTCCATATTCTTTCTTCATGAGGAAAGAGAGCTTTGCGGGATAGAGTATTCTTGGTTGGCATCTGTTTTCTTGGAGTCTGTTGACTATGTCCCTCCCACTCTCTCCTTGCCCGTTAGTGTTTCTTCAAGAGAAGTCTGATGTCAGCCTGATTGGTTTTCCTTTGAAATGTTATCTGTTTCTTCCCTCTTGTCAGCTTCATTATTTTTTCCTTGTCCTGGATTCCTGGGAGCTTTACTATTATGTGTCTTGCTGTGTTTTCCTTTCGTCATGGAAGTTTGGTGTTCTTCTTGCTTCTGTATATCAATTTCAGCTCCTTCTTCTCATTTGGGAAGTTCTCTTCAATTATATCCATGAATATTTTCTCTGTTCCTACATCTCTCTCCTCTCCTTCTGGAATTCCTATAACTCTTATATTTCCTTTCCTCATGGAGTCAGATATTTCCCGAAGTCTTTCTTCATTCTTTTTCCTTCTTACTTCTCTTTCCTTTTCTGTTTTGGTTCTTTTTATTTCTGTGTCTTCAAGATTACTTATTCGTTCTTCCATTTCATCTATTCTGCTTTCATTGCTTTTCCCAGAGTTCTTTAGTTCCTCCATAATTCTTTGATCTCCTGCATTTCTCTTACTTCCCTCTTTAGGCTCAATTTTCCTTCTTCTGAATCTATATCACTTTTTTAATCATGGCAATTTTAAATTCTCTTTCTGGAAGGCTCAGAAGTTCTTCCAAGTTGCTGTCGTTGCAATCTGGGGAGTGGTTTCTTTTTGTGGTGTGCTTCTTTCCTGAGGAGTTTTTAGGTTGCGTGTGGTTCTTCTACTTCCTACTGTCTGTTTCTAATTTGTCGTATGCGTTGGGACACTGTGTTGCTCGGACTGACTGACATCTTGGGTGAACTTCTCCGCTCCCCTCTGGCTCTTCTAGGAGCCATCTCTGTCTTCTGGGGAGCTTTCTGCTGGTTTTAGGCAGTTTTTTACTGAAGAAATGTCCCTGTTCTCAAATGGCGAAGCGGGATGCAGTCCCTGCGCCTCCGGTTTCAGGCACATCTTCTGCGCACCCGGTCTGCCCGGACGTGGGTGCCTGCTCCCTCTGTGGGCTCAGGACTGCTGGTCGGAAGGGGGCCTGGCGTGGAATAACTTCCCGGCTGGCCACTGGGTCCTCCAGAACCTTCTGCCCTTTTCAAGCAGTCTTAAGAAATGTCCTGTTTTATAGGGTGTTAGTGACTTTTTTTTTCCTGGTCGCTAGGTGGCGCCAGAGCTCTCCTATTGTTCCTTGGGGGGCTGTTTTTCGCCTCCCCCCACCCCGTGGGACAGAGAACAGAGCGGGAATGGTAGGGTACACCTCAACAGCTTTGGGGTGCTGTGTCTGCCTTGTGTCCCACCGTCGTGGAGAACCCATGCCCCGAATTTCGTGCCCCGGGTCTCAGTTCAAAGCCCTCAGTTCCAGGACGCGGGCTGTAGCCCAGTTCAGTGGCGCGGGAATGGCGCCTTTTGCACCCCACTCCCGTGCCTGGGCGCCTGGTTCCTGCTCACTCAGGGAGGACTTCACCTCAGTGAGGACCTCCGCGCGTCTCCCCGCAAGCCTAGGTCGTCTCCCCGCAAGCCTAGGTCGCAGGCGCGGGGACCTGGGCAGCCGCGATCCAGGTCTGCACTTGCTTTTCAAGTGCGCCAAGCGCGCCGCGTTTCCGTGCCAGCTTACCGGCAGCCCGAGCTGTGTGCGCGTCTCCCGGGGTCTTTGTTCTTCTCTAATGGCGCCCGGAGCCGTTTGCTCACCGCCGCGGCGGATCCTGCAGGGTTCTCCTCAGCTCCCGTTCACGGGGTGTGGTGGCTGCAATAGTTCCTTTCCACTCACAGTCCCGCTTGCTGCCTCGTTTGTTTTTGTGGGCCGTTTTGGTTTGTTGTTTCCTCCTCTCTGCCTGTGGAGAGTGCCGCCTCTGTGGGCGGGGGAGGGGAGCCGAGACATAGCTTGTTGATGGCAGGATTGGACTTCGTACCCAAGACTCACTGCCTTAAGAAGTAATACTGGCTTCTTAAAAGTGCCATGTCAGAACAGAAACTGAACTAGTAAGTTCGTAACCACCTCTTTAAGGACAATAGTATAACTAAAATTTTATCTCAGTCACAAGTCTTTTTTCTTTCTCATATATCAGCACCATGGACACAAAAGCTATTTATAATGTGAAAAATTTTGAGGCATGAATATGTGAGTTTTTACTGCTTGAAATATTTTTAATGTATTTATTTATTTATACAAGCACTGGGTAATGTCCGAAGCGCGGGAGGGTGAGAGAGTTAACCAGAGCCAGAGCGGGGAGCAGAGCAGGCAGAAGGACCGAAGCACACTGCTGAGGGGAGCAGTGGGCGGCAGGGGGGGTCTGCGCGCCATGTGGGACCCTCCTCTGGTGGCCTGGGAGCAGCCGGGGATTGAACCGGTGCTGCAGAGGCCATGGGCAGCTTCGCAACCCAGCGCTCAACTGCTGCGCCACCGGTGAGGCCCCCTTGAAATATTTTTAATTGCTGACAGTTCTGTCAGTCTTTCTGCCTCTCGTTGACTTGGAAGGTGTGTAATGATGCTGGTGCATGAGCACCAGGGAATTTGGACTCTCTCCTGTTCACCATTCATTTTCTTTCTCCTAAAGCTGATGGTTCATTTTATTGTGAGAGATGATTGCTCCCTAAGTTCTTTTCTTTAGGCAACATAAAAAGTAAAGACTATTAAATTTTAAAGAATTTTCAAATCACCAGTGCACATTTCATTATCACTAATAAAGTCACCTCTAGTTTTGCAGCATATTTCGTTCTATGGTCCAACAGAACCATGCACCATGCCAGCTGCCCCTTATCAAAATGATGTGCCTGGGACTTCCAGACAGATTCATCTGGAGTCTTAACTCATTGGCCTCCCTGATTGATGACACTGCCAGGTGACTTCTATGATTTCCTTCTGGTAAAGTTGGGAAGTAGTGCTAAAGTACTGCAGGTTGGTTTTTACAAGTCATTTGACCTCCTAAAATGACATTGACCTTAAACAAGAAGCTGACGTATATTTATTAAGAAGTGAAATTGAGCAATGCTCCCTAGGCATTTTCTTTGTCACAGAGAAGAATATCTAGCATCATGCAAGACCAGGACAGGATCATACATTGAAAAGGACACTTTGCCCGGTTTGTTTCATCCTTGATTTTGCTTACTGGAGAACATGTTTCCCTGTTGTACTGAACCTGCCTGCCTCAGAATTCCCAGACATACTTAATCATTATGCCTGTCTCTGCAAGGGGAAGTGGCAGTGGGTCTGGGGAAACCTCAGGAACCTGATTCAGTGGAGTCTGACAGAGTGTTAAACAGAGTAAGCCCCACAGCACAGTTTCTCACAGTGCCTGGCTGCTGGCAGCATATGACCTGGGTGAGAGGATACATGGTGCTGGTTGGGCCCCCACATACTTACAGGGTGGGGTGTGTGTCCTCTGGAGGCTGTCTGTGAGGTGAATTGTGCTTGTCAAGGTGCTAAGAATTGGTGGTATAGCAATTGAAGGTTGATTTGAGTCCTTAATCTTTAAACTAGATGCTGACTTGGCAGTAAAATAAAGTTGCTATTTATTAATGACAATTTAAGGCCAGGACTGTTGGCCTCTGCTCTTTCACACATCTCATAAATTTTACATGATCTGACTTGCTGTAATAAGCAAGGCACATAGTGGTATGGATCTTATTTTCTACTGATCGTTTTTCCTTTGCAAAGTATGTTATATAATCTGAGAACTACTGTTTCAAAAACACATGTTATCATGTTTTCCTTTTAACTTGGGGTGCATCATTCATAAAGGCCAATCTGTCTGTGATTCCATAGTTTCTCTAATTTCATTTCTTATTAGAGATTAGAAATAATTTCACTTATAGGAAAGTGTCATTTCACTCCCATCATTCAGTAGATTAAGGGTGGTATGATTATCTTGAATAATTTTTACCTGGTATCTATAGAACACCTAAGGGCATTGCATCAAAGCTGGGTTTGGGTGTGGCTATGAAGATAAACAAGATAAAATGTCTTCCCTCCAGTCACTTTCACATTCTCCTACACTCCTCTGATCTATACTGAGGTTGTCCATGGACAGAGCCCGTTCTCTCTAAAGTTCCGACCTCTCTTGATGGAGATGGTAGTTCAGGCTCAAAGAACCACTTCTTGGCCAGGTAGATAAGCTGCAGTTGGGATAGCCAATGGGCTGCCTGTGCCTTGCAGGCCTTGTCGTCATAGCACTTGCCATGTTTTTTTTTTTTTAATTTTTTTTCTTTTGCTTAGAAGAACTGGGGTGCAGGCCAGAGGTGTGGGGGGTAAGAGGATTCACCAGAGACAAAGTGGGGAGCAGGCCAGGTTGATTTACTGAAATACATGAGTAAGGGGAGCAGTGGGTGAGGCAGGAGAGGTCTGCTCCACCATATGTAGATCAGCTCCCTGGCTGGGCATCAAACTCAGGCCGTAGAGATGAGAGTGCTGAAACTTAACCCCTGGGCAACAAGGGAGGCCCCATAGTTTCTAGTAGATATACTTCTGTGATTTTTGTTATTAGTGTCTGTCTCTCAAGGCCCTGGTAGACATGGACTAGGTTCCATTGTGCTAATTATTTTACCTAAAGGATTTAGCACAAAATAGGTGTTCAATAAATACTGAGTAAAATAAGTGAGTGAATGAACTTTTCTGGAGATAATGTGGCAGTGTATATAGCAATATACAGCCATTGCAAATGCTGCTGGGAACTCATTTTTAACAGCATAGAACGTGTTTAAGCAAACAGTCAATTTCAAGCATTTCTTCCTCCCCCTCATTGCCACGCCACAAAAACTGGGATATGATTATATCTTATAATTGCAATTTTTTTTTCATTTTCCTTTTTATTGGCAACAAAATAGTGTCTTATAATTTCATTTAGTTAAATATGGCATATTAAGAAATAGAGTAGTAAAGTTTGAATCCATTTTTGTAAAAAAAATGCATGCATAAAAGAACTTAATAGAAGGCATGTTAACAGTGATTTTTTTTTCTGGTTTCTGAGATTAGGATGCATTTTCTTTTCTCTCTTAGCCTTTTTTCTTTCTCCTTATTTTCTTCTTTCATTTTTAGTTTGCCTACATTTCCTAAATTCTCTACTATATATAAATTTATTTTTTGAGCAATGGAAAATAACTTAAAATTACTTCTGAATTTGATTTTTTTTCTATTTCTAATTTTTTTTTTTTCACATCATCGTTAATTTTGCATCCCTCCCTCAAGTGTAATCCCCATAGTTCTCCCATCACCATAGCACTTAGGACTGGTCACCACAGTCCCTTGCGCCCCTCCCTACCCTGTTTTGACCCCTCTCCCTCCCCCTCCCATGCTGTATGCTTTAGATCTATGCTCAGCTTGCAACAAAATCTTAGCAAACCAAATCCAACAATGCATCAAAAGGATACACCACAACCAAGTGGGATTTGCTCGAGGGACACAAGAATGCTTCAACATCTGAAAATCGATGTAATTCACTACATCAACAACAACAAAAAAATAGTATATGATCATATAAGTAGAGGCTAAGAATGCATTTGATGAAGTTCAACATCCGTTTATGATGAACGCCCTCAAAAACGATCCTTTTATTCATCTTTGTAGGTATAGTGCAAAGATTTCTGAGCACATAGAGAGTAAAGAGTTGTGAGATTCTGCCTTTTCCATAGTCCCACCATAACCCCCATATATATTTGCCCATGATGAACCCTCTTGTGCCTACTGCCAGCTTTACCTTCTACATGAAATAATTACACCACTTTCTTTCACTAGGGAAGTCACTGGGCCACCTTCATACTGAAGATAAGACATGACTTCAGGTAGTGAGTGACTGGGTAGAGCCCGGGAGGGCAAGGCCATTGCTTCCTTTCCTCAGAGAAGGGGGAAACATGTGGAGTCCTCCCAAAGATACTGTGTAAAATGCCTCTTTGCCCTCTAGGGGATCTGTCCTGTGCTATCAATGATTCTACACTCTCCCACTTGTCATTTTATCCTATCTATGGATTATCAAATAACCTTGCCTCCTATTTATTGTTAATACACATAGGAAGACTTTATGCTACTGATAGGTCAAACAATTAACTTATTGTATCTCTTTGCAGAACTTAACATTCTTTAAAATTTTCTATCTGCAAACTGTATTTTATCACTGAGCATTAGAATATGTACATTACATATTGCAATATGAGTATTCCCTACATTAATTCTTAATTGTTTTCATTCTTGCATCAGCCCAATTCACATGAATTAAGGACATTGTGGAACGAAGAGAAGAGACAACTCTCCCTTGAGAAGAATTATAGTTATTACATGTAGAAAAAATGAAGAAAATAGAAACTCACTATTAGAATACCATAATAGTAAGATCTATCAATGTAGCTAAAATTAGTTGGTGAAAGTTAAGGAAAATAGGATATTCGAATAGTTTTAAAGTATCTTCTCCAAGATAAATATTTGTAAATTACAAAGAGAAAATAGTAACTTTGTAAGTGAAGAGAACTGGCAGACATCTTTCTCAAAGTCAACATCAGCAGTAATAAACATATCCACATTTTGTACTTTGGATATGATACAGAAAGAAGGGAACATTGATCTCTGTGCTGTTCTTCCCAGCTACACATAATCTTAGTCTAATCTCTATAAAAATTACAGAAATCAATTAACATTATCTAAGATACCTTACCAGTTAATCTAAATCAATTAACATTATCCAAGATACCTTACCAGTATTCTTCAAAAGTTGCAATGTCCTGAAAGACAAGGAATGTTTGAGGACCTGTCACAGCAGAGATTAAGGAGCCAGGAGAGCTAAATATAACCTCAGCTCCTGTAATGGGTCTTGGAATAGAAAAAAGGACATTATTGAGAAAGCACCATTAAATCTAAATAATGTCTGTTAATCTCTTAGTTTTGAAAATTATCTATAGTTGTCAGATGATAACACCAAAGGAAGTGGGCATAGGGGTATACAGAAACTATTTTTAAAAATATTTTATATAATTCTTACATCAGTTTTCTTTTTTGCACAATGTATGCATTTTCATTTTGGTTATATTCCCCATAACAATTGCACCCCCCCTTATTTTGACCCTAGTCCTTCCTCTCCCCTCCCTCCCCCCCCCCATAGTCTGTCTCTGGTTTATAGTGGCTTGTTGATTTTGATTTTTACTTTGTATTAATTAGTCTTTTTCCTCGTCCCTTATTTAGGTTTTCTAAATTCCTGCTATGAGTGAGACCATCCAATATTTTTCTTTTTCTTTCTGACTTACTTTGCTGAGCATGATCCCTTCCAGCTCCATTTATGTTGCTGCAAACTGCATGTGTTTATTTTTTTTGATTGCTGAGTAATATTCCATTGTGTGTGTGTACCACATCTTTTTGATCCAGTCATCTATTTTTGGGCATTTGGGTTGTTTCCATAGCTTAGCTATAGTAAATAGTACTGCTATAAACGTAGGGATGCAGGTGCCCTTTGAAATTAATGTTTCTGTGTCCTTTGGATAAATACCTAGGAGTGGAATTGCTGGATTATATGGAAGCTCTATGTTTAATAGGTCAAGTAATCTCCACACAGCTCTCCATAGTGGTTAGACCAGTTTGCACTCCCACCAGCAATGCAGGAGAGTTCCTTTTTCTCCACAACCTCTCCGACATTTGTTGTTACTAGTTTTTTTTTTTAAATATGTGCCATTCTCACTGGTGTTAGATGGCATCTCATTATAGTTTTGATTTGCATTTCCCTGATTACAAGTGATGTTGAGCATTTTTTCATATGCCTGTTGGCCATTTGCATTTCCTCTTTGGAGAAGTTTCTTTTGAACTCTTCTGCCCATTTTTTGACTGGATTATTTTCTTTGTTTTTGTTGAGTCTCATCAGCTCTTTGTAAAATTGTAAATCAGTCCTTTATCATTAGTGTTGTGTGCAAAAATGTTCTCCCAGTAGGTGGGGTTTCTCTTTGTTTTTGTTATTGTCTCGTTTGCTGTGCAGAAGCTCTTTAATTTGATGTAGTCCCAGCTGTTTATCGTTGCCTTCACTGTCACTGCTTTGGGTGATATGTCTGTAAAGATGTCTTTGAGGTGCATGTCATGTAGTGTTACTATTTTTGTATCTTTTCTGTAAGTCTAAAATTATCTCAGAGTAAGAAGTTTAAAAATCTGTTATGGCTGTATAATCCCCCTTTTAATTTACATGCAATTTTGTTATTGTTTATATAGTCAGGCCAAGCTCTTTTGCTTTGTGGTTAACCCAACAGTATATGAGGTGAGACCAAACAGATTGGATGCCTATAAAATGTCATAAATAATAAATCATTTTTTTTGGAAGATGAAAGAACTGTATCTAAAAGGTTAGCTTGATTTTATTGGATTTTTTTTTGCTTGTGGGAAGCGGAGGTTCAGCACAAATGAGAGGGTAGATTTTGAGGGTAGCCTCTCCTCTCTCTTGCAGTTGGAGGTCTAGCAGGCCTTACCGTAGAAGGTGACAGTTATTAGGGTAAGTCAGATCTACCTAGATTCCTCAAGAGCAGAATCACCTTTTCAGTCTCCATATTTCATAGTTTTTCCATAGTTGGTGCTCAGTAATTGTTTGAACAAATAATTTGTTGTTAATATGTTACTACTTCTAGGCAATACATTTAGATTTTTTAAATAGGGGTTATCCCAAAGACAGAGGAGCTTCATGTTAAAGAGCTGATATTTCAGTACTGTTGTGTATTGCAATGAATAAGATATTTTTGTTGAAATTGCCATTAGCAGGCCCTACCCAGTAGTTGCATGGAGTTCTTAAATGGGTGTTTGCTCGAGGCAGCTTCCTAACTCCATAAGAGCAGTCTGCTTAGAGCACCAGTGCTGCTTTGGGCACTGTCACTTCCCCACACGTAGCCTTCACGCTGGCCCCACACCGGCTGCTGTTCCCAGGGCCTGCTGTGTCCTTCCATTTAGTCTTCTCAGTTGTCTCCTGCCCCCCTAATAGCATCCCTCCCTTCATTCTCTCTCTGAGAAATTCTTGTTTAGCTTTAGGAATTATCAAGTATTTCCTGTGTGACCTCTTCCCAGACTATAGGACTCCATATTTCTCTATTGTAGCATTTACTGTGTTTCATTCATTCATTCATTCATTTATTCATCTGGTACTGATTGAGCCCTTATTATGTGCTTGCTATTTGAGGAGTTGGAGAGACAGCAATAAAGGATAGGCAGAGTCCCTTTCTCAGGGACCTCCATTTTAGCAGAGCAGACAGACTTAACTAAACACTAATGGTTGTGAGATGATTTATTCACCTATGTCCATTTTTAGATGATGAGATCTTTGTCTTCCTTGTTTTTGTGGCTCTGTGTGTCAAAAAGCAACTAGTAGGCACTCAATACAGAAGCTAACCGAGCAATTTATGTTCTGATTTGCATGTGATCATATGGTTTGTCATCTATGAACTGAGCTAATCACAGCTGTCAAGGATTTCTCTACTTGACTTTCTGGAAGTGCCACTTTCTTTCCATGCATTTGGCTACATATGATGGTAAGGATGCAAGCAAAAGAACTACCAATAGAATGGTCTTTCCTCCTGCCTTCTAAAGTCACTAATCTTAGAAAAGTGCACCCTGCCTGCAAGTGCGGTGCTTGCATTTGCATTTTCTGTTGTGAATGAGTTTCCCTTTCCATAGGACCAGTAATATTGTTGGGAATCCCATAAGTAGTGCTGGACAGGGAAAGAGAATTGTAAATGTCTCACTTACTCCCCAAAATGCAATTGGTTGTAGTCTATCTGAGGATTTCTTCATTATTTGCCATGAAGTAAAAAGGAAACACAAAATTTCTTGGTGAAGCCTAACCTTCTTTAGGGGTTCAGCCTTACTACTCTTTCACCCTTCACCACATATAAGTAAAATATGCCTGTAGTTCAAACTGGAGATGAGCTGTTCGGAGGCACAACAAACTGTAAGAATACAATTTAAGATCCTTAGTCCCAGAGATTTACCTTCCTCCTCAGCCCAGAGATTATCCACATTTCCAAAACACACACAGTCTCTTAAGCCCTGAAAGAGATGTACCATTTGCATTTGTTCATTTAAAGGGGACTAGCCTAGAGGAATGACCTATTTTCAGATAATTATCCTTCCCAACATGTGCAGTTTGCGTGTTTGTCTCCAGCGTGTGTGCCTGGGGGCTGATGAGACTTTTCTGAGGAGCAGAGGTACAGGCCCTGGCATGCTAAGCATGGGGCATGGGTGCTTGCTGGACAGAGGCAGGTCTGAACAGGGGACCTCAACCAGGTCAGGAATATCTGAGGGAGCTGGCCATGCTGCTGGATATCAGGGTTCATAGACTACTGAGGGGCACTCACTCCCTAGTGTTTAATCATGAAGTGGAAGTGGATGCCACCACTGGTGTATCAGAGAGCGAACCTCACTGTCCAGAATAGGTCTTTGCAGCCTGCCGTGGCCCCTATTTACATTTCCCTCGACTCCCACTCTCCAAAACTGGCCTCGAGACAGGGAGCTAATTGTCTCATCTAAAAGCCTGTGGTCCTCAGGGTGGATGAGCCTTGGAGGGGTTGCTTTCCACCCAAAATGGGTCCTTTTTGAAGCTGCAGTCTAATGTTAGCAGAGCGCATTGCAGGCCTTACCTCTGTGTGCTTTGCCCACTCTGCCGACCTTAGGTTTTGGGTCCTGTGGTAGCTGTTAGTCACTCGGTGACTTATAATGGTCAGGAGATTGAAGAAGGGGACAACCAGATCTTCAGTAAAGGCATGGACTGGTGGAGTTCCTTAATTCTTTGTGACAAAGGAAGTTGCTGGGTTGAAGGAAAGATAAAGGAAAAGGATTAGGAGCAGGAAGTCAGCATCCTGCAAAGGAGAATGTGAACCAAGACAGAGAATACCACAGTCATTCAGGGGGGTGTAGTTAGGAAGGTGATGCTAAGGATAGTTAAGCTTAATACTAGGAAGGTCTCTAAAAATCTTTTGCTTTATTTCCTCAATTTTTTCCCAAGAAAACTGAAGGCACAAGTTCTGATAAGTAGAGATTGGAGTCAAAACCTCTGGGTGTGACTCTGGGGTCAGCCACATCAGCCACATACTGGTTAGTTTGAACAGTGGCAAGTATTCATTATTTTACCCTTGGGAAAGTGGGCACATTTTACCCCATACTACCTCTTGTGGGTTTATTTTGAAGCTTAAATGGGGCAATGTACAGCCCTTTGCTCAGTTATAAATGGGGATGATCAAGATTTCTGTGTTCCAGCCAGAAGAGATGGCAGCCCTGAGTGTCTTCCCATTTTTTCTTTGTTCAAGTCATGGAATATGGGATCCTTCTACCAGCATCACCTTTTGAAATTCTGTTTTGTTTCCAGTTTTCTTTCCAACAGTAACAATAACTTTATGTTAAGTGGTTTTGGTTCCACCTTCAATCAAGGGTTTGTTACCTTGTTTGAGGCAGCAGGTCAGCAGGGCTCATTACCACACCCTATTATAGAGATAAATAATTAATATACACACCACCAAAGAACTGCTGTGTTAATTATGTTGCAGCTTAGGGAAATGTCTGCTTCAGATATCTGTGTTTGTTAGTATGATGCTAGTACCATAAAACATTTGTGCCTTTATCTAGTGAAATAGGAATCAGTTCATTTGCTCATTTAATTTTATCAAATTACAACAAAATTTTACTTTCTGTTTGCATAAAAGTTGTTATACTGAAAAAAGGCTTTGCTGGTTGCAATTTGGTAAAAAATATGCATAATAGGACCTCCCTGGTGGCTCAGAAGTTAAAGACAGCACTGTCAAGCTATTGCCAGCCACTGCAGCAGGAGTTCAATCCCTGGTCAGCCAGGGAGCAACCCACATGACTCAGCAGGCCTCTCCTGACTCGCCCACTGCTCCCCTCAGCAGTGTATTTTGGTAGATCTGCTTGTTCTGCTCCCCACTCTCTATGGTGAATCCTCTCACCCTCCCCCACCTCTGGTCTACACCCCAGTGCTTGTATGCATAAATAAATAAATCTTAAAAAATAAATACATAACATAAATTTATAATAAAGGGAAAAACAAATTTGTTATAATAAAATGTATCATTAATAATCATAACACACATATAGTACAGACATATGCTTTTTGCTATTCTTCGTGCTATCTATTTCTGTTGTTTGAGTTAATTCTTTTAACAGCCATATGTGATAGGTATTGTCTCTGTCTCCTTTTTATACCTAAGGGAAATGAAGCACAGAGATGTTGAATGACTTTCTCCAAGGCTGCACAGCCAGTGAGTAGTAGAGGCATGCCTCAAATCCAGATGTTCTATTAGTGGTGTCCACTTTTAACCAATGTGCCACACTGCCTCTGAAAGCAGTGGCTACAATTAGGAAAAATGAGGGCACACAACTGAGGAGGTATGAACCCTTTTCCCCAAAATCATATACAGTGTTATAAATTAATATTTCCACAATAAGAAATAAAAGAAGGGAGAAAAGGGAGAAAGGGAGGGAAGGAAGATGGGAAGAAAGAAAGACCCATAGATGGATGAGGGCAGATAAGTCTGAACGGTTGTGTAACTTGAGAATCCATAGGTCACATCTCACTGTGGTAGTCCAGACCAAGATCTGAAAATAAGAAAAAAGTGTTTTTAAGTATTTACATAAATTGGTTCCTCTCTTTCAAATTTACCTCTCAATTTATAAGCTTTGTATAAAATCCAGTGCAAAAGTTAAGATTCTAAGGAAAATTGAACAATTTTTTCTACCTCATTATGATGATCTAAAATTCTCTTATTTGCAAGTAATTTAATGATTTGATGGTTTGATATATTTCAAACCACACAATATGCCCCCATTAGAGTGGCCTGCAGATATCAGGATTCTGTATTGTTTAGTTAATTTATTGGTGGTGATTTTTTGCATGTTTCCTTTTCTGCCTTCTTTGCTGTACACTTTATAGCATTCCAGATCCACCAATGCAGTTACTGGTCTGCATTAGTGCAGTATACTCACCCACTGAGAAGAAGAGGCCTCTGAAGTAAAAGGCTTTCCCTGTTATGGTTCATGTCTCATCTAAGTGTTGATGGTCCTAGAATCTTCCTGAGCATTCTGGAGTCCTGTGCCCACACTGAGCCCCGGAACATGTTGGGTCATCAAGAACCCTCCCAGACTGGGCCTGCTTTCCATCTGCAGCCTCGTCCCCTCTTAGACTCTCTCCATCTTCCAGTCCAGTCCTGGTCATGGGCCTACTTCCCCTGGATGAGGATCTGTGTCTGGAAGGTCACTTGCTTTCAGGGGTCAGTCTGTATTTGGACCTCATCTGGTACCAGCAACTCAGGCCCCTCTGCTCCTGTCTGACTGACCATCTGGGATGCAAAAATTCACGCTGAGGGTCCTGGACAGAGCCCAGCTTCTTCAGGCCTTCCCCCTGAGGGGCCCTTAAGACACATCTCCCACCAGTACCCTGCATCTCTGCATGTGTTTTCGCTGACCCCGTTTCATTTCTTACAACTTCTGGGTCTTCATTATTCTACTGCAGACACTCATCACCATGTGCAACCCTCAGGTCTAACTCAGTTAAGTTTTGAGTCACTGGTACTTTTTTGTAAGTTGTGTGTTGAAACATTGGAATGTCCTCTGGTGTGTTAAGTTCAAAGATTTGAACAGCAGCTAATGAACACACTTTTAGCTCCCTGGTTTATTGGCACTGCCTGACACCTATAGTTTGGTTTCAGAAGCATTATTCATGGGCCAGACTTTGTTCCACAGAAGAATGTTAGCTGGAAACTTGACTCTCACCCTCAAGGGGCATTCAGCCCAGCTTTGTCTCCTAATTTAGACTCTTTGTTCAGTTGGGTCTCAAAAACAAAAAAAAATAAAAGTGTTGTATAAATGAAGCCACAGTGGTGGCTTGATTATACGACATAAAAAATGTATTCATGTACATTTGTCACTAACAAAAACTTGCAGTAAATGCTGTCATTGGAATGTATTTTATTAGCTTTATAAATTACCTTAGGGCTATATTTATAGATCATTAACAGTCTAAAGAAATCTCTTAAATTTTCCATTTACATGTTGCTGCATTCGTTGGGGGAAATTTTATGCTATGTGGGTATTTGGGAATCCATATAAATTTTGGGGCAAGAATTCTATATATAAATATAAATAACATATATCAATTAATTTTTGTGTCAGTTTACAACCTATTGTTCAATGTAACTGATGAACCAAGTAGGAGAATAATTAGCTTGAAAGTCATTAAGCCAAAATTTTGGGTTATGGTTGGCCAAAGTGAGTTTCAGATCCAGTGGCATATTCCTGAGAGTCTTTTGAGTTTATACAAATAACATAATTTTATTCTTAACATATTCCCCCAAGGTAGCTACTCTTTTTTTTAAATCTTATTTTTATATTTTCCATACAATTACAAACCCCTTATTTTGACCCCAAGCCCTCCTTTCCCTATCCCCCACCTCTGGTTCATAGTTGTTTGTTGATTTTGATATTTTCTTTCTTATACTTATTCTTTTTCCTGGTCCCTTATTTAAGTTTTCTAGATTCCTGCTATGAGTGAGACCATCCGATATTTCTCTTTTTCTTTCTGGCTTATTTCACTGAGCATGATCCCTTCCAGCGCCATCCATGTTGCTGCAAATTGCATGTGTTTATCTTTTTTGAATGCTGAGTAATATTCCATGGTATATATGTACCACATCTTCTTGATCCAGTCATCTATTTTTGGGCATTTGGGCTGTTTCCAAAGCTTAGCTATTATAAACAGTGCTGCTATAAACATAGGGGTGCAGGTGTTTTTTGGAATTGATGTTTCTCTGTCCTTTGGGTAAATACCTAGGAGTGGAATTGCTGGATCATATGGAAGCTCTATGTTTAGTAGGTCAAGCAATCTCCACACAGCTCTCCATAATGGTTGGACCAGTTTGCACTCGCACCAACAGTGCAGGAGAGTTCCTTTTTCTCCACAACCTCGCCAACATTTGTTGTTGCTAGTTTTTTTAATATGTGCTATTCTCACTGGTGTAAGATGGCATCTCATTGTAGTTTTGATTTGCATTTCCCTGATTACAAGTGATGTTGTACATTTTTTCATATGCCTGTTGGCCATTTGCATTTTGTCTTTGGAGAAGTTTCTTTTTAGCTCTTCTGACCATTATTTGACTGGATTATTTTCTTTGTTTTTGTTGAGTCTCATCAGCTCTTTGTATATATTTGTCATCAGTCCTTTATCATTAGTGTTGTGTGCAAAAATGTTCTCCCAGTCAGTGGGGTGTCTCTTTGTTTTTGTTATTGTCTCTTTTGCTGTGCAGAAGCTCTTTATTTTTTTATTTTTATTTATTTATTTATTTTTGTTCCCCCCCCACAAATATTAATGTAGTTTACAGCAGGGCATCGAGGGTTAACTTCCTGGGGGGTCGGGGGTGTGTCAAGCTCCACCCCTTTTGGCTGTGCCATCTTAGGCTAGTTTTATAGCTTTCCTAAGTCTTATTTGCATAACCCAATAAGTAAGAATAATATAATAACATTACAAGTTGACACACTTTTTTTTCCCTCAAGAAAAAGGACAAAGGTGTTAAAAGCAGTGATTTAGAAAAAAATCAGGAACATCACTGTCAGCATAATTAGTATTCTGAAGTTCTCTAATGGAGCTATGTACTCTAAAGTTATTTTACTTTGTGGTTTACTTTCTGGATACAGCTGAATTGTCATTTTTTTTTTAATAATAAATTTTATTTTTATATTCCCCATACAATCGCAACCCCCTTAGGTTGAACCCAATCCCTCCCCTCCTGCCCCCTAACCCCCATAGAATGTCTCTGGTTCATAGTTTTTTGTTGATTTAGATTTTCACTTTCTTATAGTCATTCATTTTCCTGGTCCCTTATTTAAGTTTTCTAGATTCCTGCTATGAGTGAGACCATCCGGTATTTTTCTTTTTCTTTCTGGCTTATTTCGCTGAGCATGATCCCTTCCAGCACCATCCATGTTGCTGCAAATTGCATGTGTTTATCTTTTTTGAATGCTGAGTAATATTCCATGGTGTATATGTACCACATCTTCTTGATCCAGTCATCTATTTTTGGGCATTTGGGTTGTTTCCAAAGCTTAGCTATTGTAAACATTGGTGCTATAAACATAGGGGTGCAGGTGCTCCTTGGAATTGATGTTTCTGTGTCCTTTGGGTAAATACCTAGGAGTGGAATTGCTGGGTCATATGGAAACTCTATGTTTAGTAGGTCCAGAAATCTCCACACAGCTCTCCTTAGTGGTTGGACCAGTTTGCACTCCCACCCACAGTGCAGGAGAGTTCCTCTTTCTCCACAACCTCGCCAACATTTGTTGTTGCTAGTTTTTTTTTAATTTGTGCCATTCTCACTGGTGTAGGATGGCATCTCATTATAGTTTTGATTTGCATTTCCCTGATTACAAGTGATGTTGAACATTTTTTCATATGCCAGTTGGCCATTTGCATTTCCTCTTCAGAGAAATTTCTTTTTAGCTCTTCTGCCCATTTTTTGACTGGATTATTTTCTTAGTTGTTGAGTCTCATCCGCTCTTTGCAGATTTTTGTGATCAGTCCTTTATCAGTATGTTGTGTGCAAAAATGTTCTCCCAGGCGGAGGGGTTTCTCTTTGTTTTTGTTATTGTCTCTTTTACTGTGCAGAAGCTCTTTAATTTGATGTAGTCCCAGCTGTTGATCTTTGCCTTCACTATCATTGCTTTGGGTGATGTGTCTGTAAAGATGTCTTTGATGTGAATATCACGTAGTGTTTTGCCTATATTTCCTTCTATGTATTTTATGGTTTCAGGTCTTATGTCTAGTTCTTTAATCCATTTTGAGTTGATTTTTGTATCTGGTGTGAGGTAGTGGTCAAGCTTCATTCTTTTGCATGTAGCGACCCAGTTTTCCCAGCACCATTTATTGAACACACTTTCTTTGCTCCAATGCATAGTCTTTGCTCCTTTGTCAAAGATTAGTTGACCATAAATCTGTGGATTTATTTCTGGATTTTCTATTCAATTCCATTGGTCTGTGTGTCTGTTCTGGTTCCAATACCATGCATTTTTGATGATTATGGCTTTGTATTATAGTTTGAAGTCTGGGAGTGTGATACCTCCATTCCCTTCTTTTTTTTCAGCAGAGCTTTGGCTATTTGGGGTTTTTGGTGATTCCATATGAATTTCATCAATAATTGTTCTATTTTTTTAAAGAATGACATTGAAATTTTGATTGGAATAGCATTGAATCTGTATATTGCTTTTGGTAGGATGGCCATTTTAATAATGTTTATTCTTCCAATCCATGAGCAGGGAATGTCTTTCCATTTGTTTGTGTCTTCTTCTATTTCTTTTAACAGTGTTTTATAATTTTCTTTGTATAGGTCCTTTACCTCTTTTGTTAGATTATTCCCAAACATTTGATTTTTTTTTGTTTCAATAATAAAAGGGATGGTTTTTTTGATTTCTTCTTCTTCAGATTTATTGTTTGAGTATAGGAAGGCTACTGACTTTTGCGTGTTGATTTTGTATCCTGCCACTTTACTGAACTAATTGATGAGGTGAATTAGTTTTTCTGTGGAGTTTTGGGGTTCTCTATGTATATTATCATATCATCTGCAAATAGTGATAGTTTGACCTCTTCTTCTTCTATTTGCATTCCTTGTATGTCTTTCTCTTGTCTTATTGCCCTGGCTAGGACTTCCAGTATTATATTGAAAAGCAGTGGTGAGAGTGGACATCCTTGTCTTGTTCCAGATCTTAATGGAATTGCTTTCAGCTTTTCACCATTGAAAATGATACTGGCTGTTGGCTTGTCATATATGGCCTTTATGATGTTGAGGTATGTTCCTTGTATCCCCAAAATTTCAAGGGCTTTTTTCATGAATGGGTGTTGCACTTTGTCGAAAGCTTTCTCAGCATCTATTGATATTATCATATGGTTTTTACATTTCTTTTTGTTGTTGTGTTGGATAACGTTGATTGATTTTTGGATGTTGAACCATCCTTGTGTTCCTTGAATGAATCCTACTTGTTCGCGGTGTATTATTTTATGGATACATTGTATTATGGATACATTATCTTATGGATACATTGGATTCCGATAGCTAAAATTTTATTGAGGATTTTTGCATCAGTGTTCATTAGGGAGATTGGCCTGTAGTTTTCCTTTTTTGTGTTGTCCTTGTTCGGTTTTGGTATTAGTGTAATGTTGGCTTCACAGAACGTGTTTGGTATTGTCCTTTCCTTCTCAATTTTTTGGAAGAGTTTGTGAAGGATAGGCACTAATTCATCTCTGAATGTTTGGTAGAATTCATTTGTAAATCCATCAGGTCTTGGGCTTTTGTTTTTGGGGAGGTTTTTGATTACCATTTCAGTTTTGCTGCTTGTAATTGGTCTGTTTAGGTGTTCTATTTCTTCTTTATCTAGCTTTGGGTGATTGTAGAGTTGTAGGAATTTGTCCATGTTCTCTAGATTGTTGAACTTGTTTCCATATAACTGGTCATAGTAGTTTCTGATTATTCTTTTGATTTCTGCTGTGTCTCTTGTGATTTCTCCTCTTTCATTTATGATCGTGTTTATTTGTGCTTTCTCCCTTTTTTCCTTTGTGAGCCTAGCTAGGGGTTTGTCTATTTTATTGATTTTTTCGAAGAACCAGCTCTTGGTTTCATTGATCTTTTGGATTGTTTTTTTAGTTTCGATTTCATTTATTTCTGCTTTGGTTTTTATTTCTTTTCTTCTACTGATTTTGGGGTTTTTTTGTTGTTCTTTTTCTAGATCTTTGAGCTTTGAGATTAGGTTGTTTCTTTGAGTTCTTTCTTATTTCTTGATGTGAGCCTCTATTGCTATATATTTTCCTCTTATTACTGCTTTTGCTGCATCCCATACATTTAGGAAATTGGTGTCCTCCTTGTCATTCAATTCAAAGAATTTTTTAATTTCTTCTTTGATCTCCTCATTAGTCCAGTGGTCTTCCAGTAGTGTTGGTTTCAATCTCCATGAAGTGGGAGAGATCCTTGCCTTCTTTTTATGGTTTATTTCTAGCTTGATGCCTTCATGCTCAGAAAAGATGGTTGGTATGATTTCAATCTTGGTGTATCTGTTGATGTTTGTCTTGTGTCCCAGTATGTGATCAATCCTGGAGAATGATCCATGTGCACTTGAGAAATGTGTACTCAGATTTTTAGGGTTTAGTTTTCTGTAGATGTCTGTTAAGCCCAAGCGCTCTAGATCCTTATTTAGAGCTTTTGTGTCTTACTTATTTTTTGTCTTTGTTGATCTATCCATTGTTGATAGTGGTGTGTTGAAGTCTCCTACTACTTACGTGTTTTCTCTGATGTGTGTTTTCAAAGATGACAATCGTTGTCTGATATATTTTGGTGCTCCTTCGTTTGGTGAGTATATGTTAATGAGTGTTATTTCTTCTTGAAGTATTGTCCCCTTGATCATAATGTAGTGACCGTTAGGGTCTCTTTTTACCTTTTTGAGTTTGAAATCTGTTTTATCTGATGTAAGCATAGCTGTTCCTTCTTTCTTTTTCAGTCCATTTGCCATAGGATTGTTTTCCATCCTTTAACTTTGAGTCTATTTTTATCTTTTGTATCTAAATGTGTTTCCTGGAGACAGCAAAAGGTTGGGTTTTGTTTCTTAATCCAACCTGTGACTCTGTGTCTTTTTATTAAAGAGTTTAGTCCATTTACATTTAGAGTTAATATTGATATGTTAGCATCTGTATTTGCTGTTGTGTTTGTCTTTCCTTTGATTTTATTTATTCTCTTAATAACTTTTTTTTTTTTGGCCTTCTTTTGTTATTATTCGTCCTTCTGAGGTTCTGGCTTTAGGACTCCTTGTAGTATTTTTTGGAATGGGGGTTTAGTCTTAATGAAATTCCAGAGTTTCTGTTTGTCTGGGAAGGTCCTTCTTCTTTCTTCATAGAGGAAGGAGAGCTTTGTAGGATAGAGTATTCTTGGTTGGCATCTGTTTTCTTGGAGTCTGTTGACTATGTTCCTCCACTCTCTCCTTATCCGTAGTGTTTTCTTCGGAGAAGTCTGATGTCAGTCTGATTCGTTTTCCTTTGTATGTTATCTGTTTCTTCTCTCCTGTCAGCTTCATTATTTTTTTCTTGTCTTGGATTCTTGGGAGCTTTGCTATTATGTGTCTTGCTATATTTTTCCTTTCATCATGGAAGTTTGGTGTTCTTCTTGCTTCTTATATATCAATTTTCAGCTCCTTCTTCATGTTTGGGAAGTTCTCTTCAATTATTTCCTTGAATATTTTCTCTGTTCCTAGGTCTCTCTCCTCTCCTTCTGGGATTCCTATAACTCTTATATTTCCTTTCCTCATGGAGTCAGATAGTTCTCGAAGTCTTTTTTCAGTCTTTTTCATTTGTACTTCTCTTTCCTTTTCTGTTTTGGTTCTTTTTATTTCTGTGTCTTCAAGAGTGCTTATTCATTCTTCCATTTCCTCTATTCTGTTATCACTGCTTTTCCCAGCATTCTTTAGCTCTTCTGTTATTCCTTTGATCTCCTGCATTTCCTTCATTTCCCCTGTAGGGACTCAATTTCATTCTTCTGAGCATTGTTTTCCTTAATTACTTCCATCATTTTTTTCATCACGGCAATTTTAAATTCTTTTTCTGGAAGGCTTAGAAGTTCTTCCAAGTCACCGTAGTTGCAAGCTGGTGGGTGTTTTTTGTTTTTTTGTGTGGTGTTTCTTTTTACTGAGGCGTTGCTACTTTGATTGTAGTTTTTCTTTTCCCTGCTGCCTGTCTTCTAATTTGCCTTATGCGTTGGTACACTGTGTCACTGGTACTGGCTGGCATCTTTTGGTGTGTTCTTTCGGGAGTTTCAGAAACTGGCAATCCAAACGAGTCAAAAACTGTTATGCCAGAAGTCTTGTGAGGCAGTGGTACTTTGAGTATGTTAATGGTCACTGCCACAGAATCTCTCCTTCTTCTCTGTTTCGTTACAAAGGTATATCTTGAAGTCCCACAGACTTCCCTGGAGTTGGGGCAGCTGGATTGAACTTTGGGTTCCAAATCTCTGGATCCTCCTCTGGGCTCCGATTCCTACCAGGTGGGACTGGGCTTGTGGGGGCCTTCAGTTCACCTCTGACTGTGCAGAGAATCTTCTCCCTCTGGCTCCAAGGGGAGCCTTCTGCCAGAATCAAGCAGTCTTTATTGAAGAAAGGTCCCTGTTCTAAAATGGTGCTTTGGAGACAGGCACACTTTTCAGCACCCGGTCTGCCCCGGCCGTGGGTGCCCACTCCCCCTCTGGGTTCGGGCTGCTGGCCTGAAGGAGCCTGGCGTGGGCAACCTTCCCAGCTCACCTCTGGCTCCTCTGGGAGCCTTCTGCTGGTTTCGAGCAGTCTTTATTGAAGAAAGGTCCCTATTCTAAAATGGTGATTCGGAGACAGGCACACTCTCCAGCACGCTGGATCTGCCCTGGCTGTGGGTGCCCACTCCCCCTCTGGACTTGGACTGCTGGTCAGAAGGGGCCTGGCTTGGGTGAACTTCCCAGCTCACCTCTGACTCCTCTGGGAGCCTTCTGCCGGTTTCAAGCAGCCTTTACTGAAGAAAGGTCCCTATTCTAAAATGGTGATTCAGAGACAGACGCACTCTCCCACGCGCCTGGTAGGCCCTGGCTGTGCGTGCCTGCTCCCCCTCTGGGCTCAGACTGCTGGTCAGAAGGGGCCTGGTTTGGGCAAACTTCCCAGCTCACCTCTGACTTCTAGGGGAGCCTTCTGCTGGTTTCAAGCAGTCTTTACTGAAGAAAGGTCCCTATTCTTGGTGTTGGTGATTTTTTTTTTCTGGTCACTATATGGAGCCAGAGATCTCTCCTAGTGTCCTTGGGGAGCTGTTTTTTTTTACCCTGTGGGACAGGGGACCAGAGTGGGAGTGGTGGGGAAAGCCTCAATGGCTTTGGGGTGTTGTGTCTGCCATGTGCCCCACCATCATGGGGATCCCACCCCCGAATTTTGTGCCCCGGGTGTCAGTTCCAAAGCCCTTAGGTCCAGGGCGCGGGCTGTAGCTCAGTTCAGTGTCCACAGAAATGGCGCCTTTTGCACCCCACTCCCGTGTCCGGGTGCATGGTTTCTGATTACTCAATGAGGGACATTCACCTCAGTGACAGCCCCCGCGCTCCTCCCCACAAGCCTAGGTCTCATCTGCGTATCCTTTTCAAGCATGCTGCTTTTCCGCACAAGCTTACCGGCTGGTCTGTGGCTGTTTGTAGGTCTCCAGGAGTCTTTGTTTTTCTCTAATGGCACTTGGAGCCATTCGCTCATCTCCTCAGTGAATCCTGCAGGGTTCTCCACAGCTCCAGTTCACGGGGTGTGGTGGCTGAAATAGTTCCTTTCCACTCACAGTCCTGCTTGATGCGTAGTTTGTTATTGTTGGTTGTTTTAGTTTTTTTGTTTTTTCCTCCTTTCTGTTGGTCGTAGAGTGCCGACTTTGTGGGTGGGGGAGGGTAGCAGGGTTCTGAGCTTTCCTCCCTTCTAGTCCTCTTTTATGGCAACTTTCTTCTTTGGGTAGTTTGTTGGAGTTGCCCGTTTATCTTCCATGTACGAGTTCTCCCTGGGACCTGCTGCTTTTCCTCCCTATTAACTTTTTTTTTAATGGGAGATCTTACAGCATTTCTTCACCGCCATGTTGATCCACCCTCTGGTAGCTACTCTTATCTGTATTTTACAGGCATGAAAATTGTCATGCAGTGGGTTAAAGTAACTTGTTCAAATCACACAGGTAATTTGAACAGGATTTGAACCCTGGAGGTCTGATTCCAGTTCTACCATATTGTAGCTCCTCCCTTCCTTGGGTCTAAAATTTCTCAGCTTTAAAATGAGAATTTGACTTACATGATTTCTAGGGTCTCTTCCAACCCAGTGATTCTGCATTGTAAACTGGTGGGGCACTGGCCTGCATGCCTCAGCACATGTTCTCACTGCTCTGTCTTTGTAGATGGTCAGCTGAGTGGTTTTGTTTAAAGTTTGGCATAAATTATGTGTCTGAGTTCTTTGTCTGAGGAGAGAATCTCTGTGCCATTCCATATGCACCTTCAGAGGGAGAAACAATTATTTTTCCCTTGTTAATTGACTCCTACATTTTGTGATTTACAATGGAAGAAGTGATATCTACAATATTGAAAAGTTTTTAACAGAGGGGGTGGATCTTGGGATTGTAGCCTAGCAGAGCACTGAATGTCTTTTTGACATCTGAATCCTCATAAAAGACACAGGTCTTTGTTGAAGATAAACTTTAAGAAAGCATATTTGAGCTCCATGTTAATTCTACTAGAGATATCCAAGCAAAACATTGTCAGGGTTTGTAGCTCATTTGAAACTTCCTTGCTTAGCATACAGAACACAGTATGCCAGGTCATCCCTCACCATTACCTCTAGAGCTTCAGAACATGTAATGAACAACTACAAAACACTCACTTTAGAGTAATCTGACACCATAGAAAATATTAGTTACTTTTGTTGGAGTAGGAAGTCACTACAGTTCTCTAAGCCCCATATGCACAAATACTCAGTGCAGTCTACTGGAAACTTAGGTCAGCAGGATGTCCTCATCTGAGCAGTTGCCCAGTGATGGGCTGGAGAAGCACTCTAAGTAGTTTTCCTTCACAGAATGTGGAGGAAATCATTTTCATATAGTAGGAAGAAAAGCATACCAGGGTCACTGGTATGACTGAGCAAAGTAATCATTAAAATGTTAAAAGGCGTAGAAAATATTTTTTCTGCATTTTATAACATAGATTGACTTCTACAAGTCTCTATGGAGGGGATAGCTCTGCTGCATGGAATCCTCAAGTTTCCTTGCCCTTTGCTGTGTGCGGGGAGTATGGAGGCATACATTTCTAGGTCTGTGTGTGAGGATACGCTTTTATTACCAGAGCATACCCTGGGGACAGGTGGGGGATACAAAGGGAAGGTGTGTGAATTTAGAAGTCAGGTCTGGGTGATGCAGCCTATCACTCCTATTGTTATAGGAACCCCCCTCTTCCTATTCCATTACCACCCACCCGCACAGCATGACACCGAAGGGCCCGGTGCCCAAGGCAGAGGAGAATAAGCCTGTGAAGAGCTGTTTCCTGTTTCTTCCATGGTGCTTTGAAGCTTTCTGAGCCTTGGTTTCCTCATTTAAGATAATATTCAATTTTATCCTCAAACAGGCACACCTGGCATATAGATGGTAATTGTTGACCAATGCAGAATGATTAAATAAGTAACAATAGCGATAACAGTAGAGATAAAGTTAAGGCATCTGATGTTTGATGATCTAAGGTTGGAAATGTTACAGCTTTAATTTGGTTAGTCAGAAGATGTTGAAGAATGGCAGAACTGTATTTTGTCCAAGGCTGAGAAGAAGCCAATATAGACTTTCATGTCCCGGGGGAGTGGTGCCCACTCATGAAAGCCTCTGTCCATTCTCTCAACCCTCTGACTGGGCATCTTTTGGGTTTGTGTATCTCTGGAGCTCTGACTTCAAGGAAGAAGTGCACTGCATTGCCTCTGTCCCCATCTCTGCCTTCCTATGCTTTTGTAGACCTTCTGTGAGGCTACCCACAGCTGCCCTGGTGTTTATAGAATTGCTGTTTATAGAACTAACTGCTGTTATAAAATTAACGGCTATCTTAAGACTATAGGGGAGTCAGAATGCAGCTGGCCAGGTAGCCAGCAGAGCACATTCTGGGGAACACAGCACAGAGGGCCTGCTCCAGGTAGGGCTGGAGCTGAGTAATGTCATGCATCCACACCCACGCTGGTGCCCCCCATGCCTGGGAGTGACTTGAGATTGATCTCAGGCCTAAGCAATGAGATGGCAAATTGGTTCCAACAGAATGACTGCAGCCAACTTCTGATGCTTCTTGTCACCCTTTCTCATCTGTGAAGGGACCACTTTTTATACTCCTACTTTCTATTGTGAGTTGTGATGAAGAAATTACTCATTCATTTCTAAGTACTACTAAATTAATAGCAACTTTTTGCCAGTATGTATTTCCTTAATTCATTAAATAACTCATTCAATAATTATTATGAAAGATGACATCAGGACTCAGAGTGGAAGATTGGGGGAAAAACCACAATTAGGGAAAGACCTTTGCATCCCATGATCCAAAGATACATTTTGTCTGATTAGCCCGGGTCTCTCTAATAATGCCTCGCTAATTGCCACTTGCAAATAAAGAGAGACTCTGTGTACTGCTGCAAATGTTTGTTTCTTAAAAGCAATGACAATAAAAAAAGAAAGAAAAAACTATGCTTGATGACATGTTTGTAGCAACAAATCTATTTCTTCCTCTTCAGTCTCAGCGAGTCATAATCCAGAAGAGTATGTTGTTAGGTACAACTGCCTGGATAGAACAGGTCTAAAATTCCTTTGTGTGTGCATGCATGCTAGAGAGTGCTAGAGAGTGTATTTCAAATTATTTTTTAGTGTATTATTTTCATTGAGGTAGAAATAGTTTACAGCATTTTACATAATTTCAGGTGCAGTTTCACACCACTTCAGCCATATTCAGTAAATCACAGCCACATTCACCACCACCGTGCCCATAATCCCCCACCATATTCCACGAATCCCTCTTCTTCTTGCCCTCCCTTCTCATCTCTTCACTTCCACAGTACATTGGTCCAGCACCTATGGAAAACAATATGAAGGTTTCCCAGAATTTTAAAATTAAATCTATCTCACTATCCCCCAATCCCACTCCTTGGAATCTACCCAAAAGATACAAAACAAACTCCAGATTTACCTGTAAGTTGTCTTGTGCAGGGCTGTGGGCTGTGGTCACTTGCCACTGAGCCTTGGTAGTGTGATCCCACTCCCACTCACCTGAAGTTCTAGGATAATGTTAGAATGTAGTGTGGCTCTTGAAGTTAACAGCAACCTACAGCATTGAGCAAGCCCTGAGGTTAATCACAAACGGTTTTCTCTGGCTGGAAATAATTGAACCTGCTATTGAGCATTGATAATCAAATGTTTATAATACAGTTGTTATCAAGAATCTTTATTTTATCTCAGTATTGATGTAGTCACAGTGACTAACCATTTGCATAGAACTCTGGCAGTTTTTGACCTTTAGAGAAAAAAGTTTCTGATATAAGAAGATCAATGGAAAGTCCATTTACTACATTTCAATGGATTTGGGACTTAAGCTGCTTCAAGGAACTGGGAGGGCTGAGTGGATGAGAACTCATACTCACTCCCTCTTTAGCCTGTATTTTTCATTGCTGACCCACTGTTTTCATTTAGTTACAGAAATCCTTGGTGGTGCTCCTTATTTGTTGTACACTTGAGGAGTTGTAGAAAGTTCTGGTCATGTTATTCCTTCTCACAAGTCATTTGTCTCATTGGCATTTTATTCTTCTGTGTATAATAATATATATAGTTTTTTCTATGTGAAAAATATATATACTCAAATTATCTTTTAACTTTTGATTGGCTCCTAATTAGGGCATGTAATAGAGAGGAGGTAAATACTATTTTACACAGTAAAACATACAGTTTTAATAACTTGAATTAACAAAACCAGTGGACCTGTGGCTCATTGTGAAGCCAGTGCAGTATAGTGTGTCCTGCCCTTTTTACATTTTTCTCTTTAACTTATATGTTTGTGTGAATAGTCTATGGTGAAGGCATAATTTCAGGTGCATGTGAAAGGAACAAAACTCAACTCGAGACTGTACTTCTCTCCTTTCCTCCTCCAGTGAATTTTTGATTCAAATTTAAGTCAAAGCAATTATTAATCACCTATTGTGATAGATGAAGGGGATGCAAAGATGATGGTGTATTTCAGGCTTGAGAGGTCTTGCCACTGGGTAAGAGAGACAAAGACAAATAATGACAACAGCATGACACACACTGTAGTAGAGAGATGTGCAGGTTTCCATGGAAACATAGAGACAGCAGTACTTCATTATGGTTGGAAATGGAGAAGTTGGGGAAGCCTTCATAAACATGGTGCTTTTTTGTTTTCTGAAAGTTCAGTAGGCATTTATCAGCCAGGGACTCAGGAACAAGTAACTGTCAGCAGGAAAAATAGTGTGCATCAAGACTCAATGATGTGAAACCATGGTGTACTTGAGAAGTTCCTCCTATTTTGGTGTGTTCAGAGTGCTGTGTAGAGGAGTTGGGAAGTGAGATTGGAAAGATGGTCAGAACACTTTAAGAGGGAAGGACCTTATATGAGTAGCTAATATGGACTATATTCTGAAGGTGATGGGAATCTACTGAAGGATTTAGAGGAATGAAATTATATATATGGTTTAGAAATAATAGTTTACTTGCTAGAAGAAGCTTTGCTTCATTCAAGATAGGAACTTACTTTTTTTGGAAATTGCTACATGCCAGACATTATTCTAGGTGTCAGGGAATAAATAATGCCATTAAAAACTCTCTAATTTGGGCAAATGTACAATTTTAGTGATAAGAAGCAGTAAGGAAAACAAAAAGTTAATTATATGATTTATTTAAAAGTTGAGGTCAAAGGAGGTAAAGGAACTAAAAGCAAATTCACAGTTTCAATGTAATCCCAATAAAAATCTCAATGCCATTCTTTAAAGAAATGTAACAAATAATGCTGAAATTCATATGGAACCACATAAGACTCTCAGTAACCAAAGGTCTGACAAAAAAGGGGGGAAAATGGTGGCATTCTATTTACAGACTTCAAACTGTATTATAAAGACATAATGAAAACAACATGGTACTGGAACAAGAATAGGACTGAGAGCCTGGAAATAAAACGACACATACATGGAGAGCCAATCTATGACAAAGGAGCAGATAATATACACTGGAACAAGGATAGCATCCTTAATAAATTGTATTGGGAAAATTGGACTGCTGCATGCAAAGGAATGAAACTAGACTACTACCTCACACTAACACAAAAATCAACTCAACATGGATAAAAGACTTGAATATAAGGCATGAAACCATAAAGTACATAAAATAAAACATAGGCGAAATGCATGACATAAGCATCAGAGTTATCTTTGAGTATTCATCCCAGCAGCAAGAAAAACAACAGGGATCACATCAAACTAAAAAGCTGTGTACAGTGAAAGAGACTGTAACCAAAACACAAATACCCTACTGAATGGGAGAAAATATTTGTACACCGTACATCTAATAAGGGACTGATATCAAAGATTTACAAAGAGCTCATATAACTCAACAACACAAACCAAACAATTAAATCAAAAATTGGGCAGAAGAGCCTAGTGGTACTTCTCCAAAGAAGACATACAGATAGCAAACAAGCATGAAGAAAATGTTCAATTTCACTTATCATAAGGGAAATGAAAATCAGAACAACAGTGAGATACCACCTCACACTAGTGAGGATGGCTCATGTTAAAAAGACTAGAAACAAGTGCTGGCAAGGGTGTGGAGAAAAAGAAACTCTCTTGCAATGTTGGTGGAAAGTGTAGACTTGTCTAGCACCTATGGAAAGCTGTGAAGATGTTCCTTAGAGTAATAAAAATGGATCTGTCACATGACCCAGCAATTCCACTCCTAGGTGTCTACCCAAAGAACATAAAAACACTAATTTGAAAGGAAACTTACACCTATATTTATAGCAGCACTATTTACAATGGCCAAGGTATGGAAACAATGTAAATGCCCCAGAACAGATGAGTGGATCAAGAAGATGTGGTATATATACATAATGGAATAATATTCAGTGACCAAAAAAGATAAACTAATAGCGTTTGCTGTTAGTAATGTGGATGAAACTGGAAGAATTATGCTAAGCAAAATAAGCCAGAAGAAGAAAGACAAAAACAAGAAGGTTTCACTTATATGTGGAATATAGAGACCCAAACAGATCTGAGCCATCCAGAGTGAGAGGTGGGAAGGGAGAGCACAGTGGACTGTGGTGGGAGACTGTGGATACTTTGGTGGTGGGAGAGCTATGGTGACCACACCTGAGGGAGAAATCCTGTACTCTCTAAAAATTAACAAGGATGCGAAACAATGGTACTTCATAAAAATTTAATTAATTAAATTAAAAATTAAAGGTGTTAAGTGCTACAGAAAAAATAAAGAGCAGAGATAGGGAGTCTTAGACATGGATGAGGAGGGTTATAATTTTTAAGTAGGGTGCTTTGTTATACTTAAACATAAAGAAAATTTTTTTCTTTTTTTTTTTAAAGATTTATTTATTTATACATGCATTGGGTACAGTCAGAAGCGCAGGAGGGTGAGAGAATTCACAGAGCCAGAGTGGGAACAGAACAGGCAGACTGATGAAATATACTGCTGAGTGGAGCAGCAGGCAGGACAGGAGAGGTCTGCATGCCATGTGGGACCCTCGTGGTCGGCCAGGGATCGAACCGCTGCTGCAGAGGCTGCAGGGAGCTTCGCAGCCCAGCACTCAACTGCTGCGCCACCAGGGAAGGCCCAAGAAAAATTATTTTGGTTCATGTTTATTATGAAGTTTTCAGTGTGTTTTTAGGACTCAGATTTTACATCATATTTATTCCTTATATAAATTATTATTGCTGCTCTTTACTTTTTTTTTTTTTTCACAGAGACAGTATCAAAATACCTCCTACATTGGCTGTGAAATATAATTAAAACCTAACTCCGTTTCCAGGTAATGTGGACAAATTGGAATTTGGAGATGAGAAATTAGAGTATACCTTCAGAACTACTCTCAGGGTGTGAATGATTTCAACCAAAAGTTACTCCATTAAGGACAGAATAAGATGGAATGTTCATTGGGAGTGTTGAAGCTGGAGTGAGGACAAATGTGAGTTTTCCATACTGGAGTGGGTAGCTTAGGGAGGCAGATGAATTGTCCTTTTTATGTGCTCCCAGTTATTAATGCCGTGATAGGCAACAATCCTGTGGAGTGGATCTGAGCTCAGCTGTAGCAGTGGTGAGTGGGTCCTTGCAGTAGGGCAAAGATGGTATTTGAGCCTGTTCTATTGGAGTTTGGGGGGGTAGGGATGCAGGCAAAGGTTGAAATTAATTCTAACCTGTGATAGGGAGACAGGAGCCTGGGAGGGTCAGTCTATGGAGCACAGTGATCAGTGGCAGAAGATTTGGGGTCAAATAACCAAGAGCAACAGGATGCCCAAAACTCCAGGTGTTGGGTCACCAGGAGTGCTGCACCACACAACAAGCTCCTAACTAGATATTTACTCAGGCAAGAATTGAGCAAAAAGACTGTTAAGTTGTTAATTATGAAAGAAAAAAAATTATCAACCCTTAGAGGAGGGTGGATTTTAAGATCCAGCTACTGATTATTAATCAAATTATTTGAAATCTTATCTTTTATGGTTATTGGGGCAATATGCAGAAAAATTCAGGAAATCTTAAATTGACTCATGGAATCATAAAGACATTGTTTATGGAAGACCTGACATGAGCATGTTCAGGGCAATAAAATGTCTTTGCGGAACTGGGGATTCTAACCTGGCCTAGTTTGTCTGAAATGTGCCATTTTCTCTAATAAAGTCATTACTGTGACTCTCAGTCGGGGTCTCCTGTGAGAACCAAGAAGGCCCCCATTTTTTTCCTCCTCCCAAGTTTGTCATTCTCAGGAAAATTTGACAATGGTTTCCATGCACTTTGATCCCTGGTCTCAGTTAATTAGTTGTGGAAACCAAAGTGTATTATTTAAAGTCTCTCCCTAGAGATGAAGAGAAAGTGCTCTCTGCAACATCCCTGAACATTCTGAGACTGTGTACATTGTGAACAAGCTTTGAACATGACTGGATATGACACCCTCATGAATGGGAGACCATTAGCTAATCCTGGGGACAATTGTGGCTAGTAGGTCTGAGTCAGGCCTAAAGAGGGATGTTTATATCAGTTGACAAAGAAGGACTTCCAAGTGACCAGAAGGAATAGTAAGACCAAACAAAGGTAGTAAACCGTCCTTTGTGCAGTGCAAACTCCATTAAAAAAATATAAAAATACCATCTCAAGGTTCCAATGTGAGTTGGCTAAGGGATATAGGGAACACAGGAATTTATGAGACTTTGAAGTCAAGGAGGTTTTATTTTCTAGAAGTCTCAGACTTAGAAACTTTCAAGAAGGGAAATTTTATAAGGAACATGACAGAGGATCCCAGGCAGATAAATCATAGGAGGCTCAATGCAAGAAAGTGAGGCAGTTGTTATCCACATAGGAAAAACTAAAAAGCTGTAATCAGCTTGAGAACAGGAGTGGAGCAGTGGCACACTGAATGGGTAAAACCTGTCTTATTCCCTGACTTCTGAGGTGGTTTGCAGATACTTTTAAAAAATGCAGGTGGAGAGCTCCATGTCTCCGCCCAGCTCTCATGTTGCTGGAATCCATGAGGAAAGGAGGGGACAGTGTCCTAAATAAATAGTCCACTGCTTCACTGGACAGTGGGTTTTCTCTCCCAAGCACATGGGGCTGCACCAAGAGAGAACATAGTGATTTAAGAATTAGGCCAGATGACTAGGATGGAAAAAACGTAAATATTTATGACACTGAAGACTAAGCAGGGAATTATTTTATGAGGATACAGGTAATAAAAAACTATTTGAGTAATAATTTTAGCTAAGTCTTTGCCTTAAAAAGGCTTAAAAACCACATAGTGGTGTGGGAGTTAACTGGGAAGTTGGGCTGAGTTTTCCAAGAAGTAACTTCACCGAGATGCCTAATGATGAGCAGACGGCCTGTGGTGAGAACCCAAGCACCAGAGGTATAGTTCAGATGCAGACCAGTGAGACCCAGTCTCTACAAAGTCTGAACGCCCAGCAGAACACCACCAGCAGAACACCACCACCCAGCAGAACACCACCAAACTTTTTAGCAAAAAACACTGCTGAGTTTTCCACTAGCGCTAAAAGAATTCTGAAGAGCTAGCTGAAATAACCCTGATCTTCCTCCTAACTGCAGTGCAGGGCCTAGGGCATAACACTTATGAGTGGAGATATGCTACATTTGATCCACCAGGTTCTGTATATGAAGGTACTATGTTTTTTTCTGTGTATCACATTTTATTCTGATTATCCATTGGAGCCACCAAAGGCTGGTTGCCGCATCAGAATCTGTCAGTCTATTACTGCAGTATCAGCAGTCAGGGAGTCACCTGTCTGGACATCCTTAAAGACAACTGGAGTCCTGCTTTGACCATTTCAGAGGTTTTGTCTTCTTTTGAGAGACCACAGCCCTGCACAATCTCTGGTTGGATGACAACCACTCAGGATTTGATCAGCACCCTACAACGGATCAGGAGATACACAATATAATTCATATAATTTGTATCTATAGGGAGAAAGAAAAGAAACATTATGCATACATTTAGATAGAAATGAATATTGTGGAAAAAAATAAGACAGGAGAGGAGGTTTGGAAGGACAAGGAACATGGGGAGAGTATAATAGGGAAGGAGTTTCCAATTTTAAATAGAGAAGACCCTATAGGGGTGATGACTTTTGAGTGAAGGTGTGATGAAACTGAGGGAGTTAGCCAAGCAGGTGAAGTATGTTCCAGACAGGAACAGCACATTTAGATGAGCCTTGTAAGTACAGGGGACAGCAAGGAGGCCCATATGTAGACAGCTGACCCAAGTGAGGGAGGTGGGAGGTTGAAGAGTTGATGGGAGCACAATCATCGATGGTTGTGTAGTTTGTTACAAGGATTTTAGGTTTTCATCTGACTGAAATGGAAATCATTTTCGAATTTTGAGTAAGGAGAGACCTGATCTGACTTTCATTTCAGCAGCAACAATCTGGCTGCCTTCTAGGTACTAAATTGTGGTAGGAAGGACACAGGGAGGAGATGGGATGCTAGTCAGGAGATTATTGAAGATATCTGGGTGAGAGCTGATGGCACCTTAGACTAGGGTGATTGTTGTGAGTCTGTAAAAGGGACCATATTCCAGCTGTGCTTTGACAGTGAAGCCAACAGAATTTCCTGGATTAGAGAAAGGAAAGAGTCAGGATGACTCCAATATTTTTGCCAGAACAAAATGGAAGGTAAAATTTCTTAGATGGAGAAGGAACAAGTTTCTGTGGGAAAATGAGGTATTGGTTTTGGACATGATACATTCAGATGTCTGTTGTATTCCACATGGAGATGCTGGACAGATGGTTAGAAGAATTGAGGATTATGCTATATAGGGAGGGGGTGGAGAGGTCCAGTATAAATATGGGAATGGGTGTATAGAAAAGGGAAGAGGACTGAGGGTCAGCTTGAGGACTCCAAAATTAGAAGATCAGGGAGGTGATCAGGATCTAAGAAGGAGCAGAGGAAGTTGTCCTTGGATCTGTGAAGTACATGGTTCCAGGTGATAAGTGTAATCATTTGTGTCTGAGATGATCGAGAAAGATGGTCTGAGTTGCCCACATTGGAGTTAACAACATAGAGGTTATTGGTGACCTAGACAGTCAGTTTTGATACAGTGATGGGAGCCAGATCCTAAATAGAATTTGTTTAGGGGACAATCACAATTTAGTGACATTAAGCTGTGGGAGCAAAGAAATAGAGAAAGTTATTATATTTGTATAACTGATGGGAAGACTCCCATAGAGATGGTGTTAATGTGTATCAAAATGCTCAGAATTCAGAAATTAATAATCCCCTGTCAGTTGGATACTCATTAGACTAATCAAGTGTGGGTAGCAGAAGTACCAAAGGGCTAGAGTGGGATTTCATTCTTTAAAATTTCTTTCTTCAAATTTTATAGAATTTCATATTGTAAGAACTAAAAGAATGCTTAGAACTTGAGACTTATGCAGCCACCTTAGCTGGTGGTGCCTTTTTGGAATGAAATCTCAGAGGAAATCCTAGTGGTCCTGCCATAATTCCTTTATGGACCTCGCCTCCACCTCCTGCTGAAGCCTGCCTCACAGCTGTTGAGAGGGAAAATTAGAAACTGCTGGTTTAATCCAGACACCTCATTTTCCAGTAAGTAATCTAGAGGTTGAGATTCTTGCCTGAGGATAAAAGCACAATATTGAAGAGCTGAGCGAGAAGCCTATTGCCTGCATTTCAGGATCATGGACTGTTTCTCCCTTGTTCCCTGTGGCCAAGCTCCTTTCCCAGAGTAGTGCAAGACTCTGAATGAATGAATGAATGGATGGGTAAATGAATGAATGAATGAAAGGGAAAGAGCCCTGTAAAGGGCAGGACTGGACCACAGTGCAGTTTTTCTGATCCCATGCAGACCGGGTAAAGGAGGAGTCAGAGTCCTCAGTGGTTTTGCAGGTTTTTATTGTGGTTCAGTGGGTACGTGGCAGGCAGGGGTGCTGGGGGGCTGGCAGGCTGGCAGGCCTCCCAGCCCCCAGCAAGTCTTCACTCTATCTGGGCTCTCTGGCGTTCGTTCTGCTGCTTCTCGGCTTCTCTTTCGGCTTCTGCTTCAGCTTCTTGGGTTCTACTACTGGCGTCTCTGTGACGCCGACCTTAAAAAGCACAGTCTTAGCCCAGGTGAATCCCATCTACCTATGCCCACACCCTATTCCAGGTGCCCGCCATCAGGCATGCATTCAGGACCTCAAGGATCCATCATCTATCCTGATGGCGGGAGGGCAGAAAAGCCTGACATTTTTCCTTACCCAACAAGCCCTGAGACTAGTGTTCCACCCCTGAGCACACATGCTGCTCTTTCACCACAGTGGTCTCCACTTTGGGACTCAGTGCTGTGAACACCTGAGCATCCATTGATGTTGGTCCCAATAGTAGCTGTGGTCCTCATAACCAAATACCTCAAATGCATGTGGAAAGATAGGAATTAGTGGACAATTTAGAGCTAGCCTTGAGTTTTCTGATTCATGCTGTTTGTTACTCTTGGGGCAAAGTCATGAGAGGGTTATACAAGGTTAGTCTTGATGAATGTATACTAAGTGCTCGATACCATCTGGTTACTATTACATTCAGTGCATTCACTTAAATGCTTATAAGAGACCCATTAACAGCCTCAGCAAAGCAAACAAGATTCTTCACCACTGAGTATCTTGCCCCCTCCAGTTTTATTTTCCATCTAACACACAGTGGCATCCTGTGAAAATGAAAGTTAGAACACGTCAGGAACCTTAATGTGTACCTTTAGTGTGCTAGTTGCTTGGGTGTCTATTACGTTTGATGAGCCCATTGACCTGAACATCATACACACACACAGATACACACACACACAAACACACATTTACTGCAATAAAACATTTATTAAAATGTCAGTGTATCAGTCCTTGAGCTCAGAATCCTTTAATGCCTCAAGTTTCACTCACAATAAAAGCTGCTTTCTCACCAGTCACCTGCAAAGCACTGCAGGCTTGGCCACGCCTCATGATGGACTCCTTGTCTTTCTCTCATTCCTCAGTAGATAGTACTAATAGCTCTCCTGTTCTGCCTGCCGTAGTTGCTCAATATGTACTTTGTGAAGTGAAATGCATTGTATCTGAAACAGTGTTGATCTTTGTGGTTTGGAACTGTGTGTCTAGCTTTCTGTTTGGATGATGCTGTGAGAAGTTAAGTATTTTAGAATTAGCCCTTTAAAATCAGCAATCAAAAATGGTTAACTCATGCCATTTGCAACAACATGGACGGAGCTTGAAGTGATCATGCTCAGGGAAATAAGACAGAGGAAAAAGAAAAATATCGAATGATTTCACTTTATAGGCGCCCTATAGGGGAACCAAATAAGGGACCAGGAAAAAATATAACAAGAACAATAATAAAACAACAAAACTAGCAGGCAATAAATAAGAGACATTCTTTCTGCAAGGGAGGGGGAGTAAAAGATATCAAAACAGGGGAGAGAAGAGCACAAGGGACTGTGGTGATGGTTCACGAGTGACTTGGTGGTGGGAATTTTATGGGGAATACACAGTGATGTAAAAAATATAAATTAAATAATGTATTTTAAAAAACAGCATAAAGGGCCTTTCTGGTGGCATAGCAGGTTGAGCGCAGTGCTGTGAAGCTGTCCGCAGCCTCTGTAGCGTGGGTTCGATTCCTGGCCGGCCAGGGAGATACCCACATGGTGTGGCAGGCCTCTCCTGTCTCTTCTGCTGCTCCCCTCAGCAGTGTTTTTAGTCCGTCTGCCTGTTCTGTTCCCCCTTCTGTCTTCGGTGAATCCTCTCACCCTCCCACACTTCTGGCCTGTACCCCAATTCTTGTATAAATAAATAAATCTCAAAAAAAAAAAAAAGCAAAAAAAAAAAGTCAAATTAGGATTGTGTTGGATTTAGAATTTTGTAAACTTGGTTTTCCCAGAGTTTTTTCCCCCTTAAATAGGTTTCCAGAAACGGGGATATTTCCCACCCCTCTGGATTCTTCTCTGGCCTGGTTGAGTAATCAAAACAGCATCAGGAGAGTTAGCAAAGGAAAAATCAATTTAATAACATTCACCTGGGGGATCTACACTGATTATCAGGTCCTGCTTCCAGTCTGGGAGAAAAGCTTTTAATTCTAAAGTAAGGAATGAGGTAAGGGGCCCAGGGTGCTGAGAAGAGAAGCGGGAAACTGCGTGACAAGGAGGGGTGACTTCCTCTTTAAGGGGAAAGACATGTTCCTCAGAGAGGGCATATTTACTGATAAACCTACACCTGGATGACGTCCCCGAATGACATTCTCTTGGGCCATTAGAGGAAACAGATCGCTTCTTTTACTGGGAAAGGGCCGAGGGATTAGGGGATATACATGCTTCTCCTTAACCTCCAGGACCTTCATTGCTTTTAGCTCTAAATAATCTCTCCTTGATCAGACCAACTCTGAGAACCTTGGGGTGGCCCAATTTAATCACCTTCATAAGCTTTATATTGGGGTGGTCAGATATAAGCACCTTCATAGGCTTTAATATGTTTCCTTATTAAAAAATACATTTAATTCACAAGAAACTTACAAATTGCTACTGGCCCAGTACCCAGAGGTAGCCACTATTTATAGTGGCTTTGGTTTATATTTTGGTCAGATTCCTTTCAAACTCTTTCCCTTATATTGATACTCCTTCATAGGTGGAGTTATTCAAAGGTGGTTTGTAAGGGCAGGACAGGACACTGAGCAGGTTTTCTGGATCCAGCAGTCGGGGTAAAGGAGGAGTCCTAGAGACCTCGGTGGGTTTTTGCAGGCTTTTATTGGGATTCACCAGGCACATGGCAGGCAGGGGGGCTGGGGGGCTGGGAGGCTGGCAGACCTCCCAGCCCCCAGCAAGTCTTCACTCTTTCTGGGCTCTCTGGTGTTTTCTCACGTTCTCTCTGCTCTTCTCATGGCTCTGCTTCTCTCCATTCTCTCTGCTCTCCTGCTTCTCTGCTTCTGCTGGTGTCCCTTGACGACGCCCTTAAAAAGCCCAGTCTTAGCCCAGGTGAATCCCATCTACATATGCCCACACCCTACTCCAGGTGCCCACCATCAGGCATGCATTCAGGACCGCAGGGTTCCGTCATCCATCCTAATGGCAGGAGGGCAGAAAAGCCTGATAGTTTTTACCTTACCCTACATGGTGTTTACCTCTTCATGCTTTCAGGGCTGTTATAATAAATTAGTAAGAATTTATACAAGATTTATATATTTTCACATGTTACAGACAGAAAAATATAGTAAGTCGTTTCATTCATTAGCTATAAATACAGAAAAGAAATATTGCTATTCGCAAATTCAAGTTCTGAAGGACTTTTGTTGATTTTTAAAATGCTTGATAGTGTTTTGATGAAAGTCGGGTAATTTTTTCCAAGCTTCTCTAAAGGGCAGGATTAGAACTAGAAGTCTAACACCCAGAAATCCCGTGGACTTTTAACAGCACATTTTCCACTCATGGTTCTAAGAGAATTTCAAACACATTAAAACAATCTTTTCAGCACCGTAGTGGGAACAATAAGCCAGATCATAAAATGGATTCAGGTTTGTAACAATTTTATTACTATCTTAAAGGGGAGACTTTTCTATGTTAATCACATTATAGGGGCCAATATCCTTTTATCATGTCACATTTGTCTTTCTGAAGGACAGCTATGGTTTCAGTAGTACCACTTAAAATATGACTTATTAAATGTTTTTGGTAACTTAATTCATTATATACAATTTAAACCTTTAAATTTCACTTTGTTCCAAATTTATGGCCAGGAAAACCAGTCCCATCTGAGTAAAGGGAGAACATCATTAATAACACCATGTTTTTAGTTTTGACACTGCACGTGCTATTTGGATAGACTTGTGATGTTTCTCCAGACACAGGCAATTTCTGTACTTGCCTCCCTCAGATTTCCACAGAGATGAGATTGATAATGTCTTAGCTATTCAGAATGGATTCCTTGCATTAAAAAAATTTGGGAGAGTGTGCATATAGCAATTTCCTGCCATCCAGACTGTCAAGAACTGAAATTTGAGAATAATCCTAAAGACTGAGTTGTCATTTCTAATGATCCTCAAAGCTTTATCTTCTTAATTTGATGACTAGCTACTTTCTGGCTGTTGTCATCTGATGCCTTATGGAAACTCTTGCTGAAGGCTGATACAGGAAATAACAGTATGGGGGAGCCCTTTTCCTTTTTTGATAAGACTGGTATCTAAGATGGAACCCTCTATTGTTGTATTGGACCTTTTAAAAGAGGCAAATATTTATTTTTATTTATATTTTTATCTTTTTGTATTGAAAAATGAGAAAAACATTAAAATTGGAATCAGCAGATTGGGAATTGGATGAGTATATTGTGGAGCATACACCGTCTTTAGTAATGTTTTTTGAAGAGTTTTTTTTTTAAAGATTTATTTATTTATTCATTCATTCATTTATACAAGCACTGGTACAGTCAGAAGCGCGGGAGGGTGAGAGAATTCACCAGAGCCAGAGAGGGGAGCAGAGCAGGCAGAAGGACCGAAGTACACTGCTGAGGGGAGCAGCGGGCGGCAGGAGAGGTCTGCGCGCCATGTGGGACCCTCCTCCGGTGGCCAGGGAGCAGCTGGGGATCGAACCGACGCTGCAGAGGCTGCGGGCGGCTTCGCAACCCAGAGCTCAACCGCTGCGCCACCGGGGAGGCCCTGTTTTTTGAAGTTTTTAAGGCAGTCAGGAAATGCTCTTATTAAGAAAAGGAAGCAGAATACAAGTTTGTATATATTGGGATAAACACAAGTATATAAAATAAGCATGGAGGATAGGGAAAAAATCAATTAAATACTTTATATATTTATTTTTTACTGTTTAAAGAACAACTTTGTGGCCTCCCCAGTGGCGCAGCGGTTGAGCGCTGGGTTGTGAAGCTGCCCGCAGCCTCTGCGGCGCCGGTTCGATCCCCGGCTGCTCCCCGGCCACCGGAGACGGGTCCCGCATGGCGCACAGACCTCTCCTACTGCCTGCTGCTCCCCTCAGCAGTGTACTTCAGTCCTTCTGCCTGCTCTGCTCTCCGCTCTGGCTCTGGTGAATTCTCTCACCCTCCCGCGCTTCTGACTGTACCCAGTGCTTGTATAAATAAATAAATAAATCTTTAAAAGAAAAATAAAGAACAACTTTGGAGATACCTGAATGTATAGAGAATAACTTAACCATCACTGCACAACACCCTTTCTGCTGAAGCCCGCCAGGGACACTCTATACGCCCTACCCTCTGAGGCTACCTCTCTACAGATACTTTTATTACAAGCGAATGAATTGCTGAACAGTTTCTAACAGTTTTATCATTGTTCATTTTTTTTTTTTTTTACAATGTTTGGCTTCTTTTCTCAGGTGTAGTCCCCATAGAATTTCCACCATCAGTTCACCCATGCTCCACCACCACAGTCCCCTGTGCTCTTCCTTCTCTCGTTCTGATCCCTCTCCTGCCACCTCCCCTTTCCATGTTGCTGCAAATGGCATGAGCTTATCTTTTTTGATTGCTGAATAGTATTCCATTGTGAGTATATACCATATCTTCTTGATCCAGTTGTCTATTTTGGGGCATTTGCAAGTGTAGTGGTCAGGATGGGCCACAGTGCAGGTTTTCTGATCCAGCAGACCAGGTAAAGAAGGAGTCCTAGAGAGTCCTTGGTGGCTTTTGCAGCCTTTTATTGGGATTTATCCGGTACGTGGCAGGTAGAGGTGCCGGGGGGCTGGAGGCTGACAGCCCTCCCAGCCCCTGGCAAGTCTTTACTCTTTTTGGGCTCTCCGGCATTCTCTGGTGGCCTCTGCTTCTCCTTCGCTCTGCTAGTCTTTCGTTTTCTTCTCTTTGCTTCTCTTGTGGTTCTGCTCCATTCTGCTGCTTCTCCCATTCGTTCTGCTTCTCTGCTGCTGCTGGCGTCCCCGTGATGCCACCCTTAAAAGCACAGTCTTAGCCCAGGTGAATCCCATCTACCTCTGCCCACACCCTATTCCAGGTGCCCGCCATCAGGCATGCAATCAGGACCGCAAGGATCCATCATCTATCCTGATGGCGGGAGGGCAGAAAAGCCTGATACTTTTACCTTACCCTACACCAAGTTTTACCTATTATAAATAGTGCTGCAATAAACATGGGGGTACAGGTAGCCTTTTGAATCAGTGTTTTTGTGTCATTTGGGTAGATTCCCAGGAGTGGAATTGCTAGGTCATATGGTAGCTCCATTTTTAGTAATCTGAGGAGTCTCTTGTATCTTGCATGGAAATAGGCAATGGATATGTAAAACAATGAAAATATTGTTATCTGTATACTGGGAAAGGTAAACTTAAATTGGTTGTGGTAAAATTATCTATACTAATTTTAAAATCCTGCTCTTCACTTACAGGTTCTAATGGCTAAGTTTAATCTCCTTGTTATTGACATTAAGGCTTCCATGACTGAGAGCAAGTTCTGGATTTTAATGTCAGAAATGTTGGAGCATTTATGACTGTAGGACATGACTCAAAAAGAGACACATAAGAGTTTATTTATAGGGAGGCAAAAATTGGGGTTGGGAAGAAGGAAGAGTGTACAGGTGGGCACTTGGCCGGATGCCATCTGTCCTGCCCCACCTAGCTGAGCAGAGAGTGAGGCCCAAGCTGAAGCCACATGTAGCAAGCTGGCAGCTTCTCCACAGACACCCTCCTCCCCATTAAGTGCCAAACATCCCAGCAGTTTAACTGCCAAAAACACCAACACCCTTTTTCCTATCAACAGCTCCCGCTCAGAAGGTAGAGTTTGAAAGCTCTGCCTCTATCATAGAGCTGGCTATGAGTGCCCCTAATGGGTTCAAAGGTGCTTTCCCACAGTTCCTCTTATGATACTGTACGGGCAAATGTTCCAGGCCTGGCAGGTTCATGGTTATTTTGGGCGAATGGAAAGAAAGCTTGGAGTGCTCGATAGATTTGACAGGCCTTTAATGCTGAAGCAGGGGACTGGTACACAGGCAGACCAGGCAGGGAGGCAGGCAGTAGCTGTGCTTCCTAGCTCACCCTCTGCTTTCAATCTCTGCTCTCTCTGGTTTCTCGCCTCTTTCTCCCTTCTCAGTCTCTCCCTGGTCCTGCTTCTCAGCCCAGGTGTCTGTAATCAGAGTGGTGCATGCCACATGCTCACACACCCAAGTGCTTTGTGCAATAACACAGTGTCACATATGGATACTGTAACATAGGAGGAAAACAAAGCCGCAGTTGGTGGCTGTAGAGGCCAGTGGCAGGTGCGAAAAAGAGCCCAACTGTAGGGTAAGGAAAAATGTCAGGCTTTTCTGCCCTCCCGCCATCAGGATAGATGATGGATCTTTGCGGTCCTGAAAGCATGCCTGATGGCGGGCACCTGGAATAGGGTGTGGGCATAGGTAGATAGGATTCATCTGGGCTAAGACTGAGCTTTTAAGGGCGGCGTCATGAGGATGCCAGTAGAAGCTGAGAGAGAAACAGAGAACTCCAGAGAGCCCAGATAGAGTCAAGACTTGCTGGGGGCTGGAAGGCCTGCCAACCTCCCGGCCCCCCAGCACCCTTGCCTGCTGTGTACCAGGTAAATCCCAATAAAAGACCTGCAAAAACCACTGAGGACTCTGAGTCCTTCTTTACCAGGTCTGCTGGATCATAGAAAACCTGCTCAGTGGCCAGTCCTGACCTTACACCGACTTACTCCATTTTACTTACAAATATTTTAGCTAAATAGAGTGCTTCATATAAGTGAATTATATGCTTCTCGCTAGACAGTAGTTCTCCATCTTGGCTGCCCCATCAGAATCATTCTAAGGATCTCTAAAAACCTCCACTGCCTAGGCTGCTCCTCAGTCTAGAGAGCAGAGCCCTGGACTGGAGCTTAGGTATCCAAAGTGTTAAAAGCTGTCTATGTGATTCCAGTACACAGCCAAGATTAGAACCTCTCATCTAGGGTTCTTTGAGCTATCTGAGTAAGCTAGCTATTGGAGGACTACCCTCCTAATATCTGAATGCAGTGGGCTTTTGGATAGCATGATGGTAGAGAGGGCCTTGCAAGGTGAGTCCGAATGAAGTTTGACATCTCTTCTATCAACATGAGTTGACCTTAAGTTAGACAGATGTGTTACTCTGGCTTGCATTGCAATTCTAGCTTTTACATTAATCTTTAACACTTAGTAGCATTATAGTAATTTTCCACCACATAAAGAAGACAGTAGATTCAAATTTTTAATCCAGTTGTGCTGTGACTGTGTGACAGAGAGGCCTTTAGTTCAAAATTCAGTTCACTTACAATTGAGAAGATTTAAATTTTATAAATTTAAAATTCAGTGGGTTGATACTGACGTTTCTATTATCTAAGTGTGAGTTTATGTGAAAATCAGTCATTACAAGCCTTGTTAATGTATCCTAACTAATGTTAAAACTACCCAAGAAAAGCTATTTTGAGAACTTTGTGAAATACATGGGCATCTTTATTGTGGTGAGGTTTACACATTCACGGAAGCAGATTTAGAAAACGAGAGGCAGTGATGAGAGACCCTGAGAGGAGAGGCAGCGGATTTAGACACATCTGGGCTTTGCCATTTATTAGAAGTTTAATTATGGGCAAGTCACTTATTTCTGAGTCTTAATTTCCTCATCTATTAGGTGGGAATAATAATATCTAAATTATTTCACAAGGTTTATAGGAGACTTAGGTTAGATCATTTATTTCTTTAATAAATATATGATTCACTGAGTTCCTGTTATATATAGCAGGAAGTACTTTAGATGGAAGGATATGAAGAAGGAAAATATGTCCTTGGAAGGAGTGAGCCTATGTATTAGTCATTGCTCACATTTTAAAAACGTTTAAATTCTAAGCCCTTTGTAGAGGGCTTGCGCTTTCATCAGTGTCTCCATGTCTCAATGCCTGGTACATAACATAGAAAGGGCTAAAATATTGGTTATGTAAATTAATGAATCACATAATTTATTTCCTTGACTTGAACACTTTATTACTCTAGACTTGAACATGGTAAAATGAGTAAAGTGTAGCTCTGTTTTCATTTCCCTGCTGGCTCAGTTCTACTTGAACTTGACACATGGTACTCTAACCTGATATCCTTTCAAATCACAGCAGTGGTTAAATTGGAATGTGACTCAGTCTAGGTTAGTATCCTATTTTCCCAATCACATTTTTAACAACATCTGGAGTACCTGTTTTTGGCTGATGTCCTTGTCATATTTGGTATTAATCTGAACTCCAATATTTCCTTTGGAAAACAAGATAAATTCTTTCCTTGACACCCCCTTTTTCCATTAAGTCTTTAAAAAGTCACTTAATAATGTGATTTTGAACAGCTGGGTTTTAATCTTTCTACCTTATGGGAAAAGAGAATAGCTTCAGTCTCCTACCACATCACATGTCTGGATCACATTCAGCACACAGGTTTTTTTAACCTGGTCCGTACAGCTAGCTATGAATTTGTGGTTGTGGATTTGGGTTGTGTCCACATGTTATTCTGTACTAGGTCAGGGATTGTGGTTAGTGGCTTTTTCCTGCATATTTTCAGGAGAATGTTAACAAATGAAGAATTGTAATATCCTTTCATAATGGTTCACAGAAATGCTTGGGGGATTTAAGTTCTGTCTCTTTACAGCAGGTAAAGGGTTATTTTCTCTGCAGTCTTACGTTTCCTTAGCCTGGGTGTGCATTTGATTTGAAGAATCAAGTGGAATTTGAAAAATGGAATGTTAGTGTCCAAAGGACCTTGGACATGTTTCCAGCCTGCCACCCGTATTCCAGTAGATAAAAATCAAGGAGAAATGAAGATGATGTTGTAGTCAGTGCCAGTGGGATTGTGAAAGTTTAAAAAAAAAAAAAAAGTGGGACCTCCTGAAATAAACCCTGCAATTTCTGTGGGTGCTCCTGAGAAAAAATTCATAGTTAGGATGAAAAGTGATATTCATTATGAGATATCCTTGGATGTTTGTATGCCCACGTGTTTGTAGTTGTGTAATTTCCTTTATCCATAATTGTTTAAATTGATAATAATGTGTTAAATTTGCTGATTTATTTTGAAGTCTTAAGGAAGTACATTGCATTTTCAGATATTGTTTTTTACAGAGTTGAGGGAATACATATTCAGTATGGTTTACAGAGATTTGGGTTTGGGCTCCAGCTATTCTTTAAGTCATCCTGGCATGGTTGCTTCTCAGTAGCAGAAAGCACACATTATTTTCTCATGTTTTATGTTATAAAGTCAGTGCCACTCCCTGCCTGGTATTAAAATTGGTGTTTCTTAGGCACAAGAGGGATGAACACCCAAGAGGTTAAATATTTTTCCCAGAGCTTCACAATATACCAGACATGAAATGCATGACCCTCCTTTTGTCAATCCTGAGCTTCTGAGTTCTGTCTGGGCCCCAGTCCCAGCTACACTGGCTCCCTTCATTCACCCTTGGAAGGGTGGAAAACTGCCAAGGATATTTTTAAGATAAATAAGAACCCTACAGTTAGGACTTTTGCTGTGCAGGTTGTGGAAGTAAGGCAACAATAGTTTTGTGGGTCAGGGGGATGGGGTGATAGTACAACAGGTACTGGAAGGCCCCGGTGCCTGCTCTTTGGGTTTCCTAGATGGCAGCTCCTTAGCAAGATAATGCTTTTCTGAGTTCAGTTTACTGGGATCTGCATATAGACTGAGTTCTCAAATTATCATGGTATATAAATTCAAGAGCATCCAGCTTGCACTGACTGCCTCATGCCTTTTATTATGCTTTTTCAGAGTGCAAATTCACCTGCGCCAGTGGTAAATGCTTGTATCTTGGGTCACTGGTCTGTAACCAACAGAACGACTGTGGGGACAACAGTGATGAAGAAAACTGTCTCCTGGTGACTGAACATCCACCTCCAGGGATCTTCAACTGTAAGTCCTTCCTCCTCACCTTGGCAGCTTTCCTTTAATTGTTTCTGGAATGGTTAGGAAGTAGGCTTATGGGAAATGGAGAGGATCTTGTGCTTTTGTGTTAAGAAAACAGTTTTGCATTTTCACAAAGGGAATGTTTTCCTTCTTTTAAGGAAGAAAGATGGTGTGTCTCCAGGTGGGTAATTTATAGTTTTCAAAGGTGGCACTGTGTTTTGGAATAGGCTTTGGATACTTGAAGTACTAACTGGGTTCCATGAAATAATATATTAATTTAGTATTTCTCATATCAGTTTTATATACATTTTACGGTAATTTTAAGTAACAATTAAAAAATAATTTTAAGTCAGCAAGGAAAGATGCAGAGTCCATAATTAATCATGTAATTAAAATACAAATGGGACTCTTAAAAATATCCTGATTGTGTGTATTTCTGTCCGATACTTGGTGGAAAAGAACTTAAGTGGGCTGTTTACAAGTGTAAGTTCCCCCGCATTCAGGCTGTGGACGTTTCTTAAACTTTAAAAAGATGAAATCAGTTTGAAGTTTTTTTAGGAAGAGAAAGGTGAAGGAAGACAGCTCTGAATCACTCTGGACTTCTCTAAGGAGAAGTAACTGATTGTCTGCTGTGTTTCCTTTGGCTGGGTAAAGTCTGGGGAGGGGAGTGTTTTTCAGTAGCACATCCTGGAAGAATGTTCACAGCCCTGACCCTCTTCATGGAGTCTTCTTACTGAGATCAAGATGTGAAACTTCTCTCCAGTCTTACTGACATTATTTTGAAGTGTTAGAGTTGTTTTTGTTTATAAATTTTACAGTTTTTGTTATGGAAGCTTCCATAAATATTGGTGCTGTAATGTGACGTAGAGTGAGATTTAAGAGCAATAATTTTCACTGTTCCCACTGCATTTTTATATTGGGGGCAAGCTGAGAAAATGACTGTGTCTGCTATTTTGGCTTGCAAAATTTGAGAGTCTAATAGTACAATAATTTTCCTTAAGTTTTTCTGTTGTGTCAATTTTCTAATAATGAGCAGTATTAGGGTTCCATCTCTACACTTTCAGTGGGAAATTTCATGTTAGGTGTTTGCTTTCTTGGTGTTCAACATACATTTCATCTGGTGGTAGTTCTTTGCAACTGTCTACACTGTTACTTGCCTGGACTGAGGGGCGAGGTCTCTGAAGTGAATTGTCCTGCTGGCTCCCAGCCTGACTGCTGGGTTGGGATCCTGGTCCTGGCACTTACCCAATAGTAGAGCCATTCCATGTTCCCATCTACTTGAGGAGGTATTAGAAGGGGTACAATAGGAGCTAAGTGGTATGGTCCACTGAAAGCATTTAGAACAGACTTTTGCTGGCACTGAGCACTTGGTACAGGTCTGCTCAGGCCAGGAGTCTTAGAAGAAGAGCAATGTAAAGGCAATTCTTAATTTTGTTTTTGATTTTGTTTTTACATTTGATAATAGCAAACATATACATGATAAACTGAAGAGACTATTATAGCCTACTCACCTACCCTTGGCTGAATTTGAGAGATTTGTGTGAAAAGCAGGGGACCACACCTTGGCTCTGTCCTAGGGCTTTTCACATTTGGGTTCTCTGCATCTTGTAGGCACTTCTCCCTCACTTTAGGGTCCTTCCACTACTATGCTGAATGCTCTTTCCTTCCTTTTCAACCCTTCCCTCCAATGTCAGTATTCTTTTCTTTCCCAATTTCTAACCTATATGCATGTATCTGTTCTATTCATTCATTTTATTTTTTTATTTATTTATTTTTTTTTTTTTATATAGAGGCATGTTTTCTTTCTTTCTTTCTTTGTTTTTGTTTATACATGCACTGGGTACAGTCAGAAGCTCGGGAGGGTGAGAGAATTCACCAGAGCCAGAGCGGAGAGCAGAGCAGGCAGAAGGACCGAAGTACACTGCTGAGGGGAGCAGCGGGCGGCAGGAGAGGTCTGCGCGCCATGTGGGACCCTCCTCTGGTGGCCAGGGAGCAGCCGGGGATCGAACCGGTGCCGCAGAGGCTGCGGGCAGCTTCGCAACCCAGCGCTCAACCGCTGCACCACCGGGGAGGCCCTATTCATTCATTTTAAAATATGTCAATACTTTAATTTTACTTAGAACTCTGGTGAAACAGTTACATCCACGAATGACTCAGCAGTGCCCAGGCAGCTACATGGGTTTGTCTAACAGAGGAATCTTAAGATTCTGTTGGAAAACCATTGGTCCATACTGTTCAGATATAACTAGAACTCGTTGTGTCCTTATGGCTAAAATGGGAGATTATTGGGCCTCCCTGGTGGCACAAAGGGTTAAGACACAACCTATGAAGCTGTCCACAGCCTCTGAAGCATGGGTTCGATCCCCTGGCCAGCCAAGGAGCAACCCACTTGGCGCAGCAGACCTCTCCTGACTCATCCGCTGCTCCCCTCAGCAGTGTATTTCAGTAGATCTGCCTGTTCTGTTCCTCACTCTGTCTCTGGTGAATCCTCTCACCCCCCACACCTCTGGCCTATACATCAGCACTTGTAGGCATAAGTAAATAAATCTTTTTAAAAAATGGGAGATTATTTACAATGTGTTCTTTTTCAAGAAGAGCAGAGAGCCAGCGAGAACCACAGTTGTGGCTTTAGGTTGCTTTGGATTGACTCAAGTTCCAGCTTAAGACAGTGATTGAACTGCTTGTAAGGTTTAGTTTCTCTGTGAAATGAGAATAATTTCTTCCATATGAGGTTGCTAGGAGGATGTAAGTGAAACAATATACATTAAAATTATAGGTATAGAATCCATCTTTTCTATCATCACTCCCACTCATTGTATGACTTTTTTTTTTTTTTTTTGGAGGTGGGCTGTGTGATTCTGTATAATTTGTCTTTAATACCAAGACTACTCTTCATATGTACGGGGTTTTCAGGTATCTGGAGGTGAGTTTGTCATCAGAGGTTCTGGATGTTTTATGTTTTCCACCAACTCTGTCCCTGGGGAAGACCTCCTGGGAATCCTGCCAGTTGAAAGCTGCTTGTTCTGATCTGGTCATCTGCTCCCAACACTGTCTTCTTTTCTCTCCCCACCCCCAGGTTCTCTGCAGACGGGAGCTGACTCACTTGCTACATCAGAATCTTTCACTCTGTTGTTTGTAGTCAGGAGCCTTTGGGAAAGGTTGTAGTGTCCCTGTTCTTTGTTGACACTAGAGGATGATTATATATTAATAAATATGTATTCTCTTTCCTGTAGCTTGTTGGACAAGAATACAGCATAAACAAAGAATATTTTGCTTCCTATTAATAGCCTTGTAATGAAGCTTAGAGGCTCTGATTTTTCAGTGGGTTTTAATGGATCTTCCAGTGCATTTCTCACAGCAGGTAGGCAGTGTGCCCTTCACAGAGTGCTAATTCTGATAAGGCTCCCTTTTTGCCTCTACCTTGAGAATGTGAAGGAATTTTTGTTTACAAAATATATATCCAAAACAACACAACAACAAATAGTGCTTCCCACTGTTCCAGTTTAAGGACAAGATTACTTGTAAGATCTGCTTTGTCCCTGCCTGGAGGAAAACATTCAATATTCTGCTATTTTATTCTACTTAAAGTAAAGCAAGATGCAATCTTCTGGATTTTCAGATGAGCTAGAATCAGTTTAGAAGCAATCTGTTTGCTGTGGGTATGCACCATGTCTTAGATGTCTTGGTCATTTATCACTCATTTGATATTCGCTAAAGTTTAGCATGAATTCACATTAGCAAGAAAGCTTACTGTAATTTGTGAGATCAGCAGTGCTCATGATAATGGAAGCTGTTGTAATGACTGTAAGCTTTTTCCCTTCAAAAAATGTTTTTGGAACCTAGGCTGAGTGATTTCACCAGTCTCTCTACCTTGCTAACAGTGATCAGGCTATCCACTGACTGAGCCTAGCTTATTTTTTCCTTGATCCCCAACACAGATGTGGAGGACCAGCTGGCATTGTCTCACAGCAAAAGAATTGTGCTGGGTGTAGACAATGCTATCAGGCTAAACTACCAACTTTTCTCATGTCTTTTTTCTTGATTGCTTCATCGACGTAATAGATCCCTGAGTCCTAAAAACTAAGCTGTACTCATAAGATTACTTACAAAAATAATTTATTATTTATAAAGATGATTATTATTTACAAATAAAGTTATTAAATGCCTTCTTTGGTGATTCTACTAGGCATTATGGGGGAATGAAGGAGAAAAGATTTTGTGACTAAGGTTTTGGGAGTCAGGTGGGGAACTGAAAGATATACATTTGAAAATAACTGAACGTAAACCTAGCGCCATGAGAACTGAGCAACTCCAGCAGTTGGTGGTTCAGTAATTCATAGAGAATCATTCTGGTTGGACTAGTAGTCTGGGTGACTTAGTGGAGGAAACATGCTGGGTGATATGGTGAAGACTGAGTGTCAGGGCCAAGAGTAGTAGGAGTGTGGAGAGATGGATGGGAAGCCCTAACTTGCCAGAAGGCCTGGGCTAGGAGTGCCTGAGATAAAAATGGAAAGGTGGACTGAGTTCATATAAAATTCATGCTATACCTTCTTCCCTTTTCTTTAAAAAGAAACAACCTGTGGGTCTCCCTCCATGTGGCGGGGAGCCTCCTGGCCTACTGTCACATCTGTACTCCTCACTTTCACCTGGATCCACTGCCTCACCATTCCTGCCAAGCTATTACACTATATTTTCAAAGCCACATTTTAGTGGGGAGAACAGAGTTCTTTTACTTTCCAGAAGCAATAATCGAGTAGCCTTGGAAAGAACCGTGTCCTCTGAAAGTATTGGCAAGAACAGACCTTCCTTAAGCAATCTCTGCTGAGGAATTTATGCCACTAGACCTTAAGAGTAAATCCCAAAGTTGAAAGGAAGCCAAAAGTCAAACAGAACAACTTTCACTTTCAGCTTCAATGGAATTTCCAATTAAGTGAGAGGAACCTCTTCAGAGAAAGTGGGGTCTGGTGGAGCCACTGTCCCTTGTGGAGGGGTAAGTTGCTTCTTTCTTGATAGGTGGCCTCATAAAACGGAATCTCAAAATCAAATGAACTGAAACTAATAAACTGTACCTAATTAAGCCAGGATTTTAACTTCAAGACTTTTTCAGAAGGAATATATATATATTTTTTTGCCCATGGCCATTTAAAGTAATGACAACCATGTAAAATAAAATTCACCATATTGAAATCTGAGCTGAATCAGCAAGTCCCATGTTCCGTTTGTTTTTTTTTTTTTTTTTTTTTTTTACCAAAGGAACTGACATTCAACTTGTCACTAAGCCCAAGACATCTGTCACTTTTATGTTCCAAGGTACACTACCCTCTGTTTCACCTTTGACTATTTTCTTCTCTCTTCAAGTATGTTTCTCTGTTTATTCATTCACTCAGTTTTATTGAGATATAATTGATATATGGTGTTGTTTAAGGTGTAAAGCATAATTAGTTGACATACATGTATTGTGAAATGATTGCCACAATTAGCTTAGGAAACACTAAGTGTGTTGTGTTTGGGCCCAGGCTTATAACCATATAGAAAAACTCTACAAGCAAGCTTTACAAAAACTGGATCTTTAATTTTGTTTTCTCTAATTATTTCAGCAATTCATTCTCTACTATTATCAAATATCTTATTAGAGTTCGTATTTCTCCAATAATCTTTATTTTGCTTTATTTACATTTTGTTTTAATCAGAATGCAGAGACCCTCCAAGAGGGATTGTTATGTTCCCAAGAATTTCTTACTGTGCAGGTTTTTCCCCACTACCCTTTCCACAACACTTACTGTGATTTTTGATGGAAGGGTCTGGATTGTTGTTGTAGAGTTTCCATACTCTGGATTTTGCTAACTGCCTTCCCATGAAGTATACTCTGCTATCCCATATAATTCTGGTAAATTGGTACTTAGGTCTAGGGGCTTGGGGAGATTCAGGTTTAATGTTATATGTGTGAAGCTACTTCCTAGATGCCATTTTCTTCCATCAGGAGGCATATTCTCTCTGTTGTGTGTGATACTAGAATCATTAAGTGTAGCAAAACAGTCATAATCTAATTCTGTCCTTTTTTTTCTCCATTTAATAGTGGAGATGCTTCTATAAAGAAAACTTCCCTATCAGTAAGGTGATTACCATGAGATTATCATAAACAAATATCATATTGAGTCAGTTGTTTTTTGTTTGTTTGTTTGTTTGTTTTAATAATGAGAAAGCTTCCTATTGTCCTTAAAAGTAATCAGTGAAATTTTCTTTATGAGCCACTGTGAACTGGTGAATTAAGACATATTTGATATATACCCACAACCTTTCTAGAAATCCCCCTCTGCTGCACATGAATGACCAACTCCCAGGTCATATCCAGGATTCTGTGACTCCTAATGGCCAAACAAGTAAAACTTCAAGGGTGCAGGGTCAGAATCCTGTAACCCAGCACCAGGGAATCTCTTGAGCTCACTCCATCTTCTTACCTGGTTGACCCTTGTCCTCCCAAGCACTCTTATCTTCCTCCTGCCCAGTGTCTTTGTCTGCCTGCCTCTGACTTCCTGAATTGGCTTTTTTTTTTTACAGCCTTGCCTCTCTGAGCCCACTACCTTCCACTGAATCCACCTTCTAGACCCCAGGGCTGTACTCTGCTCTCTAGCTCCTTCTGAGAAGTACTTGGCTATCAACAGCATAAAAGTCTTGGCATGACCTCTGCTTGGGCATGGCCGTCAGCACCCTCAGAACCTCCACAGTCCACATGTCAGGCCCCTCTCCTTCTTTTGTTCACACTGTCCAGGCTGTCCTGTTTGCCTCCATGAACAGGAGTGACTGTCAGTCTTGTTTACTGGGACTAGGTGAACACACTGACTGTATTGCCACCATCGCTCTCCCCTTTCATCTGTGTTCTTAAAAGTCATCTTTGACCACCTGTAAACTCAGCCCTCAACCCCTAATTTCCCTCTGGATCTGGTGCAAGCACTGAGCCCCTTCACACTCCTTGGGCTGTGCCACTAGAGGTGCGGGTGGCTGCATCTTCCCCAGCCCTCATGCACCGAGGGTGTCACACCCCAGAGGGGTGTGGGGCAAGTCTTTGCGTTGTGGGCCCAGGGCATGATGGTGAGGAGATGGTGCGGGCTTTGGAGGTTCCACATGCTCAGTTCTGGCGTACCTGGCCCAAACCAGCAGTCCAGGCTGCTTTCCATGAGCCAGATGTTATGCAAGCAGAGTGTATTCTTTTGACAGGGTTCCCTGGCTCGCTTTTCAGCTTAATAAAAATAAAAAAAGAGTCCACAGCAAACACAATTATTGACTTGCACGCAAATGATCCAGCTGGTAAAACCAGGTGCGGATACGGGGCCTCTCTGGCCGGGTGCCACGTAGTGCAGGCTGGCCACAAGCTCCCACCTGAGCACCCTTTGCCACTAGCACGTCCCTGGCCACGCTTTTGGGTTGCTGCCTTTGTTTTTCCAAGATGGTTTTCTGATCAATTAAAATCTTAAAGCGTCTTGAAAAGTTCTGCCTTTTCAAGTAAACAAAGACAGAGAATAAATGGGAGGGAAAGTTTCAATAAACCTTAGGCCTCATTTCCCCCTGCTGTGACACTAAATTTACGTGAATAAAGACAAGCTCTTAGATTTCCATTTTGATTCTGTTACTGCTTTCATGTGTGTAGGGCTGTCCCACTTCAGATGAAATTTATCCACTTCTTTAAATATTTAGTAGTCTAGCGTGGATGTTAATGAAAGTCTGGCGGTGCTATTTTGAGAATTGCAACAATGATAGTAATTTTCAGTGTCAGATTCCTGCTTCCAAAAGGGAGAGGATGGGAGGAGGTGGAGGGAAAAGTGGTTTTGGTCCTAATAGAGTTTGCCATCCGCTGGGCCGTGCCAGACAGATGGGTCATGAATACTGTCTAGACGCTCTCTGCCTGAATGAAACCCTGGTCTCTAAGGACACGCAGTGAGATGCCCGCTGGCTTAAGTAACTGGGGAAAGTCAGGGCAAGCTCTCCTGTAATCAGATAGAAATCAATGCTGATCTTGCTTCCTGGGGGCAGCTGAGGGGCAGTTTGGGAGACTGGATGCGAAGCAAGTGTTATGAGAAAATGCCTCTGTTAGTGATCAATTTTAGTGCAAACTTGACTAATACTAGGCATTAGGGAGAGCGTGAAAGGAGAGTTGTAGTGTGATAACACTATTGATTTAAACTGTACTCTGCCACACAATGCAGAATGATTTAATTCAGACACGGTCCTTGAATGCCAAAGAAGAGGAGAAAAGAAAGCATCTTGTATTATTAAAGCAAGAACAGAGCATGGGTGACCTGAATTCAGGGTACGGATGAGCTTGATATTTCTCCAGTTGAGATGCCTGGCCTGACTGTTCATTTTTTAGGGTTTAACCTCTTAATTTGGAAAGGATTTAGAGATTCGCCTGCTTGCTTTCCTTTTTCATGAATCTCTGAGAACTTCCCAAAGCTAGAACTTAACACACAGCTCTGATGATGGTGTAGGAAATGCCCTAAAAACCTCACCAGCGCCTTGCTTGAGTGAGCTTCAGGGCTTGGCCACTTTGTGAGGGTCCTTTTCCTGGGTACCAGGAGTGCAGTTTAATGATATTAGTAGTGAATTTCTACTCATGAAAATTCATGGTCTAAATGTGGTAGTTATGAGAGAAGGAAATATTGCTATCAGGATGAATTTATGGGATGTAGGCAAGGGAGCACGGACGAGAGTATGGCTGGGAGGGGCTTCATTGTGCACCTTATGTCCTTCCTCATCTGTATGCCTTAGAGAATTTATCCAAAAAGGACTTCCAGTATAGCTTCGAAGGGACCATCTTTGAGTAACTGCAAAAATAAAATGGAAATCCACCAGTTACATGCTATGTCCTGTCCTACAGAGGAGGGTGAGCCCACAAGGATCAAGCCACTGAGTTAACCCTCTGGGCTGGAAGCTCTTTTAGTCATGTTTCAGGGAAGATACCAGCATAGATTTTTCATTTGGAAAAGACCTCAGCAACCTAAATTTAGCTACAATTATTACTTTTTAACTCCTTCATCTGTCCATTATGTCCTAAAACCTAACAGCAGAGGGAAAAGTAAATGGGCTTTACTTCTTCCTCCCCAGAAAAAAAGCACAGAACAGGAAAATTAAAGGTGAAAAATATTCTAATGCACACTACTCCTGTAGAGGGAAGATGGAAATATTGTGTTCAAGAGCGGCAGCCAGAGAACTGACGAGTCCACCCTTGTTCCAAAATGGGTCTTTTCAGAAATGCTGCTGGTCACCCAAGTCCAGGGAATAGCCCCTTCTGCTCAGTGTATTCACCGCAGTGACCCCTTTTCAGCAGTTTCTGATGATCATTACAGTGCTCTGATAACTGTTAAGATTATGTAAAAAGAAAAATTTGGAGGAGTCGTTGTGAAAGCCACATCATGAGATGAGTGGGTAGGTGGTGGGAGTGTGCCCCAGGGTGGGGTCCTCCGATGTGGTCTCACTGCCCCGTTAAGGCTACCTCCCCCTGCTGTGAGCTCAGGGACCAGTGCAGCCCCTGGCAGTCCCCCAGTGGTTCTCAGCATTGTGGAGGCAGGAAGGGAGAGTGTGGAAGGGAGGAATAAGATGATGGTTATTTCAGGGCAGAGGGCTATCTCAGAGGATAGTGGGGGACTCTTGGAGGAGGAGGACCTCATGAGCAAGTCTATGAAGAAGTAGGGTCCAGTGCAGAAGAGGGAAGCTTCTCCTTGGAACTTGGCTCAGAAGAGCTCTGGTGCCAATGTGTACCTATGCACAGAACTGTAAAGGAGGAGCAAAGAATTCCTATGGTGGTGCAGCTCTTCCCAGTAAAGGGAGGTTAGGTGTCTTCTGCCATGAGTCAGCTTGGGACGGGGGCGGGGGATGGTGGGGGTGGAAAAAGATGAAAGTAGGAGGGATCCATAGTCACAGCAGTCAACATCTTGGTTGTAAAACGTTGTTTTTGTAAATTTCAACTTTACTGAGGTATAATTGATTAATAAGTTTGTAAGATAGTTAAAGTGTGTATCGTGGTGGTGACATACGTATATGTTGTGTAAGGGCTCTCCTCCATCTAGTTAATTAACACATTCACCATACTTATCTATTCATGTGTGTGAGAACATTTAAGTTCGGCTCTCTTAGCAAATTTCCATTGCAAATAAAGTTACTATTTTCAGCGCGTTTTATATTAGCCCTCAAATCTTGTTCATCTCATAACTGAGAGTTGTATACTTTTGCCAGACTCTTCCTGTTTCCTCTAGTGACCCAGCCACCACTTTTCCACTCTCTATTTCTTCTGTTTCTATGAATTTGACTCTTTAAAAATTCAGATTCCACATATAAATGACACAACACTGTGTCTTTCTTTTCTAGCTTATTTCACTTGGCATTAATACCCACAAGGTTCATCCATGTTGCAAATGGCAGGATGTCCTGAGACTCCATTATAGCTACATGGCATGTTCCCGCCATCCAGTCACCCTCTCATGAGCACCTAGGCTATTTCCATTCTCTCAAATTGTGAATAGTGAACATGGGCATACAGATATTTCTTCAATATCTTATTTTCATTTTCTTTGAATATAGACCTGGAAATGGATTTGTTGTATCATGTGAAATTCCTATTTTTAGTGTTTCGAGGGCCTTTCATACTGTTTTCCATAATGGCTGCATCAATTTATACTCCCACAAGAGCTAACAAGGTTTCCCTTTCCTCCACCTTCCTGTGAAACCTGTCTTTTTGATGATAATCATTCTAACAGGTATAAGGTGATATTTCTTTTTTTTTTTTTAAGATTTTATTTATTTATTTATACAAGCACTGGGTGCTGTCAGAAGCACAGGAGGGTGAGAGGATTCACCAGAGCCAGAGCGGGGAACAGAACAGGCAGACTGAGGAAGAAATACACTGCTGAAGGGAGCAGTGGGCGCGGCAGGAGAGGTCTGCGCTCCATGTGGGACCCTTGCTGGCGACCAGGGATCGAACCGGTGCTGCAGAGGCTGCGGGCAGAGGCTGCGGGAAGAGGCTGCAGGCAGCTTTGCAGCCCAGCTCTCAACTGCTGCGCCACCAGGGGAGGCCCGGTATAAGGTGATATTTCATTTGATAGTTTTGATTTCCTTTTTCCTGATGATAAGTGATATTGACCATTTGTGTGTGTGTTCCTGTTGGCCAATTGTATGTCTTCTTTGGGAAAATGTCTGTTCAGCTCCTCTGCCCATGTCTTAATGAGTCTTTTTTTCTGTTATTGAGTTGTATAAACCCTTTATGTATTTGGACATTAATCCCTTATCTGATTGAGTAAATTCCACTGTCTTGTCTTTGAGTTTGCGGGTCCTTTTTTTTTACGCTTGACCTAGTTTGCTCTTTGAGTTTTCGTTCGAGTTATTGTATTTTTCAGCTGAGTGATTGCTTTTGGTGCTTTCTTATATCTTCTTTCGTATGTCTTAATTCTCACAAAAAAATTGAAGTAACACTGGTTTAGGGATCATCAGTCTCTTAGAGATCCTGTTTCTCCACCAGTGAAAACTGGTGAATGAAAGTGAGAATAAAATTTTCACTTTCTCATGCCTTGTTCTTCTGATTTCAATGAGCACATTTATGACTATTTTGAATGCTTTTTCAGGTAAGCACTATCTCCATTCCAGGATATTCTGTTTCCATTGTTTTATCTTGTTCTTTTATTTGGAACATATTCTTGTGTGTTTTCATTTTCCTTGGCTCTTTTGGTTGGTTTCTGTGCATTGGATAAAAGAGTCATCTTTCCCGGTTGTGACAATGGTTTTGTTTATGAAATGAACCTTATCTGTCATCTCTGCCCAAGCTCCTGGTTGTCACTTAAACCTTTGTAATTGTTGAACCCATCGTCTTTGTTCTTAGTGGCTCCTAGTAGAAGTTGTGCCAACCCCCATACAGATGTACTTTCTCATTCCCTGATATATAGGTGTTGTTCAGTAAGTTTCTGGAATTCTTTCAGAGGGAATTGTTCTGTGGGTAGCTGTAGATTCAGTGTGTTCATGGAAGGAGGTCAGTTGAGGAGCCTCCTCTGTTACCATCTGGGGCCATATGTATTATACTTTGTGAATTTCAAGAAATTTTCACACCTATGTACTTATCTCTCAGTAATTCTGTAAGTTGAAGTATTTATTACATGTCTGCTTACCTGATTTATTTCATTTAATTTTCACAACAACCAGGTGCATAAGACCTCACAGTATCCCCTCTTAGTTTGGGCTGCTATACTAAAATACCATAAATTTCGTGGCTTATAAACAATAGAAATTTATTTCTTGTAGTTTTGGAGGCTGGAAGACAGAGATTAGGTTGCCAGCCCATTTGGGTTCTGGTGAGCACTCTCTCCCAGGTTGCAAACTGCTGGCTTCTAGGCATGTGGAAACCAGGCAGGAGCATCTTCTGAGGGCCATTTTATCATGAAACTAATCCTGTTCATGCGGGCTCCATCCTCATGACCCAGTCACCTCTGTCCCAGAGACCCCAGTTCCTAACACCATCACATTGAAGGATAAAGTTTCAACATATGAATTTTGGAGGAGGGCACAGATACTCAATTCCTAATGCCTGACTCAGAGTTAAGGTAATAGCAGAGATGAGTCCAGCCTTGACCTGTGACCAGGAGTGGAGACTGACCCCAAGGAAGGTCATGGGGCTAGCTAGGGATACCACCAAGAGTGCTATGTTGAATGCCTGTTTCCAAGGTGTAAATTACCAGTGGGAGTGAAAGGGACAGAGATGGGCTCATTCACAGATATTCAGTGCAGGGCTTACTGTGTGTGCATGTGAGTCAGCACGTGTGTGATGGGATTCTATTGTGTGCAAACATACCATTTGAATAACAGTCTGGGGGGGAGCTTTGAAAACAAATGACTGTCTTTGTTTAGCTTTGCTGCTGGTGTGTGTGTGGCATAAATGCGTGTGAAAGTTGTAGTGTTACCAGGAAATGTTGAATGTAAGGTTCAGAACCGGCATGAGCCTCAATGAAATTTGTTTAATGGCTTAGCACTGAAATTTGTTTCTGTTGTGGATGTGTGCATTCTTTTTGTCACATAAATCAGTTAGAATAAAAAATCAGCAACTTTGCTACTCTCTGCAGTTACCTTGGTTCGTCAGTACTGTGAGCCTGGGTTTCCTCAGTGTTGGAAGGAGGGCAGTTTTGATCTCTAGAGTCCCTAGTGGCTCAAAAAATTTTTTTGAATCTGGGACTTCTGTTATTAACTTGAATGAAATAAATATGGATACAAACTTTATCCAGGAGAAGTGTTTCTTTGTAAATAATGTAAATAATGTATGATCAGGTTTTTGAGAGAGGTGTTCATCAGGGCAGAAAATGTCTACCAGTGCCTGCTAAAATTAGAGCCTCCCCGAGTGATGGCCCCTTCCATTCATTACAGAGCACAGGCTGCTCCATCTGCCTTTCAAAGTGCTACCCCTTTTTATTACTTTTCAACCCCTGTCCCCAATATTGCTTTGTAATCTGTTCACTTGGGATAATAATGACACAATGTGTGAATCCAGAGTCTGGCACCTAGTAGCACCTTGATAGAAATAGAAAGCTGTGATCACAGCATTAAAATATGCTAACAAGCTGCAGGAGCTAATGGGTGCTGTTTTTACACTGCAGCTGTTCACGCCAGCGTGGTTGCTGGATGTGGAGACAGAACAGGAGGGTGTGATGCTCATATCCCAGCATTTAGTGGTTGGTTTTGTTTATTGCAGTGTCTCCTTTATAAAGCATGCTGCCTTTCTGTGGCTATGAGGATAGAATCCCTTTGAATGCAACTGTTTAGAGAGGGTGGATAAGCGCATAGTTGACATGGGGAAATGTTCGTGGTGATGATAGGATGATAGGATGCAGTTGTTTGATTAAAGTAAATTACTTTTTTTTTTTCCTGTTTGTGGTTAATGTTTATCGAGATGGAGTTTCTGAGCTCTAGAAAGAGAGTCTGTGTTACATAAATGTGTCAAAGAATTTCAGTATACTAAATTTAAAGAGCTGGTTTAAGGAACTTTAAATACATAGAAATTTGAATTTCTGGCTTACTGTTTTGCCCATCATTTGCTTCTTGGCTCATAATAATAAATTACTTCACTCTCATCACAATCTTTGTTCTTATTAATACCAAGGCATACCTTCTGCCCTGCTGCCACCCCCCTCCCCCATTTGCTTGCTCTCACTTTGCAGAAGTCAATTGACTGATAAATATCCTCAGACTGAGTGAATAGGACAGTCAGATGGTATCTGCTATACAGGGCTAATCTGTACAAACTGAAAGATGATTGTTTCTGTGGGGAACATGGCTGGAGAACATGACTGGCCCTTGCGGGATTTACCTAATGTATGGATCCAGGTGGCCCACACAGAGGTCAGCAGGTGTTGGTGCTCCAGGTATGCTCACAGTAGAATTCACCCAGATGGTTCTGGAGGCCAGTGAAGCATTGCATTGCTATAACAAATGTTGTATCATTTGTTGCCTATATATTTTTCCTTGGAGATCACATAACCCTGAACTCAGAGATATAGATTATAACCACTTCTTTATTCATCCCTTCATCAATTATTCCATTTGGATATCTTTTGCTGGATCCCCTGAAGTAAGAATAGGGTGTGGCAAAAATCAACTCAAAATGGATTAAAGAACTAGACATAAGACCTGAAACCATAAAATATATAGAAAGAAATATAGGCGAAACACTACGTGATTTGCACATCAAAGACATCTTTACAGACACATCACCCAAAGCAGTGATAGTGAAGGCAAAGATAAACAGTTGGGACTACATCAAATTAAAGAGGTTCTGTACAGCAAAAGAGACAATAACAAAAACAAAGAGAAACCCCACCAACTGGGAGAACATTTTTGCACCCAACACTAATGATAAAGGACTGATCACAAAAATCTGCAAAGAGCTGATGAGACTCAACAACAACAAAGAAAATAATCCCATCAAAAAATGGGCAGAAGAGCTAAAAAGAAACTTCTCTGAAGAGGAAATGCAAATGGCCAACAGGCATATGAAAAAATGTTCAACATCACTTGTAATCAGGGAAATGCAAATCAAAACTACCATGAGATACCATCTTACACCAGTGAGAATGGCACATATTAAAAAAACTAGCAACAACAAATGTTGGCAAGGGTGTGGAGAAAAAGGAACTCTTCTGCACTGCTGGTGGGAGTGCAAACTGGTCCAACCACTATGGAGAGCTGTGTGGAGATTTCTGGACCTACCAAACATCGAGCTTCCATATGATCCAGCAATTCCACTCCTAGGTCTTTACCCAAAGGACACAGAATCATCCATTCCAAAGAGCACCTGCACCCCTATGTTTATAGCAGCACTATTTACAATAGCTAAGGTTTGGAAACAACCCAAATGCCCAAAAATTGATGACTGGATCAAGAAGATGTGGTACATATATACCATGGAATATTACTCAGCATTCAAAAAAAGATAAACACATGCAATTTGCAGCAACATGGATGGCGCTGGAAGGGATCATGCTCAGTGAAATAAGCCAAAAAGAAAAAGAAAAATACCGGATGGTCTCACTCATAGCAGGAATCTAGAAAACTTAAATAAGGGACCAGGAAAATGAATAACTATAAGAAAGTGAAAATCAAAATCAACAAAAAACTATGAACCAGAGACACTTTTTGGGGGTGAGGGGCGGGAGGGGAGGGATTGGGGTCAGAATGGGGGGGGTTGCAATTATATGGGGAATATAAAAATAAAATTTATTATTAAAAAAAAAAAAGAATAGGGTGTGGAACCTGGTAGGTATTCAATCAGCATTTGTTGAGTAAATAAATGAAACATTTAATATACCGGACAATCCAAAGCACACAAGATTTGGTGGTCCTCACCTACAAGGAACACATGGTAGACAGATGCTGAGCTACCTGTATGCTCATAAGCAGGGGGCCCAAAAGGAGGACTCAATGCTGTCAGGCAGGATCTGGGAGAAACTCAGCAGAGCACAAGGATGCTGAAGCACAGCTTGCCACCCCACAGCCTGGCTGCCCCAGGCTTGGTAGGCAAGTGGTTCTACTCAGTGAGCACTTAGGTAGAGAACCTGTGGGCTTTAATTTTTTCCTACAAATATTAAAAACCTGTAAAGGTTGGTACCACCCCAAGATAGGAAAGGAAAACTGCAAAATGGCAATGAGAACATGTAATTGTGAACAGAAGATAACACCATGTCAACTAATCAACTGCGGTTCATTTTCTCATGTGGGATGTGGTTGCCCTTCTGTGGTTTGAGGTGCATCTCTGAGGCCCATGAAGATCCTGAGGTGGCCCAGGAAGCCTTTGTCTGGATAAGGGTAGACTCTGCAGTAACTCCTGCCTTACTGAGAAGATGGAGAAGTACTGGGGGCTTCTCAGCACTGTCTGATAGCCCAGGTGCCCCTCTGAGGTAGGGTCCTCCTCCCAATGCTGTGTGCCCTTGCTCTTCACCGAGGAGCTGGGCTTGGTTGCTTTTGTGCACTTGCTTAAGGTAGGAGAGTAGGAGCAGTTACAGGGATGCACCCCCCCCACCTGTGACTGGGGTAGAGTGTGAGTAGTTCTTATTCTTTCTGCATGGTAAGCCCCCAGGATCTTGGCTACCTGCCTCCCCTTCAACTGTGTTCAGCTCTACACTAGGCAGTGGTCAAATAGGAATGTTAACAGGGCATCCTGAAAATGTGAACCAAAGATTGGAGCCTACTCTAAAACTAGATGAATAAAGCCACATTCCTTAAGATTCCAGAATTTCCAGTCAGTATTAGGCAACAAGATGCATCTTGCTGTTAACACACAACAACAAAGGGAGAGAAGGCTCAGTGCCCGTCTCCTTAAGGACTGTTCCTAACCCCTCATTTGGATGTTTCTGTGCCTCCTCTCAGTTCCATCTGCACAGGAAGGTTTGTCTTGGTTCTGGAACCCAGCCTACCTATCTGACCCACGCACACACCAGGATTATCTTAATGAGGCAGGACCCTCATCAAACAAAGTACAGTTTTAAAAATATTTAGAATGTGTTAATTTGCAGTAAAATAAATATATTTGTTAACATAAAGGGATTTATTTGTTGGCATTTAACAAAATTACTTATTGCATTGATATTGGACATTTAAAAAGGACTAAAATCTGAAAATACAATACATCTTAAAATGTTTCTTGAAATGTTTCTTTATTATACCTATATAGTAACAACTCAATTTCTCAAAATATTCTTATGAAAAATGCAATGCTTTGTTGTCATTTTTGGTTGTTTAATGTGCAATTGAACAAAATATTGGTGGTGTTAAGTGAATGGATGATAAATTACATTTATGTTTTTCAACATAAATGAGGAAGCAAAACTATTCATGAAATATATCTATTTATTAGTCGATTTTCTACTCAGAGCCCTAGGAGATCACTGCTTTCAATTCTTTTGGTTTCTTTGTATATGTCTCACAAATCGTATAAGAGTAAAGATTACCAATTGTCTTACAAGTTCTTTCCATTGTTAAAAGAAACATGCTCTTATTTGACTTCCAGCATATTGAGGAAGAATCAAGTATTTCACTGTTGTGGTAAAAATGCATCTTCCAAATTCCAAGGATCAAAGATTCAGGTGGAAAATGTATCCACTGGTCTGGGTTTGGACTCAAATAATTACCAAAATGACCAACTGTGGTGAGGGAATGAGGAGCTGGCATGAGTTTACCTGAAAAGAGGAGACTAGATTTTTGGATATGGTTAAAACTTCTGTCTCTATGCAGATTTGTCTCTGAGTATGCCACTTGTGAAAGAATATTTCTTCCTCAGCTACAGAGCACTCCCTGCTTCCTTTTCCATATGCTGCATAATGCACACACTCTTTTCTCTGAGCAGCTTTGGATAAAGTGCTCCTGGGAAGGCCAATGAAGTGGCTATCATGGTATTTGGGCCATTTTGTGTTCTCACTAAGTCAGTTTCCTTTTCTATCTTTCCATTGTGCTCCCTTACACTCTGTGGATTCCTCTAACCCATATCATTCCTCTAATCCATGCAATATGTTTAATTGTCCCTCATATAGTAGTAGCGCCAGTCTATATTTTATTAATTTGTGATCCTCGGTTTCTGGCAAAAAGCTCATTACATATATAACAGCCATGCAATGCATGTTGGTTTTGACATGCATAACATTCACTCACACACACACGTCAATAATATACATATATTTATTATAATTTTACTTTTGTAAACTATTTCATATAAAAATGACAAAAACATATTCATAGACATAAATATATATTATCGGGCCTCCCCGGTGGCGCAGCGGTTGAGCGCTGGGTTGCGAAGCTGCCCGCAGCCTCTGCAGCGCTGGTTCGATTCCCGGCTGCTCCCCGGCCACCAGAGGAGGGTCCCACATGGTGCACAGACCTCTCCTGCCGCCCGCTGCTCCCCTCAGCAGTGTACTTCGGTCCTTCTGCCTGCTCTGCTCCCCGCTCTGGCTCTGGTGAATTCTCTCACCCTCCCGCACTTCTGACTGTACCCAGTGCATGTATAAAATGAAAAACGAACAAACAAGTAAATAAATAAAACATGCCTCTATAAAAAAAAAGAAAAAAAAAAATATATATTATCAGTGTAGGTTTGAACCCTAATCTCAAGCTAATATAAACTAAATAATTTAATAATTATAGAACAGCAAAACTATGCCACTTGCTTTTCCTTAAACACATGAGATATCTTCTAAATTCTGTGGTTTACAGTATTATCTAAAATTACTTTTCTTATCTTTAAAGATTCAGGAGGGTGAGGCAAGATGGTGGCAGAGTGAAGATGCTGCTGACCTCTTCATACTCACAGCTACATTGTAGCAGAATAAACCCAAAAAATCCTGAAATGAAAAAGAGATGATTATGGCACACACCAGAAATAACATCCAGAGGAGGGGCATTCAGCAAGCAGTGTAATGTGGACCAATTAGATAGCCTACATATGGGTGAGGTGGTCCTTAGAGCAGCAGAGTGAAACTGGTAAGACCCTTAACAGACATAGACACACTTCAGGACAGGATTCAGAAGCAGATATCTGCGCAGCCTTGGTGAGCTCTGGAAAAGGTTCTGGAGACAGACCCACCATATCAGGTTTAGGCGGTCATAGCACAGCCTCGATAAACTCTAGAGGGAATCTGGAAGGAGTCCTACTACCTTAGACCTTCACAGAAATTGCATCAGGCCTCCACAGAAATTGGAGAAGCTTTGGTGAACTCCAGGTTTGGACCTGGAATCAGGCCTACCAAAATAGGCTCCCTGCAATCCTCAGTGAGCTCTGGGGAAGGCCCTGGAAGCACATCTGCCACAATCAGCATTCACATATTTCATCAAGCACTAGGGTGGTGTGAGGGAGAAAGGGGCATTGGCCTGGAAGCATCCCTCACCTAGGTAGGCCTTGGCAGACCTCAGAAAACCCCAGAACAGGTCTAGAAAACAGGCCAATTATGGTAGGACCCCATAGGCCCAAGTGAGCCCCAGGGAGGATACAGAAGCCACTCAATCCAAGTAGTCCTGGCAAGTAATGGAGCAGACATTGACAGGTAATCAGAGTTACAGGTCCCAGCAGAGGCAACTGCAGGGCTTAGTCACCATAGCTGTGGTTCCTGGAGCAGTGAGCAAGAGGGACACTAGTTGGATGAATAATTTTTCAGATAGGAGTATTTAATGTTGATTGTCCATTGGGCAGTAGAGATCAGTACAGACTTCATTTGTGTGGACACTGATGTGAGTCTTCTACATTAAACAGGAATAAGTGAAGACAGGAACCTGTGGACTGGAGTAGGGGACACAGGAGAGGCAGCTCAGCCACAGCACAAGGGAAAGGGTAGTGGAAGAGGAATATGCCTTAAAAAGAAGAAAAAATTTGTGGGAAAGGAGATATTCCATACAGACTATGTCCCCAATAAAGATAATAGCAGAGCAGGGGTTCTGATCTAAACTCCCCCTTCTCCCCACTGGAAATGGTACCTAATCTATAAAGTATCCTGAAGGCAGAGGTAATGTTGAGGTTCTCTTCACAAACCTCAGAGAGAAGTGCTATTAAAGTGTCACACACATGTGCCAGTCTCAACCCAACTCAACAATACCACTGTCTGCATCCCTCTAAGTCCCTCCCCACCCTGTCAACTTCCAACTACAAAACAGGTGAGTACACACAGAAGTCAGCAAAAGCTAAAATAAATAAATAAGTAGATTAAAAACTAATACAAAAGATGTAAAGAAACAAAAATAATATAAGGACAACTCATGGAGCAAAATGGGCATTAAAAAAAACCCATTCTCTGGTTCATAGTTTTTTGTTGATTTTGATTTTCACTTTCTTATAGTTATTCATTTTCCTGGTCCCTTATTTAAGTTTTCTAGATTCCTGCTATGAGTGAGACCATCCGGTATTTTTCTTTTTCTTTCTGGCTTATTTTGCTGAGCATGATCCCTTCCAGTGCCATCCATGTTGCTGCAAATTGCATGTGTTTATCTTTTTTGAATGCTGAGTAACATTCCATGGTACCACATCTTCTTGATCCAGTCATCCATTTTTGGGCATTTGGGTTGTTTCCAAAGCTTAGCTATTGTAAATAGTGCTGCTATAAACATAGGGGTGCAGGTGCTCTTTGGAATTGATGTTTCTGTGTCCTTTGGGTAAATACCTAGGAGTGGAATTGCTGGATCATATGGAAGCTCTATGTTTAGTAGGTCTAGAAATCTCCACACAGCTCTCCATAGTGGTTGGACCAGTTTGCACTCCCACCAGCAGTGCAGGAGAGTTCCTTTTTCTCCACACCCTTGCCAACATTTGTTGTTGCTAGTTTTTTTAATATGTGCCATTCTCACTGGTGTAAGATGGTATCTCATGGTAGTTTTGATTTGCATTTCCCTGATTACAAGTGATGTTGAACTAGAGACACTCTATGGGGGTAGGGGGTGGGAGGGGGAGGGATTGGGGTCAAAATAAGGGGGTTGCAATTGTATGGGGAATATAAAAATAAAATTTATTATTAAAAAACCCATTAAAACTAGAAATAAAGGACCTCAAAAGAGTGTGACACCACAGGGTGAGAACAACCTTCCAGGATTCAAACACAAAAACATGGAAGATTCTATCTCCCTATCATATGATGACAGTAAGAAACTCAAAGAGATAGAAGAAAACTGAGGAAGAAAAGTCAAAGCAATTAAAGAGTAATCAGGAGAACAAGTCAAACAATAAAAGAGAACTCAGAAAAGCTAATCAAAGAGACACAACAAAACAAGAAAACAATTTAATAAGTTCAGAAATAAAATGAGTGAAGAGAAGGTAGAAATTGAAGAATTAAACAAGAACTCTAGAGAAAGCTATGGAATTAGAATAGATCAAATGGAGAATCACTCAGTCACTTTAAAGATAGTACTGCACTAAAAACCCAGAGGGAATAAGAGAGAGAAAAAATGTATTAAAAAAATGTGAAGAGGCAATTCAAGAAATATCTGATGCCATTAAGAAAGCCAACATAAGATTAAAGAGTATCCCAGAAAGGAAAAGGATGAGGGCAGGAACAGAGATTTTTCTTTTTAATTCATGGAAACAATAGTGGAAAACTTCACACACCTGGATAAGGAATTTAATATAACAGGCCATGAAGCTAAAAGAACACCTGGTTACCTAAATACAATTGAGACCTACACCATGACATATAATAGTGAAACTAGCAAGCATTCAAGACAAAGAGAGAATACTAACTGCAGCTAGAGGTAAAAACAGACAATGTATAAAGGTATTACCATAAGATTACATTAGACTTATCAGCAAAAACTCTAAAGGCAAGGGGAGAGTGGACTAATGCATCCAAAATACATTAAAACTGCTAGTCAAGGGGCTCCCCAGTGGTGCGGCAGTTGAACACTAGGTTGCGAAGCTGCCTGTAGCCTCTGCAGTGCTGGTTCAATCTCCGGCCACCGGGCAAGGGTCCTACATGGTGCGCAGACCTCTCCTGCCACCTGCTGCTCCCCTCAGCAGCGTACTTCAGTCCTTCTGCCTGTTCTGCTCCCTGCTCTGGCTCTCTCATCCTCCCATGCTTCTGACTGTACCCAGTGCTTGTATAAATAATAAATAAATCTTTTTAAAAAAAACTGCTAGCCAAGATAAATACTGCTGGCAGATAAAAACTGCTAGCCAAGAGCACTATATCTTACAAGACTCCCTTTCAGATAAACAAAACTGAAGGAGTTTGAAAAAACTAGACCTCCCCTACAATAAATGTTGAGAGGTTCATTCTCCATGAAATACCTAAAGACAAATGAAAAAGAAGCCATGGTCTATCAGAATCTATGGGATACAGCAAAAGCAGTACTAAGAGGGACATATATAAAAATACAGGCCCACATCATGAAAAAGAAAGCACTCAAATAAATAATCTAAGACTGTGCTCGGGAAGTAATAAAAGAAGAACAAATGAAACCAAAAGCCAGGAAAATGAAGGAAATAATAAAAATCAGACTAGAAATAGAAGTCCAAATGATAGTTTAAAACCAAATACTGGTTCTTTGGGGAAAAAGAAAAGTCAAAGCTCTAGTTAGACTCATTAAGAAAAAAAAGCCAGAAAACTAACAATTAGAATCAGAAATGAAAGTGAAGTTACTACAAACACCACAGAAATATAGAGCATCATAAGAGACTACTTGAATTTCTTTATGCCAACAAATTGCAAAATCTGTAAGAAATGGACACATTCTTAGAAGCATACAACTTTCTAAGACTGAATCAGAAAGAAATAGAAGACCTTAACAGACAAATTACAAGCAAGGAAATTGAAGCAGTAATCAAGTCTCCCAAAAAATAAAAGCCCCAATCTAGAAGATTTTACCAGTAAGTTCTACCAAACTTTCAAAGAGTAAATAATAGCTATCCTTTACAAACTTGTCCCAAAAATTGAGAAAAAAGGAACACTCCGAAAAAATTTTATGTGGGCAACTTTACTCTGATATCAAATCAGACAGTTTTCTTTTCAAAAGAAAAAGAAAACTATCTCTGATGAGTTCAGATGGAAAACCTTCAACAAAATCACAATGAATTAACAAATCATGGCCAACTGGGATTTTTTCCAGGGATGCAAGGAGTTTCAACATAAACAAATGAATCAGTGAAATTCACCATATCAACAAAAGGAGAGACAAAAATCTTGTGATCATATCAATGGGTGTAGAAAAGGCATTTGACAAGGTTGAGCATCCATTTTTTGTAAAATCTCACGTAAAATGGAAATAGAAGAAACATACCTCAACAAAAGAACATTTATGCCAAACCCACAGCTAGCATCATACTGAATGGTGAGAAATTGAGAGCTGTCCTTCTAAGATCAGATAAACAAAAAGGATGTCCATTCTCACCACTGTTGTTCAACATAGTATTGGAAGTCCTAGCTAGAACAATTAGGCAAGAGAAACAAATTGGAAATAAGAAAGAATGCTGATCACATGATGCTATATATGGAAAACTTTAAGGACTCTACTAAAAATCTATTAAAATCAATCAATACAATAAAACAATCAGTACTAGCTACAAAATCAACATACCAAAGTCTGTTGTATTTCTATGTGCAAATGAACTTAAAGAAAAAGAAATTAAGAAAATAATTCCATTTACAGCAGCATCAAAATGTATTAAATACCTACGATTAAACCTAGCAAAGGAGATCAAACTATAAGACATTGTTAAAATAAATAGAAGCAGAAGCAGATACAAGGAAAATTGAAAGCTATTCCATGCTTTTATATTGTAAGAATTAATATTGCTATAAGTTCATCTTACCCAAAGCACTATGTAGATTTTATGCACTTCCTATCAAAGTTTCAGTGTAATTCTTCAAAGAAATAGAGCAAACATTATTGAAACATATAGGAAACCAAATAAAACCCTGACTAGCCAGACATATACCCACATTTTAACTTTACTATAAGGCTCATATAGTAGTAAAAACTGTATGGTATTGGATTAAATATAGACACACAGATCAAAGGAATAGAAATAAGTCCACATTTATATGGACAGTTAATCTACAGTAAGGGAGCCAGTAGTATACAATGGGAAAGGGAAAGTCTCTTGAACAAATAGTCCTGGGAAAACTGAACAGCCAAATGCAGATTGATAAAACTAAACCACTATCTCACAGCATACACAAAAATTAACTCAAAATAAATTCAAGACTTGGATGTAAGACCAGAAACATTAAAATACATAGAAGGAAATATCAACATAATACTCCATGACCTTAGCTTTAAGTATGTCTTTGGGGACTCAGTTCTGACAGCAAGGAAAACAAAAGCAAAATAAAAGAATTGGACTGTATCAAACTAAAAAGCTTCTGTATGGGAAAAGAAACTACTATTAATACAAAATAATATCCTACCAAATTGGAGGAAATATTGTAAATTGTACATCTACAAGGTGCTAAGATCCAAGAACTTCGAAGAACTCATATAATTCAACAAAAGGGAAACAAAGAACCAATTTAAAAAAAAAAAAAAGGACAGAAGAGCTAATTAGGTATTTCCCAAAGAAGACGTGCAGATAATCAACAGGCTCATGAGAAAATGTTCCTCTTCACTTATTATCAAGAAATGCAGGCCTATCTGGTGGCACAAGGGGTTAATCACAGCACTGTGAAGCTATCTACAGCCTCTGAAGCAGGAGTTTGATCCCCAGCCAGCCAAGGAGCTACCCACATGGTGCAACAGACCTCTCCTGTCTCGCCTGCTGCTCCCCTCAGCAGTGTATTTCAGTCAGTCTGCCTATTCTGTTCCCCGCTTCGTCTCTTGTGAATCCTCTCTCCCTGCACCTCTGGCCTGTACCCCAGTTCTTGTATGCATAAATAAATAAATCTTTTAAAAAATGCAAATTGAAAGCACAATGAAACCACTTCCCTCCTTTGAGATTGTCCAATATATATGTCTATAAAATACACAGAAACAACATATGCTTCAAGTGTGTGGGGAGAAACGAACCCCCATACACTTTTGGTGGGACTGTAGTTTGATCTAGTCTCTATGCAAAATAGTATGGAGATTCCTTAGGTTACTAAAAGTAGATATACCATATGATTTAGCAATTCCACTCCTAGGTTTCTACCCGAAGAATACAAAAATCATGAATTCAAAGGGTTATATGCACTTCTTTGTTCATTGCAGCACAGTTTACATAGCCAAGTTACAGAAATAACCTAAATCTCCTCAACAGAGCAGTGAATTAAGATGTGGTATATGTACAGAATGGAATACTATTCAACTATAAGAAAAGATAAAGTCTTGCCATTTGTAACAATATGGATGGAACCGAAGGGCTTTATTCTAATTCATGAAAAAAAGTCAGGAGAAAGACAAATACTGGATGATTTCACTCATGTAGAATATAGAGAAAAGAAACATACAATCAAGCAACAATAGCACACAAAAAACCCACGAAGTAAATTGACAAAATTAAACCAAAATAAACCCTAGAAATAATACTGCAGAGTTGATGCTCTAGAGGGGATGAGAAAATGGGGGTGGGAGCAAAGGTAGGTGGGTAGGTGGTCTGGGGTGCTCGGATGGTTGGGGTAGTGTGGTAACATACATCTGACAAGATATGAGTCTATTCCCATAAAGCATATACAGTTCTGTTAACCAGTGATACCTCAATAAAGAAAAAAAAATCACATCTCGCTATCCTTCAATCATTCTCTTAGCACACTGGAGCATTAATTAATGATAAACTTTTTGGTGCTGGAATACACATTCTTTATTCACCCAGTTAACCAAAGCATGGTTCCCTGTCATCAAAGGGCTATAGTACAAGCCCTGAAAAAAATAAACTACAATGTGGGCAAGACCCCACATGCTATCAGAATGGAGCTGAGAGAGCAATTTCCCACCAATGGAGCAAGAGTGAAGCTTGTGGAGAAAGGCATTAGAGTTGAACCATCAAGGATCATTTAATTAGCAGAAGTCTTCCATGTTCAAGCCCTGAAAAACTCTCCAAGAAGATATGTATTAGCACATCAGGGAGATGCCCAGAAAACTGGAACAGGCTCAGTTGTGATATCTGTAAGTGGCAGAGAAGGGACAGTAAGGACACAGCCCAGAAAGGCAAAAACGTTAAGCAAAGCACCATCCAGGAGTTTTTCTATTACGAATGAAATGCAGGGAAACAACCTTTTGGTGAATAATTTCGCTGTCTTGACTCAATGAGCTTAACACGAGGAGGTATTCATGCAAGATCTGGACACCAGATGGGGTGGCTTTGGGAGTCTTCCCTGGGTTTTTACCACTCAGCGGACAGGCAGGTTTATACCTTCAGCAGCAGCAACTTAGGATAGCTTTCAGTAGTAGTGGAACATTTTTTCTACTTGCTGTTCAGGGAACCCATGCCTATTAGAATGTCATAAAGTAATTGTTGATTCCCTTAAAATACTACATGGAGTTTCTAGATTCAGGCAGGATGTGTGTGTGTGGTGAGTATTGACTTCTCCTGGATTCTGACAGATGAGAACACTCAGGCTCTCTCTTTTACCAATCTTCTTGGTCTCTGAAGAGAAACCCTTTCTCCTTTACTTTCTTGAAAAGGTGTACTGCTTACCAGGCTCCACTTCTCCACTTCAGCCCAGGGTTTTGACTAGCCCAGTCAGTGGGGGCCCAAGGACGCATGCCAACTATACAACAGCATTTTCTTTGACGTAGCCTGTTCACATTGGAGCTCAATTCTGTTGTTTCATTCCATGAGGCTTAAACACAGTTATTAAAACATTTTCATCCAATTTATGCCCTATAATGTACTTTCCACATATAAATTGTAATATTTAGCCCTAATTCTGAGAAATTAGCTCACCCTAAGATTCTCCCCTAGGTTCCTTGTGCTTTAGAAGGATGGCCTGGCAAGAAGACCAGCTGCGCACATGGCTTCTCAAACATCTTGACAACCACACCTTCCATCTTTAGGGAAAATACAATGGCTAAGTTACGTGTGCTGTGGAGAAGGAGAAAGGAACCCAAGATTTGTTTTAGAAAAATGTGTTTCTCCACTTGTTCTCCAGCATAATTTCTGCATTTATGGATGGTACTTCTCAGCCTTTCATGAAATTTCTGTCTCTTTATGTGGAAAAAACAGAGGCTATTTTAAATCATAAAGACAGGCTTTAATCTAGTCCAAGAAACAGGGAAATAGACTTCTTTTCTTGCTTTCAGCCCCATTTCACTATCTAATGTTAAATATGGCTATTTCTCCCAATTTGGAGGGTTTTCTTTGTAGAATATGAATGAGCTATTTACTGGGTAACAAAAAGACAGGCCTTTCAAGTACAAATGGAGCTTTGGAGATCTCTCAGTTTGAAAGACTAATCTCTGCATAAACACAACTGTTCCCCATATTGCTGGGAACACTCCATCTAGCTGTTTGGCCACATTTTCTATTATGGTTTTTATAAAATGAAACTATGGCTAATAGCTCAGCAGAGAAGTTTTTTGGGCACAGAAGCAATAGGAATATTTTTATATTCCTTAATCTGTGTTGATGAGCAAAGAATAAAAATTTTCTATAGAAATCACTCTAATCTGGTAAATAAAATTAGGCATTGCATATTTTCATGTTTCTACATTTTTCCAAGTTCATTTTAACCAGGAATCTCATTTCAGTGTTTTGGTTTTCCTTATTAAGTGTTTGGTTATACCTGTTGCCTTTTAAGTTCGAAGTCTTTTTTCTTTATGTACATAAATGATAAGCAGCAAGATTATCGATCATAGGGGACAGTTTGAGAAGTCACTGTGTATCTGGACTCTTCCACCAGGGTACAGAAAGTTAGGGCCATTGCATTGAAAAATAGCCTTGGGTTTCCCATCCCTGTAGAGGGGAGTGGGACTGTAAATCCCTCTTTCCCTTCAGCCCCCACCCCCACAGTTTCAAGTATAAAATAGAATTTGTAAATTCATGGCTTGATAGACTGAAGAGAAAGAGGAGGCTCTGTGTTCCATATTCATGTGCATCTGCCCCTTGTGGCAACATACTAATTGGTTGGCCTGGGCACAAGAGTAGGAAATATAGGTTTCCTCTTGCTCAGACAGCACATCCTGTCTGCTGTTATGAGAGGAAGGTGAATGAAGGGAATGAGTCTGCAGGATCTAACCCAGGATGGCGGCCTCTTGATAGAAAATAAAACAATTGACTTCTTTAGTAAGCTCCCAGTTAAAAATTTTCATAGCTATTAGTAAGTATATTGCTATTTTATAGTTTAAATTAGACATGTTCAACCTGCATAATATCTGGTCTAAGAGACCTGGATATCTCTTCTGTTAATCCCTATGAGTTAGTTAATTGGTGACCGGTTGTTATTGATTTGTAAAGTCAGTGTATAAAATAGTATGCCCGGTCTTCATTCTCATGCTGCGTGTTTTTTCATTTACTCTGAAGGTCAGAAAATGTTCAAATTCTGATAGCATGTTGGAGTCAGAAATAAAAAGACTATTTAACCTTTTATAACTTCTTAAAGGGTCATACAATATCAAGAAGTTAACCTATAGAAGTTACGGACAGATACACAGCCTGACTAGTTATAGCTATCAAAAATTAATTAAAAAAAGAGTGAAAATTAAGGGACCAGGAAAAAGGCTAATTACAATAAAGTAAAAATCAAAATCAATAAGCAACTATAAACCAGAGACATACTAAAGGGGGGAGGAGGGAGTAGGATTGAAACAAGGAGGGGTGGGAATTGTATGGGGGCTATACCCAAGATGAAAATGCATACATTGTGCAAAAAAAGAAAAATGATGTAAAAATATATAAAATTTAAAAAATAATAATAAAAAATTTTTAAAAAGTGAAAATTGAAGAGGGTGGGCATTTTGAAGCATTTGACATTGGGACTACTCCTCATTCATCACTTGATGGATTCTATAACCAGGTTCTCATTCAGGAGGGCAGTTTTAGGCAAATTTAGGCCAAGTATGCCTAATACCTAAACACCATGTTACATCTGGTATTAGCAGAGAATATGAAGCCAAAAGGAAGTGAGATTTCTTGGTAGGACTTGTGGTTTGGCACAGGATTGTAGTGGGACAGACACTGAAGTTCATTTAGTCCATTTCTTCCTCTTCACACAAGTATTTTCTTTATTCTGAAAGTCATGCTAAGTCATGGACACGTGTGAAAACTATAACATTGCAAGTTAAACAGGTCTCTATCTAAAATCTGGACTTCCTCGTACTCTCTATCCCCCTTCGTTGCTTTGTTTTTTTTTTCCTTGTCTTTTATTACTAATTAATATGCTATACATTTTACATGACTTGTTTTTTGTCTATCTCTCCTCCCAGAATGTTGTTTCATGAAGGGAGAGATTACTATGTTTAGGTCACTAGTATGAACTCACTCAATACTTAGAGCAGTAACTGGTAATACATTTTATATATGTTGAATGAAATAATTAATCTTTATGATGCACAGAACATAGTTTTTGTGGAGTAATAACTTTTTTAGATATATATTTATTTTTAATATGATTTATTTATTTATATATATTTTACATCATTGTTCATTTTTGCACAATGTTTGCTTTCTCCTCTCAGGTGTAGTCCTCATAGAATTCCCACCACCAGTTCACATGGGCACCATCACCATAGTCCCTTGTGCTCTTCCCTCCCCTGTTTTGATCCCTCTTCCTTCCCCTCCCCTGAAGAATGTCTCTGATTTATAGTTACCTGTTAATTTTGTATTTTGTTGTTGGCGCTGTTTTTATTTTTTCCCCCTTATCCCTTATTTGATTCTCCTATATTCATCTTATAAGTGAAACCATTGGATATTTTCCATTTTCCTTCTGACTTATTTCACTTAGCATAATCCCTTCTAGCGCCATCCATGTTGCTGCAAATGGCATGCATATATTTTTTTGATCACTGAATAATATTCCATTGTATATAGATACCACATCTTCTTGATCCAGTCATCTATTTTTGGGTATTTGGGTTGTTTCCAGGTTTTAGCTATTATAAATAGTCCTGCAATAAACATAGGGTACAAGTACTCTTTTGAATGAATGTTTTTGTGTCCTTGGTCAGAAAATCTTTGTACTCCATACACTGATAAGGGGCTGATCACAAAGATATACAAAGAATTCACATGACTCAACCAAAACAAAGTAAATAATCCAGTGAAGAAATGGACAGAAGAACTTAAAAGACATTTCTCCAAAGAGGAAATGCAAATGACCAACAGGCATATGAAAAAAATGTGCAACTTCTCTTATAATCAGGGAAATGCAAATCAAAAACACAGCGAGATACCACTTTACACTAGTAAGAATGGCACACATCAAAAAAACTAGCAACAACAAATGTTGGCGAGGATGTGGTAAAAAAGGAACTCTCCTACTTGCTGGTGGGAGTACAAACTGGTCCAACCACTGTGGAAAGTTGTATGGAAGTTCCTCTGTCTACTGGAGCTACTATATGGAGCTACTGTATGACCCAGCATATATGGCTTTTATCTTGTTTAGCTGTGCTCCTTTTATCTCGAGAATTTTGAGGGTCTTTATCATAAATGGATGTTGAACTTTGTTAAACATTTTCTTAGCATGTATTGATATAATCATACCGTTTTTATATTTTTCTTTTTGTTGATGTGTTGGGTTACATTAATTAATTTTCAGATGTTGAACCATCCTTTTGCCCCTGGAATAAATCCCACTTTGTTGTAGTTTCTTATCCTTTTGATCATTATTGGATTCTGTTGGCAAGGATTTTATTGAGGATTTTTGCATCTGTGTTCATTAGGGCGACTGGCCTTTAGTTTTCTTTTTGTGTGTTTTTGTTTAGTTTTGGTATTAGTGTAAAATTGGCTTCAGAGAACGTATTTGGTAGTACTCCTTCTTTCTCAATTTTTTCAAAGAGTTTGTATAGGATAGGCACACTAGTTCATTTCTGAACTTTGGTAGAATTCATTTGTGAAGCTGTCTGGTCCTGGGCTTTTATTTTTGGGGAGTTTTTTGATTACTGCTTCAATTTCACTGCTTGTAATTGGTCTGTTTAGGTGTTCTATTTCTTCTGTGTCTAGCTTTGGATGATTATATTGTTCTAGGAATTTGTCTGTCTCTTCTAGATTGTTGAACTTGTTTGCATACAAATGTTCATAGTAATCTCTTTTGATTTCTACTGAGTTTCTTGTAATTTTTCCTCTTTCATTTATGATCCTATTTATTTTTGTTTTTTCCCATTTTTTTTTCCTTCGTGAGCCTGGCTAGAAGTTTGTCTATTTTGTTTACCTTTTCGAAGAACCAACTTTTGATTTTGTTAATCTTTTGGATTTTTTAAAATTTATATTTCATTTATTTCTGCTTTGATTTTTATTATTTACTTTCTTCTACTGGGTTGGGGATTTTTTTATTGTTCTTTTTGTAGTTTTTGAGATGGGAGACTAGGTTGTTTCTTCGAGTTCTTTCTTGTGTCTTGATGTGAGCCTGTATTGTGATATACTTTCCTTTTATTACTGCTTTTGTTGTGTCCCATGCATTCTGGAAAGTTGTGTCCTCATTGTCTTTTGCCTCAAAATATTTTTTAATTTCTTCTTTGATATCCTCTTTAATCCAGTGATCTTCCAGTAGTGTGGATTTCAATCTCTATGAGGTGGGATTAGTTTTCTTTTCATTATTTCTAGTTTGATGCCTTTATGATCAGAGCAGATGGTATGATTTTGATCTTAATGTATCTGTTGATGTTTGTCTTGTGGCCCATATGTGATCAATCCTGGAGAATAATCCATGCACACTTGAGAAAAGTGTGTACTCAGATTTTTTGGGGGGTGTAGTGTCCTATGGATGTCCATTAAACCCAATGAGGTCTGGGTCTTTATTTAGGTCTCTAGTGTTCTTGTTTGTTTTTTGTCTCATTGATTTATCAGATGGTGACAGTGGGGCATTGAAGTCTCCTACTGTATAGATATTTTCTCTAATCTTTGTTTTCAGAACTGATAATTGTTTTATATATTTTGGTGCTCCTTCATTTGGTGAGTGTATGTTGATGAGGGTTATAGCTTCCTGATGTAATCTCCTATCATACTGTAGTGTCCATCTATGTCTCTTTTTACATATTTTAGTTTGAAGTCTATTTCATCTGATGTAAGTATAGCTGTTCCTGCCTTCTGTTTTGGTTCATTTGCTTGTAGGTTTGTTTTCCAACCTTTTACTATCAGTCTATATTTATCTTTTTTTATAAATATTTATTTTTTATAAATATTTATTTTTTATAAATATTTATTTTTTATAAATATTTATCTATATTTATCTTTTGTAGTGTTTCCTGGAGACAGCTGAAGGTTGGATTTTGTTTTTTGTTCCAGCTTGCTACTCTGTGTCATTTTATTGATGAGTTAGCTCATTTACATTTAGGTTTAATAGCAATACATTGGCATCTGTATTTCCCATTTTGTTTATCTTTTGTGGTTTTATTCCTTACCTTACTCTGTTCTTCTCATTCATTTCTCTGCTGATTTTGGCTTTAGGACTTCTTGTAGTATTTTTTGGAGTGGGTGTTTAATAGTAATGAATTTCTAAAGATTTTATTTGTCTGAGAAGGTCCTTAATTTCCCTTCATATACCAAGGAGAGCTTTGCAGTGTAAAGTATTCTTGGTTGGCATTTGTTGACTTGGAGTTTGCTAAATATGTCATTCCATTCACTTCTTGCCTGTAGCGTTTCTTTGGATAAGTCTGATGTCAGCATGATTGGTTTTTGTTTATAGGTTATCTATCTTCCCCCTTATCAGCTTCATTACTTTTTCCTTGTTTTGGATCTTGGAAGTTTTCCTTTCATTGTGATAATTTGGTCTTCTTATAGCTTCCTGTATGTCTATTTTCATCTCCTTCTTCATGCTTAGGAAGTTCTCTTCAGTTATCTCCTTAATAGTTTCTCAGTTCCTTAGTCTCTCTCCTCACCTTCTGGGGTTCCTATAACTCTTATATTTCCTTTCTTTGTGGTGTCAGATAGTTCTTGAAGTGTTTCTTTATTCTTTTTTCCTTGTACTTCTCTTTCTTTTTCTTTTTTGGATCTTTTTATTTCTGTATCTTCGAGAGTACTAATTCATTTTTCCATTTCGGCAATTCTGTTTTTGTTGCTTTTCCCAGAGTTCCTTAGATCCTCCATTAATCTTTTAATGCCCTGTGTTTCTTTCATTTCCTTCTTTAAAGATTCAGTTTCATTCTTCAGTTCATTAATTATATTTCTCATATCATTCTTTAACTTTTTGCCTTCTTTATGTTTTTTAATCATAGTGATTCTAAATTCTCTGTCAGGCAGAGAAGTTCTTCCATGTCATTGTTGTTGAGTTCTTGGGGCTGCTTTTCTTTTTGTGGTGTATCCTTCCACAGGGGGCTTGCTTGAATGTTTATATATTTCCTCCTCCCTGCCTTTTATTTTCTAATTTGTTCTATGCATTGGGCCATTGGGCCACTGTTTCTGGTGGACATCTTTTTGAGATGCTCTTTCTGGGATGTTGGAAACTGGTGGCCAAACCAAGTCTGGCACTGTTACACCAAACCCCACAAGGATAATGATACTGTGGATGGATTGATGGGTGCTGTCTCTGAAGATCACTGTGCCTCTGTCTGCTGCTGATCTCTTCCCCTACATGCCTTTCTTAAATTTGTTTGCTTAGCCCTTCATCTGTCTTTACTCAGTTCCAGAAGGGTACCTCGGGGTTGCTGGCTTTCAACAGCCCAGCCAGCTGGCCAAAACTTTCCTGGGACCCACAGTTCACCTTGATGGTGGAGCTCTCCCTATCTTCTACTCAGTTCTAGAAGGGGATCGTGCAGTTGCTGGCTTCCAATATCCCAGCCAGCATGCCCACACTTTCCTGGGACCCACAGTTCACCTTCATAATAATTACTTAGATATTTATTGGTTTTTTTTTTAAGTAGTGGAATTGTAGTCTACATAAGTCAAGCAATATAATATACCACATCAGTAAAATAAAGAAAAAAACGTATGTCCATTTCAGCAGACACAGAAAAGACATTTGACAAAATCCAATGTCCAAAAAATAATAATTGCAGGGAACTCTTCAACAAGATTAAGAACACTTATGGAAAAGCCATAGCTAGCATCATATTCAGTGGTGAAAGATTGAAACCTTCCCTGCTAAGATAAGGAACAAGACAAGAATATTGCTTTTACCACTACTATTCAATATTGTAGTTGCAGTTCTAACCAGAGAAAATAGATAAGAAAAAGACATATAAGCATCCAATTGCAAAGAAAGAAATAAAACTATCCCTATTTGCAGATGGCATGATCGTATTATAGGAAATCCTAAAGAATCCACAAAACTTATAAATTCAGTTAATACACAAGTCAATTCTATTTCTATATTTAATGACCTAACAAAGAAATTATAAAATAATTCCATTTTAAAATAGCATCTAAGAGAATAAAACACCTGGAGATGAATTTAACCAAGGAGTAAAAACTCCAAAACATTGCTGGAAGAAATTTTAAAAAGGCCTGATTAAATGGAAAGACATCACAAGACTTGGTATTGCTAAGATACTGATACTCCACAAAGTGATCTGCAAATTCAGTACAATACCTATCAAAATATTAAGTCTTTTTTTTGACAAGGTGTAAAAGCTGATTATCAGATTCATATGAAATCATAAGGGGTCCTAACTAGCCAAGGTAATCTTGAAAAAGAAGAACAAAGTTGAAAGGCTCACACTTCCCTATTTCAAAATTTATGAAAGTATAGTAATAAAAACAGTGTGGTCAGTGGCATAAGGATACACATATTGAACAATGGAATAGAATTCAAACATCAGAATACAAACCTATAAATATATGGCCAACTGATTTTTGATGTGGGTGCTATGTTTATACAATTAGTCAGTGTTCTATATACAAGGACTAAAAGCACAAAAGTCTTGGAAGAAAAAATAGGGGAAACGGCCTTATATTTAACAGTGGATTTGGAGATAAGATACCAAAAGCATGAACATGAAAAGAAAAAAATAGATAAATTGGTCATCATCAGTATTAAAACTTTTGTGCATCCATTGATGCTGCACCTCCCCCTGCAGTGACCCTCAGGTCTAATGGCTGTTGCCATGGTCCCTGAGGTCCGGCGTGGGCAAGGAACCATGCGCGCAGGGGGAGAACAGCAAACTCCCTAAGATGCAGAGAAGCCGAATGCCATGCCTGCCAAGAGATAACGACCACCAGAAGCTGCCACAAAGATGATTAAAAGAAATGCTGACCACCTGGAACCTTATCTCGCTTTCTCAAGGCCCACAAACCTTATTCTGCTACAACTGTCTCTCTAAAATCTTTCCTTTTTCTGGTCATTGATTGCTAATTAAAAAGTATACGTAATTTAATAATTAGGCTAATGCAAATAAAACATTACTAAACACTGTGTTATAATAGAATTGTAGTTTAATAATCTTTCTATTATGTGCTTAACTTTAGTACCTTTGATATTAACTACATTATAATATAAATTTACCTATGACAATTAATTATGAGTAAACATAAGTAGGTAATAGTAGTAGTAATTAGTACAAAAATATAAAAAGAGTTAATAACCTGTCTACTTAGGAATGCAGCTAGGTCCAGATGTATTTTGGACATAAATCACTGCCCTGTCAATGATAAGCTAAACCTATGAACAAACTAATTTCTTTGATGTTTACCGATCCTATGCCTTTAGAAAAAACATATATATACAGACCACTAACAAAAATAAAAAACACTCAGATTTATACTCTCTCTTAAAGTGTGTCTGTTTGTCATTTCTTTAGCCGAATCCCTGACCACCCTGCGCAGTCTCTCAACCCTAAAACGGCCTCATCGTCTACTGCTATGCTGGTCCGCGGCACAAAGACATTATCAGGAATGCGAAAAGATATCTAGAGAATGGGGGGAGATATTTGCAAATCATATACCTGATATGGGTTCAATATCCAAATATATAAAGAAATTCCTAAAACTTAACAAAAGGACAACCTAATTAAAAAATGGACATGTCTCTGAAAGGATATGCAAATGAGCAAAAGTACAAGTAAATGTCCTCAGCAGTCATAGTCATTAGGGAAACACAAATCAAAACTACAGTGGCATCTGGTAAGAGGGCAATAATAAAAAACTGGAAAATAACAAGCATTGGTAAGGCTGTGGAAACACTGGAACCCTTGTCATTCCTGGTAATAATATAAAATGGTGCAGTCGCTATGGAGAATAATTTGACAGTTTCTCAAAAGATAAATATAGAATTACCATGTGACCCAACAATTTCATTTCTATATACATACCCCAAAGAATTAAAAATAGGAACTCAAATACATACATGTACACCTACATTCACTGTAGCATTATTTACAATAGCCAAAGGTGGAAACAACTGAAGAATGTGGTCTGTCCGTAAATGAAATCTTATTCATGAAGGTAAAAAAAAAAAAAAAGAAATCTTATTCAGCCTTAGAAAGAATGAAGTTCTCATACAAACTTAAATATGGATGAGCGCTGAAAAACTTTACACTAAATAAAATAAGCCAGGCACAAAGAGACCATTATTGTATAAATAACTCCATTATATGCAATACCTCCAAGAAGCCAACTCATAGACATAAAAAGTAGATTAGCAGTTACCAGGAGCTGGGGAGAGGAGCAAATGAGGCCTTACTGTCTGATGGTTATAGAGTTTCTGTTTAGGGTGATGGAAAAAAATTGCAAACACTTAGGGGTGATGGTTGTACCATAGTGTGACTATAATTAATATAATTGAATTATATAATTAAAATGTTTAAAAATGGCAAAATTTGTTTTTTGGCTTTTTTATTGATTGAAGTTTTTTCTTGCATCATTGCAGTTCCCATAGTTCTCTTAACTCTGTATCACCTGTGAACCATTACCATATCCTTTGTGTTCATCCCTCGCCTGTTTTGCCACCCCTTCTTCCACCTCCCTTGCTGTATGCTTCAATTCTATGGTCAGCTTGCTAGTTTTGACTTTTTCTTGACCTTCTGTTTGGTTTCTCTATATTCCATATTTAAGTGAGATCATCAGTATTTATCTTTTTCCTTCTGACTAATTTTGGCTAGCATATTCCCTTCCAATTCCATCCATGTTGCCACAAATGGCATGAGTTTGTCTTTTTTGATTGCTGAATAATATTCCATTGTATATTTCTTATATATAGTTTACCACCCAAAAAAAGATAGAAAAAATATTATAATTTCTTGAAATGAAATTTAACATTGTTGAGTTTTATTTCTCTTTCTCCAGATTGAGGTCTCACAGATCTAGGGTCAGAGGAGACTGATACATGACTATATCTTAAATATTCATATGACTGAGATATGACTATATACCATAAGAAAATAATATTCAGTAGACTGTTGACATCCAGAGGTATGGACCTGAAGACTTTTACAGATCTCCAAGGCTAAGATTGAAGAAATGTTTATAGAGTATCCTGACTTTCTCCTGAGTCAGATTTTCATAGAGAAATAAGTGTTTCCTGTGTATTTCATCACCTTCAAATTTAATGATCCTGTTTCATGAAGAATTAGAGGTTTCAGCATTTTGCAAGTGTATAGAAGGATGGTTAGAAACTTAAAAATGTCAAGGTAAGATGTAGGTTCCAGGCCTTTTCTGGCTTCCTTACTGGCCTAATGGCTGTACACAGTCCTCAAAGTGCATGACTAGAATTTCTAGTGGAGTGAAACAGCACAGTCTACTGGGCCCTAAGTATGAGAGACATTTATAAAGTCACCTTGCACTCTGCCTGGCTTATAGTGTAAGGCCTAGAAATATCTGTGGAATGATTGGATGAGCAGGTCACTCTCAAATGGTTGAAACCACAACCTATTAATGCTTGTGGTTATTCTGTGCTGTCTAGCTTTTAAAGAATATGCTGTGAAATTAGAAATGTGTTCTGAGAAATGGTATGTTTGATTTATAGAAGTGGCACTTCCCCTTTCTTGTTCTGAAGTGGGGACTGCAGCATCTTGATTCCCTCATCCTGTGGCACAGGAAAACTGGGGCAAAGGGACTGTTTTCTTCTTCCCCCACAGACACCTCACCCCTTGGCGCCACACTCCATGTTCACCACAGTTCCTCCTTGCCCTCAACTTCTGTCTCCCCACTACCTTGGGTCATTATAAATGCCTCCTTCCTCTTTTCTGCTGATTGTGCAACTGGACTGACTCAGATTAGGCTGACCTGGTTAAAGAGGCTTGTCTGCAGACAATTTGTAGAACGCCATTACTGTGGGTGAAATCACACACTCGGGGATTTTTTTTTTTTTTTTGGTGCAAAGTCCTTTTGATATTATTAACATTGGCATAATTAGTATTTAACATGTTCAATATGTCCCAGTGACTGGTAGTGTATTTTCTGACTGGTCTGTTCTAATGGGCTCCTATACCTGTCTCTTAGGAACAATGTCAATCTCAAACTAAGGACTGCCCAGTGCAACCTCCAAATGGCCAAAAAGAAATGCACATCTATAAGAATAAGACTCATAACCTTGATCTGGGTGTAGATCCAGGGCCATGTAAAAACAATACTAGCCATACTCATCTCATTCTCTGCTGTGGTAGCTTGTCATTGTACCACCTGCATAGGAAGAGCGGATCCAACAATGATGAGCAAAGACAGCCTGTGTCTGGCTCACAGTAAGCATCATCACCAATAGAGAGGATTGAAGCACTGTTTTTCTTTTTCATGAGGGGGAGGAAGAAGGGGACTTAGGCAGTGCTTCAAGAAGCACAAAGCTAGAGCACTTCAAGAAGCACAAAGCTAGAGAAGTGGATAGCAAGACACAGCTCTGGTCTTGAAGGTAGCAAAAGGAGATGCCTCCAGAAGAATCATGCTGGGGTAGATTTGCTTACCTCACAGTTTTGCCTGGGGAGCCCCTTGATTCACGTAAGCTGAGTGTTCCCCCATTTCATGTTAACCACTCACTGGTAGTGCTACATGTGTTTTTTTCAGGCTTGTGTGGAATCTCTGGCACTATAAAAGAAATTTGCTAAATAGTTAATGCTTTATTGTTTTCAGAGTTTATACCTGTATCATAAGGGACACTCTTGAGGAGAAGGTACTCAAATCATAACATTTGACCTAAACAGAGAAACTGTATTCTTGGTTATAGGCAAAAGGACTTAGTTTGAATGAATTCTCTTAGCCACTGAAATCAAAGCCATCCACCTCCCAGCAGTCCACTGTGACGGAAGGCAAAAAATACACGCATGGTTACTGTGTCATCACTCTGTTCCATCCAGTTGCATCTACTCTGATTCGTCCAGTGCCACAGTCTCGCCAGTTCACAGTGGCACTCTGTCCTGTGTGTGCTACCACCTTGTGAGAACCTTTTTTCGAACCAGTAACCAAATCTACCCTCTGGGATGCTGTGACACTCACTGATACCTGGAGAGGTGACAACATTGACCTCCCTTATTTTCTTCTGACTTTAAATGTTTTCACTCTTGATTCAATCCTTTTTTAATTGTATCAGTTTTTAAGTTGAGGTAACATTGCTTTACAATACTGTATATAATTTAAGGGTGTAGTCACATCTCTTCAAATGTTTGCAGCCACACCAGGGGGATAAAGCAGCCTTTCCCTCTGCTCTGCCCTGGCTCTCTCCTACCCTGAAGCCCCTAAAATCCACAGCTGCTTTCTGAACACATGGAGTGGTTCAGACTCATACCTGAGGAGGCAAAGTTCCTGCAGATGGAGGCTGATGTTTTGACACTGATTGGTCTATGGCAGTAGCAGGATTTCTTAGGGGACACAGTGTGTCAAGCCTGACCACGTGTCCTTGTCTACTGGGAAGAGCACCAGTGTCCCTTGATTAGTGGCTATTACCCTAAGCTTGATTACTGTTATCATAATTTGTCCTGCCACTAGTTCCCTAAATCCACCCCCTTCTACTCACACCTCTTCCAGTTGCAGTCTTGTTCTTCCTTTATGTTGGGCATGGGATTCTTCAGGATTCAGGAAGGGCAAACTCCCATCCATCCTGCATAACTTGCTATCTTTGGAAGAGGTGAATGAGTACATAAGTAATTATGAAGAATGCTCAGAGATCCTCCAACACAGAGCAGAAAGTTGTCCTTGTATCTTCAATCCCTGCTCACTATCTCAAACTTTCATATCCTTTTTAAAGTACCACTTGAAGAATAGGCTTCAACTTTGAGGGTTAGAAAAGGTCTCCCTGAGAAAATGACATTTATTTATTTATTTATTTTTTATATTCCCCATACAATTGCAACCCCCTTATTTTGACCCTAATCCCTCCCCTCCCTGCCCCCCACCCCCATAGAGTGTCTCTGGTTCATAGTTTTTTGTTGATTTTGATTTTCACTTTGTTATAGTTATTCATTTTCCTGGTCCTTATTTAAGTTTTCTAGATTCCTGCTATGAGTGAGACCATCCGGTATTTTTCTTTTTCTTTCTGGCTTATTTCGCTGAGCATGATCCCTTCCAGCACCATCCATGTTGCTGCAAATTGCATGTGTTTATCTTTTTTGAATGCTGAGTAATATTCCATGGTGTATATGGACCACATCTTCTTGATCCAGTCATCTATTTTTGGGCATTTGGGCTGTTTCCAAAGCTTAGCTATTGTAAATAGTGCTGCTATAAACGTAGGGGTGCTGGTGCTCTTTGGAATTGATGTTTCTGTGTCCTTTGGGTAAATGCCTAGGAGTGGAATTGCTGGATCATATGGAAGCTCTATGTTTAGTAGGTCCAGAAATCTCCACACAGCTCTCCATAGTGGTTGGACCAGTTTGCACTCCCCCCAACAGTGCAGGAGAGTTCCTTTTTCTCCACATCCTCGCCAACATTTGTTATTGCTAGTTTTTTTAATATGTGCCATTCTCACTGGCGTAAGAAAATGACCTTTAAACTGGTCATGAAATGTGTTTAGAGTTTGCCAGTGAGAGACTGGCCTGCGGATTTTTACAGGCAAGCAGGAGAAGAGAGCACCGACTGAGCATGGAGGTTGATGGGTGGAGTGGGGTATGACTGGAGAAGAGACAAAGTGATGGAGGCAAGACCCGGTGGGAGGGCCTGTGGGGTGTGGTGCAAGGAAGCCTGACTCTTAGGGGTCCAGGCAGGAGAGTGAGAGGCCTCTGTGGCTGCAGTAAAGAAGTGGTGAAGGTGAACAGGGTGCCAGTGGTAGAGGCCGAGCACCGGGAGAAATGGCGGGGCTGGGAGCCTGTAGAATGGAGTTGGAGGGTCTTGAAGGCAGGGCATGTGAGGTGAGCCAGGGGGTCTCTGTGCCTCTTACTTTCCCCCACGGTTACGAGATCCTTCAATCCCACTTCCTGTGCTGCAGGGGAGGTGTCCAGTCAGCTCTGGTGTGACACACCTTATTGTCTTTTTAAACACTGTTTTCCTCAAAACACAGATTCCTATAACAGCATGGCAAAAATCACCACTGTTACTGAGCAATTAGACAAGGGGCAGTTTGTAAGTATTTAAATATCGTACTTCTGTCCACCTCCCTTCAAAAACAAAAATAGAAATTGTGTGCCAAGAAGTTGCACAAAGAGGCAGGAACAGAGGAAGACCGAGGGTGTGCCAGGCCAGGGCTGTCCGGTGGAGCCTGAGGCCTGTGGTGACAAGGCGGTGCCACGCCAGTCCAGTCAGTCTGCATGGTGTGGAAATCACGCAGCTAGTCATCGGTTCCCAAAGGTGATCAGTGAGAAGGTCGCCACAGAGAACTGCTTGGCGTCTACCAGGTTGGCTGCGGAGCTCCAGGTGATACGGTGCTGGTGCTCTTGTTGCAGTCTCCTTGGGGAGCAGCAATAATTAGCCCGGGTCCAGGCTGCTGTTATCCACCCTTGGCTCCCAGTGGAAGTGGCCATCTGTGCCCAGAGAGCGCTGAGGGTGAGTTGCAACACTCTTTGTTTAGGCAGAGAGCAGAGCTGAGCCCTGACTGCCTAATGAGGTGAGAAGTTGGTCATGGAAAGACAGGAGGAGCGGGAACTGAAAGATGCTGGATGGAAATGGAAAAAGTGTCTTGGTTTGTCTTTAAAAAGGATGTAAAAGGGCCTCCCCGGTGGCGCAGCGGTTGAGCGCTGGGTTGCAAAGCTGCTGCCCACGGCCTCTGTGGCGCCACCCCCGGCTGCTCCCCAGCCTGTGGAGGAGGGTCCCCCGCCCACCGTGGCGCGCAGACCTCTCCTGCCTCCCGCTCCTCCCCTCAGCAGTGTACTTCGGTCCTTCTGCCTGCTCTGCTCCCCGCTCTGGCTCTGGTGAATTCTCTCACCCTCCCGGCGCTTCTGACTATACCCAGTGCTTGTATAAACAAACAAACAAAAAAACAAAACAAAAAAAAGGCTTCTCCTTAAAAAATAAATAAATAAATAAAAAGGATGTAAAAGTTTGAGATAGTGAGCAGGGATTGAAGATACAAGGATAACTTTCTGCTCTGTTTTGGAGGATCTCTGGGCATTAAGATGTATTAAAGTTAAATTACTGGACAATGGTTGCTTGTTGATTTTGATTTTTACTTTATTATAATTAATCTTTTTCCTGGTCCCTTGTTTAGGTTTTCTAAATTCCTGCTATCGGTGAGACCATCCGGTATTTTTCTTTTTCTTTCTGACTCAGACACACTACGGGGAGGTGGGGGGGCGGAGAAGGGAGTATGATTAAAACAAGGGTGTTGGGAATTGTATGGGGACTATAACCAAGTTGAAAATGGGTACATTGTGCAAAAATGAAAAATGATGTAAAAATATATAAAATTACAAAATTACAAAATAATTACTGGACAATGGGAAGTGGAGGGAAGAAAGAATTGCTTTCTGTTTTAGAGGTTCATGTTTCACTTATAGTTCAGAAATTTATCTATTTGCAGAAGGCCAAATTGCTCTCCCCAAATTTAAAAGCCACTTAGGATTCTTTAGAACAATTGTGATTGTTACTTCTAATTTTATATAAATTAAAATAAATTGCTCCTCAACTAAAATATTCTCTGCCTTTGATATCATTAAATGGAAGTTGATTGCAAAGCCTGCAATTCTTTAGGTACTTTCTAATGGTTGTGATTTTAGTTTCTTTTTATTTACTTTTTTTTAAGGGTAATGCCCCCTTTTTAAAAGATTTATTTATTTATACAAGCACTGGGTACAGTCAGAAGAGTGGGAGGGTGAGAGAGTTCACCAGAGCTAGAACAGGTAGCAGAACAGGCAGACAGACGGAGGACACTGCTGAGGGGAGCAGCAGGCGCAGCAGGAGAGGTCTCCGCACCATGTGGGACCCTTGCAGGTGGCCAGGGATCAAACCAGTGCTGCAGAGGCTGTGGGCAGCTTAGCAGCTCAGCGCTCAACCGCTGCGCCACCGGGGAGGCCCTTAGTTTCTTTTTAAATAAGAACAACCAAGATCCTTGGCATTGCTAATGATAAACAATGACTTTTGAATAACCCTTAAATGGTTTGTACAGTTGGACCAAGGCTGCCTCTGCCAGCCAGCCAGCTAGAGAGAATCTCCTTGTCTCTCTCTCTCTCTGTATATATATATATATATATGTGTGTGTGTGTGTGTGTGTGTGTGTGTGTGTATGTACATATACACATATATATATCCGTATATATGAATATAAATAATACATCCATATAGTTTTTTTAAGTTTCTTAGTAAAGTTTAATAGCTCTGAAGTCCTTTTTGAAAGCTCTTCATCTGTTTTGTGGAACAGTTGTAGGTATGTACATATATCACAGAAAACAGTGTTTGCCATGAAAGTGCTCACGTATCAGAAAGAAAACTGATGAAGCAGTTTGGTTGAGAGGTTAGGGAATGGACAAAGAATGGACATTTCCATCAATAAAGAGCTCTATATCAGTTTTGTGGTGAGAAATCTTGGGCTCTGACTATTGCCCTTGAGGTGAAAGGTAGAATTGGGTTGACACTTATTGCAATAACATGTGTTCCCTGTTTACAAGTTTCAGGTAAAAATGTCATTCACTCATTCAACAAACATTGAACACTTAATACATGCTAGGAACTGTGAACAAAACAAAGTACCTGCCCTCATGGAGCTTATATTCTGGTACAGAGAAAGATTCGATAAAATAAATTGATTGATTAATTGGGATAGGAGGTGATTCGTATTTTGGAAAAAATAAAGCAGAGCATGGAAATCAGAAGGGGGTTCCAATATTAAATAGGTGATCAGGAGAAGACCTCACTAGATGTGACATTTGCATGATCATGTGGAGGCATTAGGTCATGAAGACCTGGAGGGAAATACTCATCCAGTACAGAGTCTTGGGCAGAACCTTCCTGGTAAGTTGAGGGGCATCTTAGAAGCAGTCTCATCACAGGAGAGTGAGAGCCAGCACAAGAAGGAATCTTACTCTGAAATGAGGAGGTATTAGAAGGTTCTGAACAGAAATGTGATGTGATGTGATCTCTGTTTAAGAAGACTTGTGTAACTACTATACTGAAATTAGATTGAGAACAAAAGTGGAAAATAATTCAAGCAAAACATAATAGTGATGTGGACCTACAGGGTGGTACTTGTGGAGGGAATGAGAACTAATGGGTATATTTAGAACATTGAGCCAATAGGATTTGCTGATGGATCAGGTGTGAAATGTGAGCAAAACGAGACAAGAGGGTTGCAAGCTGGTTGGTCTTAGCTCACAGCAGATAGTTTGTTTTAGGTGTGTTAAGTTTGTGATGCCTGATTGAAACCAGGTGGGGCCTGGGATGGACCATTGGATGGAACACCATGTGCAGCTGGCTTCCAGTGCCTGAAAAGTAAAGGAAGGTGAATGAAGCAAGTGTGGAGACATAGGAGAGACTCTGCATTCATTGGGGATTTCTCTTATAATAACAGACAGCTTTAAAGTTACTCCAAGTTTTTATCCAGCATATTGTGATTTTTTTCCCATAAAGCTCCCATTTTTATTTCCAGTAATGACTTTACTTCATGCAGGCTGGCTGGGTGGTTCCACTTGATCTTTGCCCAGAGGCTGAGAAATCATGCTCTGGCTGTTTCTTACTGGTCTCCTCCTGATGGATCAGCACTAAGAAATGCCCTTCTCAAGAGTAGAAAGGATGACCCTTTTACTTGCAAAATGATCTTACAGTTCTCCTGAGGTTTCGACATGCTCCACCCGTTGTGTGTCTTCAGCCCTTGTACTCAGAATACAATAAACACAGACAATGCCAGAAGTTTAATGTCCAGCAAACCTCAGGAGCAGACTGGCAGGGAGAATGTGCATTATGTTTACTATGAATGTTGTCACTCTTTCTCTAGCATCTTACACTTTTATCATATCTGTAGCTTCTCTGTGGGAGAAAGTGATCAAGTGGAGGAACTTGGGAAGCTGTTGAGCCCAAATTAAAGGGTTGATTAGGCAGAGACAAGGAGGAGTTCCCATCAGTAAACATATCAGTCACCTCACATGAACCAGTCCTTTATCTAAGTCATTACATAGGAGAGAAGGGATCTTCAAGGGAAACTGGCCGACTCCATCAGTTTAAGTAAATTTTATAAGTAATTTTTCTGTGGCCACACAGCTTACCAGTAGGAAAGCCAGGCCTTGTCACAGCGTCTGTCTTGTCTTTCCCCTGCTATGCCCTGATAATGGATAAAAATGGAAGGGAAGAATTAGAAATGATGGTTTGGAGAGGGCTCACACTAGGAAAATAATTCTTTCCTTTTAAAACCCAAGTTTCTGAGAGCATGGAGGGAAGTTTTATCCTTTGAGCGGGAGGAGGAGCCTTCAGGGCCTGGACCTGGGAGCCCTTTCACCTTGGAAATACCCTGAGGTGCAGTGGCAAGGTGTCTCCTCCTCCCCCGACTGGGGGCCCTTGATCAGTTGCCCTTGTTTCAGCACGAGAGCCTCTCTGAACTCCAACCTGGAAGCCTTGATCTCAGGCTTCCATGGCAAGTTCCGCATCTAAGTAGACCTTCCATGACCCAGGGCTACAGTTGCAAGTTTCTCGTGTGTTCTAAGGCTCTGAGCTTTGCTTGTGTGCCAAGAACCGAGTTGTCTACCCTTGAAGCCCCTTATCTCAAGTTCAGTCTTCATATTTGCTGCTAAAAAACTTTCTACTGTACCTACCCTGCCCTACCCAGATGAGCCCCTTGACCTGGGGTCCATTCAAACCATCACTAAGCCACGCTGCTTCCTAACAGCTGCGTTGTGAATTCTGAGTCTGCATCCACTGAAGTGGAGAGGGCACCGGAACTGAACCACACCTAATTTGAGTGGGCAGAGGGCATATGAGCTCGTGTGGGCTCTGTGCCCCCAGGCCACCTTCCTGGCTCAGGAGTCATGAAAAGTTGGCAAGACCTGTTTGCTGAGCATTTAATAAATGCCAGGCACTGTATATGTTGTATCATTTGATCTTCCTAGTCTCTGTGAGGGCAAATGTTATCTCTATTTTACTAGTGAAAAAACCGGGGCTCAGCAAATGAAATCAGTTGCTCAAGCTATCAAGACAGGAGGTTGTAGGGGGCAGGTCTTCACCCAGATCTTGCCCCAGCAGTGCTCATACACTGCCCTTTCTGAAGACCTGCCTTCTGGTTCTCTCAGTGTCTCTGCCTTCCAACCGCAGAGGTCTGCCTGCCTGCAGTGAGCCCCATGCTTGCTCTTTGTCCTACTGCTTGTCTACCTGTAGACCCTCCTGGGTAACCTGCCATCATGGGCTTGGTTCTAGTCCTCCTCTGAACAGGTCTGCAAAATGTCTGCATTTTCTTTCATTCAATTTAAGGAAGGAACTCTCAGCAAAAGCCTGAAACTACAAGGACAGCAGTGACACCGGTCCTTGTTTTGAAAGTTAACCAGTTATCTGTGAACCCCCACTGTAGGGTAAAGAAAATATCAGGCTTTTCTGCCCTTCCGCCATCAGGATAGATGATGGATCCTTGTCCTGAATGCATGCCTGATGGCGGGCACCTGGAGTAGGGTGTGGGCATAGGTAGATGGGATTCAGCTGGGCTAAGACTGGGCTTTTTTTAAGGGCGGCGTCACGGGGACGCCAGCAGCAGCAGAAGCAGCACCAGTAGAAGCCAAAGCCGAAAGAGAAGCTGAGAAGCAGCAGAACGAACGCTAGAGAGCCCAGATAGAGTGAAGACTTGCTGGGGGCTGGGAGGCCTACCAGCCTCCCAGCCCCCCAGCCAGCACCCCTGCCTGCCATATGCCTGGTGAACCCTAATAAAGGACCTGCAAAACTACTGAGGACTCTGACTCCTCCTTTACCCGGTCTGCATGGGATCAGAAAACCTGCACTGTGGCCTGGTCCTGCCCTTTACACCCACCCTTACCTCACTCACAGGAAAGGGATCAGCAGAGGTGTGTTCTGGGATCAGCAGAGGTGTGTCCTGCCCCTGCCCTTCAACAAGGACAGGACCCAGAGCACTCACCTGGTCACTTCTGTCATACCAGCTCACCTGGCCTTTCTTGGGCTTTCTGTGCCAGGACATCGTCCATACCATCCAGGTCTCTAACTAGCCCAGCTAGGCAGGAAGGGAGCAGCCTCTGGCCAATTGTCTAATAGCAGTTAGGATGCGTCTGGGAGGAGAACCTCACTTGGTGGTGGCTTTGCCTTAGTCCCTCCCTCTACCCGCTGGCGGGCACTGGTGGGACCTTTGAGGAAAGTGTTCTGTTCTGCAGGCATCTGAGAGGAGTCCAACCTTGGATAGAACAATGTTAACAGACATATTTTAACACTTCTGATAGGGGTTAGTTTAAAAATTAGTGCATATTTTTTGCTTCTGCAACTTTTCTAGGAACTTTGGAAAAGCACATTACCCAGCAAGGATGATCTCAACTACATATTTGGAGAAATGCTCTATAGCACACACTCAGTATTCTTGGAACATCTTTTATTTGCTAGGACATCATCAAAGCCAGAATGGATTATGCAAAGGGAAATAAGTGAGAGGGAGAAAAACAAACACCGATGGTGTAATTTACCTGTGGAATATAGAGAAACCAAACTAAGGGTCCGATAAAGCCAAACTAACCATAAATTCTAGAAAGCTATAGAACTGAGGCTCCCAGAGAGGGAGCAGGAGAGGGAAGGGCCAGAACAAAATGGGAAGGGAGCACAAAGGACTCTGGGTGTTTTGGTGATGGGTGTGATGTGGTAACACCTGAAGAGAGAGATCCTATACTTCTCAAACACAAACACCTGGAAAGCCAACATTCCCTCCACTGGAAAAACAAACAAACAAAAACAAAAAAACACTCAGATGCTTATAAGAGGTAAACATATCCAACAGCAGATCCGATGGTTCCAGAGCTTTTCCCAGTCTGACCTCACTCATTCAACACTCTGTCCAGCAGCCCCGAGGATTTGCTCACTGCTTGTTTTCCTGGCTGCCAGCAGCAGCTCCTGCAGCCTCTTCAGTACCTGTGGAATCTCTCCTGCGATGAATCAAGGGCCTGTTTGTGAAGCTCCCTCCTCACAGCTGACCAAAGTCCTCTAGGGGAAGACTAGATCAGCTCATCTCCACTTTTTTCTCTGAGCATCTTTCCTAGGTGCAATGCAGTATAGTCAGGCAGTAGAAACAGAGGGTTAGGACTCAGGAAGACCTGAGTTTGAGGTTTGAATCATGACGCAGCAACGCTTGTCTGAAACCTTGGCCATACCACAGACCCGCTGTCCCCATGTTAGGTGATTTCTGTGGAATCATGGAGACAGGGTTGTGTGAGGGACATCAGTTTCATAAGGATGTGTGATAATGACAGCTGCTCTTGTCTGGGTGTTTGCCTACCCCAGTTTATGGCTGCTGGGTCACCTGCCCCTTGCTGTTCTCACTGCTGATATGCTTATATGCTTCATTTTTAGTGATTTAATAGTTTTCATCATATATCAGATAGTATTAAGTCCTGAGTGATATAATTTTTATATTCAAGGATTGTGGTCAGAAACAAGTACAGAAGCATGTCACTTCAGGGGCCTTCCAGACTTCCTTTGCAAAAAAAAAAAAAAAAAAATACCTTCACAAAAAATAAGAACAGGAAACGTCAATGTTCATTGAAAGTAAGTGTAGGTAAACCCTTATTAACTTTTTAAAAGGGACCTTTTCCCTCCTTTTCTCCTTTAGTTTCAAAGTAATTCAGATGTTCCATTTGCTGAAGTAGCTGTGGATTATTGATAATAACCCCTTGTTCTGGGATGCCTCAGCCACTTGGAAATATTAAGAACTAAGAGGAAATCCTGGAAAATGAATTTCAATGTGTAGGGTAAGGAAAAATATCAGGCTTTCCTGCCCTCCCGCCATCAGGATGGATGAGAGAACCCTGTGATCCTGAATGCATGCCTGATGGCGGGCACCTGAAGTGGGTACACCTGCACTAAGACTGTGCTTTTTAAGGGTGGCGTCACAGGGATGCCGGAAGAAGCCAAGAAGCCGAAGAGAAGCCGAAGCAGTAGAAGCTGAGAGAGAAGCAGAGAATGCCGGAGAGCCCAAATAGAGTGAAGACTTGCTGGGGGCTGGGAGGCCTGCCAGCCTCCTGGCCCCCGGCACCCCTGCCTGCAATATGTCTGGTGAACCCCAATAAAAGACCTGCAAAAAAATGCTGAGGACTCTGACTCCTCCTTTACCCGGTCTACATGGGATCAGAAAACCTGCACTGTGGTCATTCCTGCCTGTAAAGGCAGGACAGGACACAGTGCAGGTTTTCTGATCCCATGCAGACCGGGTAAAGGAGGAGTCAGAGTCCTCAGTAGTTTTGCAGGTTTTTTATTTGGGGTTCACCAGGCATATGGCAGGCAGGGGTGCTGACTGAGGGGCTGGGAGGCTGGCAGGCCTCCCAGCCCCCAGCAAGTCTTCACTCTATCTGGGCTCTCTGGCGTTGGTTCTGCTGCTTCTCGGCTTCTCTTTCGGCTTCGGCTTCTACTGCTACTGCTGGCGTCCCCGTGACGCCGCCCTTAAAAGCACAGTCTTAGCTCAGCTGAATCCCATCTACCTATGCCCACACCCTATTCCAGGTGCCCGCCATCAGGCATGCACTCAGGACAAGGATCCATCATCTATCCTGATGGCGGAAGGGCAGAAAAGCCTGACATTTTCTCTACCCTACACTGCCCTTACACAGTGTCCTTCTCTTCTCTCTAAACTCTAATCAGATGGGGTTTCAGAAAACATCTAATGAGGAAATAGTTCCTAGATATTCATCATTATTCCTCCAAGGGTTCCAAGGACTGTTAGTATAACTAGTGCCAAGTAAAAAAGAAGCACCTGCACACTGCAGGCATAGTTCCCTGGGATATGTGACATTCTGGGTGGTTTCATGTGCACAATTATTTTTGGTTATTAATAATTATTGATGACTTCTCCCCTATCTGAAGTAAAACAGTTTCCTTTCTCCAAAGAATTAGTAATGCATTGGATTGATTAATTGTGAAAACAAATAGCAATTTATGAATTAAATTCATCTGGACAGTTTACTGATGGATTTTGTTCCATGCATAGAAAACACACAAATCTTCTAGGAGAAAGGATCTGATAACATAAACAAAGGCGATCAGAACTTATTCTACCAAGGAGAATGGAGCATGGCCTGGATGAGGCTAAAGAGAAGATGCGCCAGGAAATTACCTTCAACAGAAGTTCCTTTAAGGAGTGGAAGGAAGCCAAGAAAGAGAGTTCATTTTATTTTGTCGTTCCACTTTTATATATGCATTAGCACATATATTCAGGAAAGTGTATATATCAATTACTCACTGTATTTTTTTTTTACACATTGAACATACCTGTGCTAAATACCACTGAATTGTTCACTTAAAAATGATTTATTTTATATTAATATAAATTTGACCTAAAAAAAAAAAAGGCAGCAGCCTCCTATAGAGCTCCCTGAGCTGCATTTCTGTTGGAAACACTGGAGTGAAATTGCCGGGCCAAGCGGCTCTCCCATTTCCACACGACCCTAGAGTTCTCAGGTCCATCTGCTCCACATTTAGCTTGTGGTGCCGCCAGATTTTTTCATGGTGGGTGGGAAGTAGTCATATATTAAGGACTTTTTTTAATATTGGGATATTTTTTGGAATTTTTCGTATATTGAAGAAATTTACATTTTTTTTCTAAATGACCACAATCTTTTCATATATTTATTGTTCATTTGAATTTTTGTAATCCTGTTTTAAACAGAGATTACTTTTTCCTTAGGGAAATTTCTGTGAGGACGGTCATTTCTCTTTACTCCTCAACCATAATCCAGGTCAGGAAACCTGAAGACTTCACCCCTTATCCCCAGGAAGCAAGCAAAAGGCACTGTGTCCTCAGTGGTAGTCTTGGAGCCCTTCCGGTTAGCTGTTCTCCTCTTTCTTCTCTGGTGGATTGCCTGCAGACTTGTATTTGAGCTGAAGGAATCTTGGACCCTGACAGTTTGATTGGGAATATGATCAGAAAGAATTATAAAGGCATATCACTTCAGGAGCCGCCCAAATTTCCTGGCAGTGCCACATGACGATACCAGGGAGAAGCTGCCAGAGGGGGAGTAGTAACTCCCTCCTCCTGGCAAGATAAGGTCCTGTCTGACATGGACGGAAATGTTAAAACTTTTCAAGAGGTTGTGAACTTCATTCTTGCCGTTGTTGTTGCTGCTGCTAATCTGTTACATGAAATGCCAAACACTGGACCTGCATGCCTTAGTTTCTCATTAGTTCATGCAGTGACACTGAGCTCCTGCTTTATCTTCATCATTGAAGATAAAACAAACAGCCCCTGCCTTCATGGAGACCAAAATAAATAGTAAAAGTGTAAAATAATGCCAGTCGATTACAGATGTCCAGGAGAATGAAGTAGGGAGGTGGCGGGTAGTGAAAAGGAAGATCTTTGAGAATTTGACACTTGAGCAGAGAACTTAATCAAGCGAGGAACAAGTTGGCAACCTGGGACAGGAGCATACCTGTGTTGGAGGGAGTGTACAGAGGCAAGGGTAACTAATGAGCCCTTTAATCAAGGGGCATAGAGAGCAGGGGGTGGAGATCTGATTTGGGTTTCATGCTCCTTGGTGAGGAATTTGAATTTTACTCTGAGAGGAGTAGGCAATGTAGGAGGTTGGGCCAGGTAAAACATGAGCTGAGCTTTTAAAGGATTACTCTCTCTTCAGGGCTAGCATACCTGCCTCACTCCAAGCTCACTTTTTCCCACAGACTCAGGGACCTCAGCAACAACCTTCACCCTATTCACCTGCCATGACACCTGACTTCCATGTCATTTGCTTCTACTTCAAGTTTCCATTCATGTGTCCTTTTCCTTGGAGAGAGCTCTGCAGAGCAGAACTGGGCAGGACCCACTAAAGAACAGCTAACACCTCCTCTAGTGCCTCCTGTGCCCTGCATATCCTGCTGTCTTGAAGGGAAGAACAACAAGGCGGAAATAGGCCTGAATGTTTTTGGGACTTAGAATCTGCCTGGTGTTTCTCCTTCCACCCTCCCAGGTGTGTAGACCATGTGCAAGGGATTTCTATTAGCAACCTAAGACATTCATAGTCCTGATCCTTCTGTGAATGTGGGAGAGCTGGAAAAGCTCTGGCGATACTGGAGTGGTGTTTGCCTCCAGGCATTCTCAGTTGTAACAGAATTATTTTTCTTTACTTAGAAGTCATCGATACCTGCTTGATCTGATATCTTCTTTCTTCTGCTCTCAGATGCACATGGTATAGGTACACGTTCACCTGTGAAGGCTTGCACAGGGGCACTGATACTCTGTTATGTCAAGGGCAGACTAACAGACTGAAATTATGTTCAGGACTCATGACTTGGAGTGTTTAAGTTCATAGAGCAGCAGCAGGTGTGGTTGGCGGCTCCCTGGTCAGCACCCCTAACACACACAGGTATATTATTGTGTCATAGCACAGCCCTCTTTCAACATGTGGATTGGTTTCACATCTTTGCTGTTGAAGACCTTTGATGCACTCAGACACCCCTAGTGTCTGTCTTCTGCTTCTGTGACTTACAACAGTTGGACATAGAAGAGGAAAGAAGTGGATTGTTTGCCAGGCATGCAGGAAAATGGCGAAAAGATGGGTTAAAGTTACATAGATCACTTTTCCTTCTGTAAATAATTTGTGATAAAAGTAAATAAAGTCCAGATCTCTACTTAGACTTAGTATGGCCAAGAGAAGTGAGTTCTTATCCTAAACCTCCACCATGGTGAATATGAAAACAGATTAATTCTTCAGAAACCAGGAGAATCCTATCGTGGATACACTGCTTATCCCTCCTGCTAACAACTACTGACTCACTGTAATGGGATATCAAATTAATATACTGAAAATGACTTACTGGGACCTAATGTGGTCTAGTGATTATAGTCCCTCAAGCTTGGTTTATAACTTTGTTAACATCTATTATGTAATGATAGCAAGTGAATTACATTGGAATTAAACATTTTTTCAGTTCATATATACCTTTGTGGGATTTATATTTCAAAATTTTATGTCCCAAGTTAAAAGATTTGCATGGGTGTGTTCAGTTTCCAAAAACTGTAACTTGTGATATGTGTGCTTTCTATATGCATATTATATCTCAAAAATATTTTAAAACTATAGCCCACAAGCCTCTTAAACCATGCCTCATCTTATGTTTTATTAAGTTTCCAGGGGAAATTTTCACAATGTTTGAAAAAAAAAAAAGGAAAAAAAGAGAGAGTATGTTAAAAGCAAGAAATGAACTTTTTAACTGAACAACTGTAGCCTTGGTTTTTGGGGGACATTTTACCTTCCAGGCTGGCCAGGGTGGGTCACTCTGGGAGGTACCCTGTGTGCCAGGGAAGGAGAGTATAGGATGTTGGACAGGACCAAGGTACCTCTCAAGAGTCTCTGTTTTGTTCTCTCACCCTCCCGAGCTTCTGACTGTGCCCAGTGCTTGTATAAATAAATAAATAAATCTTTAAAAAAAAATGTCTCTGTTTTGTGATGTTGAGGACGGGATATGCCATACTGCTCTAAAGTTTTCTGGTAGTGCTTTTTTCCTTAGAAAATGTGAAATATAGGCTTTGGTTCTTTTCACAACCAGGGAATTTACCTCTGGCTGTGCCAGAGACAGTAGCCCTGTCAAGGGAGAGAGAAGCTGATGCCTCCTACAGTTCCCTCCCTTTCATGGCCTCCCTCTCATGCCCATGTTCTATGTGCCCCTCTGGATGGAACCCCCTTATCTCCCCACTTTCATACTTGGACCCATGATTGCCCAGAATCCTGAGATTGAAGATGTTCTGGGAGTGTCTTGCTGCTCCCAGAAGACAGAGCCCTCTGCTGAGGCTGAGCATCTGCCCCCCTCCACCCCAGTAGCCTGGCGAGAGCCCCAGTCAGGCCACAGCCCTCCTTCCTCTCTGGTCTGAATGTCTTTCTTCTGGCAAAATGGTGTGGACATAGAGGGAACCCAAAAAAATCAAACACATCTTCTAAATACCTTGCCAGGTGGCCTACAACTAATACATTTTAAAACCATTTTTTAAATTTTCCAATTATTTTTACAAGTCTGCCCACACCAGGAATGTTCACACCTGCATGTGAAGATACCAGGTCCACTCTGGTTTTCCTTTTCAATTTGCTAGTCTTTTTTTTTTTTTAAGAAAAGTGTAGTTCTATGTAAAATAAATTTTTTTGTTTGCCTTTTTGTTAGACCATGGAGTCAACTGTTAGGAATAGAAAAAATAAAGAGAAAAATTTAGACTTTGGAAGCATTAATTACTAAAAATAATTTATATAAAAAATAAATAATAATTTCCATTTTTTGCATTGTGCATCCTTACTGCTTCTAATGTTGGTGTCAGAAATGTTCTGGGAGCCTCCCCTGGTGGCGCAGCATTTGAGTGCTGGGCTGCGAAGCTGCCCACAGCTTCTGCAGCACCATTTCGATCCCCAGCCACCGGTGAGGGTCCCACATGATGCACAGACCTCTCCTGCCGCTCCCGCTGCTCCCCTCAGCAGTGTATTTCGTCTGTCTGCCTGTTCTGTTCCCCACTCTGGCTCTGGTGAATTCTCTCACCCACCTGTGCTTCTGACTGTACCCAGTGCTTGTATAAATAAATAAATTAATTAAAAAAAAAGAAATGTTGTGGGAGGAAACTTTTTTTTTTTATAGGGAATTACTTTGAATGCTTTGGAAATAGTTTCCATTATTTGAATAATATCTTTTCATTGAGTCATAGAATATTCTGCCTGGCTCATAAGAGTTTTTGTTCATTTTTTTTCCCCTTAAGCAAGAAACTGAGCGAGACCAAGATGCTGTAGTTTTCTGTGTGCTGTACCAGGAAACCCTATTGTGGGGATGAGAGAACACTGTCCACTATGGCCTTGAAGCTTTAGGGAAATGGTACACAGACAGGCAAAGGGAGGCACCATAAAAGGCCCAGTTATGCCCAACTGTGCCCCCTTGCCTACACCCTCACTGGCTCCCCATGATCCTTGGGAAGGAGAGTGCTGGTTACACTGAGCTTCCCTATCCCCTGGTGGCCTTGCTCCCTCCCATCCTTGTGTGGGCCACCTGATTGTTCTCCAGTTCCTGAGATGGTGCTGGCAGTTCCTGGTGGTAGGAGGTGGGAAAACTCACCTCAGGCCTAGAGGCTGCTGAGCTGCTATTGTTGTGGAGCAGAGGCCCAATGGTGGTGGGTATGAAGACATTTTCCCTTTTGGAGAAGGAGTGCTGACTGCAAACTTAGCAACAAAAGGAGCCATAACATCAGGTGGGAAGAAGGGGTGGTTGTATTAATCATGCTTAGATGATACATTGTGGTTTAAGAATAGAAAAATAAGGAATAGATTAAATATTGACATTTACTGTATTCTGACTGTGGTACCTTTTGGCTTGTCTGACATCAAAGCATACTTGGCTGGAAGGAGAAATACAACCTTCAACTAAAACTTTTCTGTTTCAAGGAGTTTCAGTTTAAAAAGAGAGAGTGAAAGCTTAATATCATTCATTTCTTGTCTGGTCTCAACTAAAGAGCTTAATTACTGAAGTCTGTAAAGGATTTTCCCCAGGGAGTTCACAATGTAGTGCACCCACAGAAATGGATTCTGATTTTATAAAACAAGTAAAATGTATCTCCTCCTATAACACAGCAGCTCCTCAAATAAAGTGGTTTAAAGTCATTTATTTCAACATCATTAATGAGGAAAAATCAACAATTCTGACCTATGTGGAACAAAATGACGTTATTGAGGTTTTGCTTTAGTACTTATGTCATTCCACTTGACCTGTTGATGACTTAAGTGAGGACGCAGTGTGCACAGACAGTATGCCTATACTCTAGAAAATGCAGTAAGTAAATGACATTTACAGTAGGAAACTTGAAGAAAATATGAAACTTGTAAGAAGGCAGGTGTTCCCCCACTGCTTTCCAAGACTATGCTTTATCAATGAATTCTTAAATGATTGTTAAAATAGTCTTATGATAATTTCTAATTTGGTGCCCTCTTTGTACATGCTGTCCTTCAAGGTCAGTTTTTTCTGTTGTCACAATAGTGAATATAGAGTGAATATAACAGCCTAATAATATTCCTTTGAAGGTACAACTCTGTGCTATTAAACTCACCCTAGTAGCCCCGACCTACTAGTTTGGGGTTAGGATGGTGTAGGGTAAAGAAAATGTCAGGCTTTTCTGCCCTCCCGCCATCAGGATAGATGATGGATCCTTGCGGTCCTGAATGCATGCCTGATGGCGGGCACCTGGAGTAGGGTGTGGGCAGAGGTAGATGGGATTCACCTGGGCTAAGACTGTGCTTTTAAGGGCGGCGTCACGGGGACGCCAGTAGCCGAAAGAGAAGACAAGAGAAGCTGCCGAGAGAGAAGCAAGAGAAGCAGAAGCAGAGAGAACGCCAGAGAGCCCCAGATAGAGTGAAGATTTGCTGGGGGGTGGGAGGACTGCCAGCCTCCCAGCCCCCCAGCACTCCTGCCTGCCATGTACCCGCTAAATTCCAATAAAAGACCTGCAAAAAGCCACTAAGGACTATGATTCCTCCTTTACCCGGTCTGCTGGATCAGAAAACCTGCTCAGTGTCCTGTCCCGCCCTTACAGATGGCTTTCAAGGTTGTTTAGTATCAAGGAAACATTTCCAGTTCACCAAGTTTGCACAGTGAATAAATCCTTGTCTGAGAAAATAACCTCTAAATTTAAATGTATAAAATTTTTCAAAAGGGGGCCTACCCTGATGGCGCAGCGGTGGAGTGCTGGGCTGGGAGGCTGCCCGCAGCCTCTGCAGCACCGGTTCGTTCCCTGGCCACCGGCGAGGGTCCCAAAAAAAAAAAAAAAAAATTCAAAAGGGCTTGTAGGGTAGGGCTCTGAGAGAAGACTATTAAAATTCCAATCTACAGCCATAAATACAGTTTCATCATAGAAGCAAAATGGGAAATTATTTGGTCTAATGGTCTCCTTTTGTAAACTAGGGAACACATTTAATTCTAGTGCCAAAAAGTGAATGTAGATGGGAAAGGGGAATCTAGACTTGAGAAAGGAGTTTTCAAAATCTCTTTTCTTTAGTTGACAAGTCTCAGTGTTTAAAATTCTACTGACAATGAAATTGTAAATGTATCATGTGTGTTTCTCTTATCCTACCTCCAGTCAAAAACAGTTGTTACTAATGGTGTGACTTAGTAAAAAAAGAAAGAAATACATCAAAGATTGTTAAATCTTCCCTTAGCTGCTACTTAGAATTGGTCAGTAACCTTTAGAATAGCTAAGATGGGTCAGGAATTTGTTAATAAAATTTAAAAATTCTAGAACAAGAAAGGACCGCTAAGGTCTTTGGCCCAGCTCTCTGTCTTTAGGCAATTAAGTTATTAATTTTGCAGAGATGACAGCTGAAACTCAGAGGGATTATGTGCCCCACCTAGATCTCCTAGCAAAATCATAAGCACTGTTATTTTGCAAATTTAAGTCATAAGCACTGTTTAAGTCATAAGCACTCTTAATTTATAAATTTAAGTCAGATTGCTTTTGCTTTCCTATCTACTATCCGCCTCTGTGGAATGTTTCCAGTTGATTCCCCCCACCTCAACTTTCAAGATACCTCTTTTAATTCTTTAACAAACCCCAGGCATTCCTGGCTCTCCTGCAACCCTCTGGCCTCTCTTTCTTGGCTTAGAGGAGATTTGGCTGTGACTGGAGGAACAGGAAGAGTTATTATGCAGAGGACAGGCACCAGCTGTTCCACGTCGCTACCAATGAGAACACAGGAGGAAATGAGCACCAGTGGCAGCTTTGAAGATTTAGGTTAAGCCTAAGGAAATGAATCCTGAGTCCTGAAGACTTTTAGGAACTATAGTAGATTGTTAAGGAAGATTTCAAAATCTATTCTTTGGAAAAACAGAAAACACGCCTTAAAAATAAGGCAACCTTATTGCCCAGAATGATTTTAGTGGGGTTTTGCTCCAAGTAAGGCAGTGAAGCCAGATGAAACCCCCATCTTCCCTGATGGTTCTGTTGAAAGATTTTCAGGGGATGAGGTTTCCAGTCAGCAGCACAGTCTAATGCTTTACAAGTCTTTTGTTGAAGATAATAATACCATCTTTTCATCTGACCTAAATCTTTCTGTGGAAGTTAAGCCATGTTCCCAGTGGAGATGAAGAGCAGAGGAGATCAGAATTTAACCTTTAAAGTATCGTGTTAAATTTAGAGTGTCTAGAGTTAGCAAGATTCAAAAATTGGAGCTAAATTGGGTTGTATTATTCGATGGTTTTAGAGCAAAGCACATCACAGAAATTTGACTCTTGTTTTTGGTATTTGGTCAAAGTCTTCCATAGTTGAGGTTAATAAAGGGTTTGAGAGGTGGGACGGAAAGGGTGTGATTTCAAGGTTTGTGGCAATTACCGTCAAACCGCTGCATTAATGTAAGCCAAAATTAAAACCACATAGTATAAAATGTCATGCTCACACGTTTATTTGCTCCAGCAATTATGAAGGCATCTGGCCCAGTAACTGGCACCTCAGCAGACTTGAAGACAGATAACCAGTCACCACAACGATTTGAATCTCCTGTTTAATAATCTTAAACTTGTATTTTTACTAGTTTCATAAAACAAACAATGTATATGTTCTCAGGAAATGCAGTGAGATGAATTCATGAATTTTGAAACTATAATGTTCAGTTAATTAGTAATTTCCATCGAACCTGTTGCCTGACTCATAATGAGCATTCTCCAGTAGAAAGTGTGGACTGATTAGTTAGTGGGAATTGTATTTAGCTTCTTTTTATTACAACTTTTTATTATTTATTACAACTAGCATTTTTAAGAGTAACTACTGTACATTTTCAACCTTAATTATTACCATATTTTCAAAAACAGTTCACTAAGTTCTATAAGGAGATAAAGGTGACTTTTATGTCATATCAGATCAAAACACATGGTGGGGCTTCATTTTCTTATACCTTATAAAAAGTAACAGCTTTAAGGAAGAAAGATGACTTTTGAAATCTCTAGTGAGAAGAAATATTTTTTCAACTGGGGAGTAAGTAAGTTGGAAAAGTTCTTCCAGCTGTCATATGGGAAGGAGCCTATGTCAGAATGATATTAAAGAAATCCTTCTGATCACGCACCTTTGCCAACTGTAGACAACCTCCATCATCCCTTCCTGTTATGCTCTCCACCTTTCTTCCAATATTACTCTGGAGACAAGTAGCCAGGTCTCCACTTTTCTAACCATAAAAGACATTATCATGGTCTCTTTGCTATTACTGCCACCTCCAATTTCTATCTATAATGAACTACTTTCCCTATTCACAGAAAGTTTTGGTTTCCTATTTGGAAACATATATCTGGTATAGATATGTTATCCAAAACTTGAATCTGTTAAGAATAACTTAAGCATTGTTTGAACGTAAAAAAGGAAAAACTTCAGCAGACCTTGCAGAGTCACTGTGTATCTGATCTAAGCAGCTAGCAGTGTTCGTTCCTGCCAAGCACAGAACATACATCTCTGTTTGTTTTCTCACATTTGGCACATTTGAGGGGTCCTCTCCTAGCTCCATTCTCCAGAGCTTCTCCTTCCTGTCGAGTGATGTCAGTGTGCAGAGGTGCACCTCTCCTTGTTGAGGGATGGATACTGTTCACGTAATATTGCTTGTATAATCTTTTTGGGGAACACTTTGCCTTGGCATATGCTTTCTTGCTCTTTTCTGGGATAATGCCTGTGGAAGAGTAGTGTTATTTCTAATTCTTTGATGAGAGGAGATATGATGGGTGAAAGTTGGATTGTGCCTAGTAGATACTACTTTGTGAACGCATGTAAAGTTTGACATTTGTTTCTCACTCCCAGAAAAGAATTCTGTCTTTTTAACTGAATAAAGGGTGATGTCAGAGCCCTCATTCAGTAACACAGGGGAAAATTTTAATAAAAGATGCCTTGAAAATTTCTGTAAATACTTCTGTAATATAATAATGCTGCAACACAAATGCTTATTGTTGACAGTAACTACAGAAACAGATCATCAAGAGAATAAGACATGAGACCTATCGGACATTGGCATCATGTGCCTATAACTTGTGAGGCCATATAACAGGTCATCAAAAATAGGTGGTGTAGCAAATTTTAGAATTGTTTTTCAAAGAGAGAAGAAATCATTGCTGATCTAATATATTTGCAGATATTACAGCTATTAATATTAAGATAGTTTGAAGTGGGTTTCAAGCCCCACTGCCCTCTACCCTCCAGTCTCTCCTCATTGATATGCCAGTGAAATGATGGTTACCCTGAGCAATTCCATATTTATAGCCACTGGGAAAGGTGGTTTTCAGGAGGTCTCTATGCATCCTGGTATATGTAAAAAGATTGTAAGAGGACAATACTGTGACTGTCGTTGTTAATGGGAGGACAGAGGATGGAGATCAGAATGGGCAACTTACTCTTTTCCTACCATACTTGCTAAGCTGATTTCAGCAGAAATGTCACTTTCCTATCTTCAATCATAAATAGGTATGATGGTTAAGTATTAATATTAATAAGCACAGTAACAACAATAAAACTGGCAGCAGCATCAAATGAATGTGGTCTTCTAAAGTAGAAATATTTACCCAATGTGTCCTGCCAGTTACAGAATTTGGCATTAAACCTAGACATTACTTCATCCTCCTGGGCAGACAGCCGATTTCAATGCTAAGCAAGTCTGCAGAAGTAAAGAGCTGAATACCTGCCTGATTAGTTATATAGCCCCAGAGCTTGGTTGAAAGCAATTTCCTTCAGCATGTCTGTCTGTCTGTCTGTCTGTGCCTTACCCTTCGTACCTCACTTTCTCTCTCCAGCCCTTCATAGGGTTGTTATTGTTTATTTTCAGACCACACTGATTTCTTTTATTTATTTTTTTTTAATCTTGAAGGACACATTGTGAAAAGGTCTTTTAGCCTGAAGGCTTGAGATTAATACACATAGAGACCAGAAAAGTCAGAATTAGAAAAAGGAATATGCCTCTGTGTGTGTGTATGTGTGTGTGTACACTCATGCACACATGCATGCAGCCCCAAGCCACCAGGAACACAAGTGCCTCTCCCTCTCTGTTAAAATCAGGGACAGGTGAGTGAAGGAGTTTTTTCTTTAATTTTCTTTTTTTTTTTTTTTTGAGTTGTTGAGTGAATTTATTTTTTTTCAGCATTTTTTAAAAATTTTTATATTCCCCATACAATTGCAACCCCGTTTTGACCCCAATTCCTCCTTTTGATTTGTTTTTATTCATGATAAACTGCAAGGGACATTCTGCAAATCAATCTGTTTTTTTATCAAGATTTTTAGCAACTAAACAATATTTTCAAAGATTTAAATATTAAAACTGTTTTTAATACTTCTAAATAAGGAAGCATAACACTTAAAATCCTTTTATCCTACTGACATCAAACATCTTTGAAATTAATACTGTACCCAATATAAAGGTTCTGGATAAGCACAAAAGACAATTCTGATAAAATTAAAATTAATTTTAATTAAAATAAAAAGTACAATTTGGGAGTAATATTTACAATATTGAGACTACTTCTAATCATCATTAAAGTAACAAATATTTGTTATGAAGTGGTGCTAAAGAGCTGCTATAGCAAGTGAAAGGACAGTGCTGAGGTGGAGGACAGGTCCCTGTCTTTAGGTTCTCAACCACACACACAATTACAAGACCACTCAGGTCCAGGGAACAACAACGATGGGGGTTATTTAATAAACAGGAGAAACAACATAAAGATTTTCTAAGGTCACAAGTGGCTGGGTGTCTCACCCTAGATAGTGTCCTCAGTGTCCAGAAGCCTCAAGCAAAAGGCTGCTCTGCTTGTTCAGGATGGCTCTGTCCCGTCAATGAGGAACTGGAACTTATGGCATACCAGCAAGCAGTAGGCCAGGATCCAACTCACAGTAGCAGCAGGAGGTGCACAAAAGTGTGGCTGCTGAGTTGACACCACGGCAGACCACAGCAACAGCCTGAAGACTGGGCTGCACAGTACCAGATGCTGAACCAGACAGCAACAGAGGCAACAACACCAGGAGGTGGTGCCTAATGATCAGAAGCAGTGGACAGCTCTCAGAGGTGACCTGGACACACAGAGCCGGACACCTGTCAACAGTACTAGACAGCACTGACCAGTGGCAGCAGTAACCACTGGTCACTAGGAGGCAGTGTCAGAGACACCAGTATTAATAGCTCTTTGTGATTTGTTGGCCTACACTGACAACAAACAACTCTTTGAGACACCAGGCTGAGGCCTGTGGTTCTCCTTTCAGGCTGATGTCAGAGGCAACGCCAAAGGAAGGTACAGCAGCTAAGTCTCTGCAAAAGTCTTCAGCTTCTCTTCTTTCTTCAGAGGTCACCTACTGGGTGCATCTTTCTTTGGAGATTGGTTGCTGATGCTCCTTTCTTCGGAGGCCTGGAACAGAATTTCCAAGCTGTCTGCTGCCCTACTTTATATCTTTCAGGATACCCTACCCTACAAGCCTAATCGGACCATTTTAAATCCTAAGTGACTGACTGCACTATTTAGCACCAATCAGCCCATTCCTGTATTTTAATCCTAATAATTAACTAATGAGCTGGGCTTGTACCTGTTTCGTTCATTTAGCTACCACCTCATTGGTGCATTCTACAATCCAGGTGCCAAATATAAAAAGGTACCTTCACAGATCTGACCTGATCTGACCTCAGGGCAGGCTCGTGGCTGGTGGGCTCTAAGAAACCATAGCCAAAGCTGGCTTCAGTGGGGTATGAGGCACTCTATTCTCAATACTCCTTCACCAGGGCCAGGCATAACAACATTAAGCAGCGGGGGAGGGATGGTTCCAATTGCTGCTGCAGGGTGTGCTTCACTGGAAACCTGCTATAGACTCAGGACTCCACCAGCCTGTTTGCTGCCTGCAGCTCCAGGAGCCACAGTGCTGGAACTGGCATATTGGGGCCCCATGCTCCTCCCTCATGTCTGAAACAGGGGTTAACTGTTACCTCCTGTACCGGAGCTCTGCCAGAAACCTGAGCCCCAGTGAGCCCATGGCAGGTGTAAAATGCCCTTACCAGCTACCATTTGCACCGCCTGCAAGCAGTGTGCTTCTTGGGCTGCCTGCCGGAGCCCCAAGGTGGGGGTGAATGCTCTGGTGCTTAAAGCCAGCTAGCACCAGGGCTGGCCATCAAGCCCAGCCCACTGAGGTAGGCCTCCATGTATCCATCCTGCAGCCTACCTCTGAAGGATGGCCTGGGTGCTGCCCAGAGGCAGTTCTCTGGGCAGCCAGCTGGAAACTCCTGCTGCTGCCACCAAGCTGTGAGGGGAGGGGCTGCCCACAGGCAGCAAGCTCTGGCATCAAGCAGGAACTCCTGTCACCCCCACTGCCACTTTCAGAACAGTGCACATGGTTACCACTTAAACATGTTGGAGCAGTGGGGCAGGAAACCATAGTACCATAGCAAAAACCAGTTTCTGTTACCAAATATTTATAAGTTTTTCAAATAGAGTATGGAAAATGACTCTAGCTGCTCCTAGGACCAGCTTGCCTCATGTTTTCTTTAGCTCTTGATTCAGTTTCATATAAAATTTTGTGTTTTTACTACTGACAGTTTTTACAGTTGGTGTCATATCTTTTAAAATTTCTTCCTAGAGCTAAACAGGCTTTGTAGTGGCCCTGATTCTTTTTTTTTTAAATTTATTTATTTATGCATACAAGAGCTGGGGTACAGGCCAGAGATGCAGGGGATGAGAGGATTCACCAGAGACAGAGTGGGGAGTACCATCAGGGAGGCCCCTGGCCCTGATTCTTAAGCAGGTGCATTTTGTGATATTTTTTTAAAGTGCTCTTCTTTTGCTTTAAGTTGTACTCTACATACCATAATTAAATACTATTCATTGGCATGTATATTAAGTTGCTGTGTGCCAAGTTCATTCTAACCATCAAGTTATTAATAAAAAAGCAGTACTGTAAGTATAGCTGAGTGCTTAGGTATGCAAATCAGCTCTCAGTAAATTCTTAATTATTTGTTGACTCTTAACAGTAAAAAAAAAAAAAACTATGTAAGGAAAAAAAAAATAAAGCATATCTTGCTGGTGGCAAAATGAGCCAAGCTCTGTAGCCTACTCCTCACATAATCAGCCAGCTTGGAATCCACAAATTCAACACCAACAGGGAGTGCACACTGACAGAATTATTTTGGTTAGGCCTATGAAGGTAATCTGCATATGAAGCAGGTGTTTTTAGTTCCCAGTGCTTCAAGGTGAATTTTGACTTTTCTCCAGTGTCCTGAAAGAGATTAGCTGTCTGGGAATCATCACACGGCTGTTCTGTCACCCATGGAACAGCCCCCTGTTCACGCCTTTCTGTGGAACTATTTAGAAGGATATCTGCTGTAATAGAATTTGTAGGAGGGAAAAAAAAATACTAAAGAATGAAAGGTGAGAGCAGAGTTCTTCGTAAGAGTCAGGATTATTTGTTTTTATTAACATGAATGTGAGGTGCTGATGGTATTGCATGGAACTTTTAGTTTTGATTGTGCATTATTTTTGTCTCTTGTGGTTTATCTTCTGTCACCTGGTGATATGTGATAGAATGCTTAAAATTTATATAACTGAAAGTGGAAATTGACAGTAAGAGTATTTATTTACTAATTTATTTTGCTTCATTATTTCCACCCCTGTTACATGGAAGATAACCTTAAATATGATTATACATAGTATCATTGAAAAATATAGTACTCTGTACTTTAGCAGTATTTCTACACTGTATATCCTTTGAAAAATTCTTTTTCTACACATAGTTGGAGTTGGCCATTGTTTCCAACATGTTTTTCCACCACCATGTACCAGAATAAATGATGATATATATGAGGTTCCCTCTTCTAAATAAAAGTACCTTAAAGATTCTAAATGGAAAATGAGACTTTTCAAAATCTTCTGCTTATTTCTACTTTAAGTACCAGAAAAGGGAAACAGATGTGAAGAAAGTGAAAGCAGGATCAGAAGGGGGCTTCCTTGCTATGAAAGAGATACATGGAATCAGTCTATTTCAGCATAAAATTGAAGATAAGCAGGCATGGGAAATATGAACATGAATATGCTAGAGAAGATCCAGACAAGGATAGTGTATGTGTATTTTACTTCTCAAATTTTTCTGATATGCCAGTTGTTTATATAAACCATAATTTGGGGATTAGAACTTAACATCCCTATATGTGTTTCGCTCATCCTCCACCCAAGCTCCAACACCAATGCCCTATCACCTGTCCCCCCCAACCCTCCTACTATGCCATCCCCATCCCCTCTGGTTACCAGTATATTTTTCACATAGTCTAAGAATTAGCTTTTGTTTTTCCAGTCTATATTCTTTGGATATTTATATTCTGCAAATGAGTGAAGCCATCGTGAAGCTCTCTTTTACTTTCTGATGCCCTGACTTAGCATAATCACCTCAAGACCATCCATTTTTGTCCCAAAAAGCACAATTTCATCTTTTTAAATAGCTACGTAGTATTCCATTGAATATATATTCCATAATTTCTTCATCCAGCCATCTGTTGATGGGGATTTAGGTTTTTTCCATGTCTTGGCTATTGTGAACAATGCTTCTAGGAAGAACATGATTGCATCAGTCTTTTTGTACATATGAGGCCCCTTCTGAAGTGAATTTTATTTTATTCTGGAAATGTATTACAGGCTTTATGTTAGGAAGAGGATGAGAAAGGAAAGCCATGACATTAAAAGAAGAGTATCTATTGTCTTAAATGATAACTTGCATAATAAAAGGTAAACCTAATATACACATTTTCTCTTCTGGAAAGGGCAAGCATGTGCTAGGATTGGTCTGGCTGTTGGTTACTAACCCCTTGCTAATGTTCCCCTGAAAATGTTATTGCCAATGGATTCTGTTATTTGTGATGGATTCTGAAGTAAGAATACCCACTGTTCATAAGAGGTGCCATCCTTCCCACCAGAGAACTGGGTGGGCTGTGGATGGTTAGGCAGAGAGGGTGGTTTGGAATTAAGAGAAATGGCTTAGTGTGCCAACTCTGCCACGTGACTTGGACAAGCCACTTAATCCCTATCTTATGTGGTTGTCGTAACAGCCAATAGTGTAATCCCTGGCATGCTGTTGGAACCCAAGAGATGGTGATTGCTTCTGATTAAAGAAATGTAATAATGTCCTTTAATTCCTTTAGGTGGTAGGAGCAGGCCAGTCAACACAAATTTTAGTTAGCTTCTTAGGTAGGGACTAGCTAAGCAAAAGAACTTTGTCTTTGTACTTTGATGCTACAGATTATACTGAATATCTACTATATGTGGTCTTTGCACAGTAATTTGGGATCATAAAATGGTAATATGAATTGAAATCATGCTAAGTGATCTTAATAACTGATTGGAAAAATTATAAATTCCCTGACCTTTAAACACTTTTTGTCAAAACACTAAAAACTTTCCTATCATTTATAAAGGTATAGGGAAATTACAAATAATAGTAAACTAATAATTTATTTAGCATACTATAATTTTAAACATTAGGAGCATGGAAAATTAAACTTAATTCCTCATAAAACTTTTTAAGAGTAGTTTGAAAGTGCTTGCTAGTCTTGTTCTTTAACTTGATAAGGAGCAAGTGTCTTTCTTTTGCCTTGGTGAAGTGTCATACTTCTTTCTTAGTTTGGATCAACTTTTAGCATTTTATCCTTTGGCTTTCAATGTTGTGAAATAATATATACATCTAATCTCTGACAAAGGAACAAAGAATATACACTAAAATAAGGAAAACCTCTGCACAGTGCTGGGAAAATTGGACTGCCATAAGCAAAAGATTAAAGTAGACACATCAAACACAAAAATCAATTCAAAATGGGTAAAAGTGTTGGATGCAAGACCTGAAACCATAAAATACATAAAAGAAAACATAGGCAAAATACTCCATGACATGAACTCCTGAAATATCTTTTGGATTCATCTCCAGCAGCAAGGAGAACAAAAGAGAATATAAACAATTGGGATTACATCAAACTAAATGCTTCTGCATGGTGAAAGAGATTGTAACCAAATGGAGAGACACTCTTCTGAATGGGAGAAAATATTTGCACGACATACATTTGACAAGGGACTGATATGGATGATCTATATTGTGGGCTATCAATTCTATTCCATTGCTCTATGAGTCTGTTTTTGTTCCAGTACTATTCCGTTTTTATTAGTATGGCTTTATAGTATAGTTGAAGTCTGTAAGTGTAATGCCTCTGTTTTCTCCTGTTTTTTTTTTTTTTTTAACCTGCTTGTTTGTTTGTTTTTGTGAAGAGTGCTTCGTCTCTTTGAGGTATTTTGTGGTTCTACATGAATTTCAGTAATATTTGTTCCATTTCTTTGAAGAGTGCCACTGAGGTTTTTATTCGGATTACATTGAATCTGTAAATTGCATAGGTAGGATAACCATTTTGACAATGTTGATTCTTCCAATCCATGAGCAAGGAATATTTTTCCATTTCTTTGTGTCTTCAATTTCTTTTAACAATGTCTTCTAGTTCTGCTTTGTTAGGTTTAACCCCAGGGTTGTTTTTTTTTTTTATCTTTATTTTTTTAAGATTTAATTTATTTATGCATACAAGACCTGGGCTCTAGGCCAGAGGTGCAGAAGATGAGAGGACTCACCAGAGACAGAGTGGGGAGCAGAATAGGTGGATCTACTGAAATACACTGCTGAGGGGAGCAGCAGATTAGACAGGAGAGGTCTGCTGTACCATGTGGGTTAGCTCCATGCTGCAGTGGCTGGTGATAGCTTGATAGCACTGAGACTTTAACCCCTGCGCTACCAGGGAGGCCCCTGTTCCCAGGTTTTTAATATTTTTTGGTCATATTGTAAATGGGATGGCCTTCTTAATTTTTTCTTCTTCCTCATTGTTAGCATATAAGAAGGCAACTGATTTTTGTTGATTTTGTAGACTGCCACTTTGCTGAAGTGGTTTATTGCTTTAATTAGTTTTTCTGCATAGTCTTTAGGATTCTCTATGTATATAATGTTATGATTTGAAAATAGTGATAGCTTTACTTCTTTCCCATTTGGAATTCCTTTTATAGTTTTCTCATGTCTAATTGCTTTTACTAGGACTTTTATTACTATGTTGAAAAGTAGTGGTGAGAGTAGACATCCGTGTCTTGTACTGGATCTTAGTGGAAAGGCTTTTATTTTTTTTACCATTCATCATGATTCTAGCTGTGCATTTGTCATTTATGGCTTTATTTTGTTCACATATATTCCATATACCCATTATAACTGAATTTTGGACCATGCTTTTTAGTATGGTGTTATTTAACTAGAGTATGGTAACAAATGTTTTCATATCTAAATTGTATGAAGTAAGGGGATCCTGTACACTATTAGATCTTGAACAGAACAGATATGTTTTCATAGGAATTGGCACCCATGATTTCTAGTTAAAACTCCATTAGTAACCATGGGAGACTTTCTGCATGTCACTGAGCCTCTTTGTACCTCAGTTTTCTCTTCTCTAAAAGACTTAATGACATTTACAAATCTCTTCCAGTTCTAAAACTACTTGATTCTCTATTATGGGAGCACTTACAGAGAATTCCAAACAAAGTCAGGAATATGATTAAAAGGTTGAGAAGGAGACATCTGGAAAAGGTTAAAACAACTGGATAATGACTACTTTCAGCACCTTTTGAGGTTCACACCTGCGGAAAGTGAGCAACATTCCATCTTTACTCCAATGATTAGAAGCAATTGGGTGTAACCTGTGAATTGTATGAGGAATTAAATTTAGGTCTTCCAAATAGAATGAAAGTTGACACTAAGGTTAAAGAAATGGAAATAACTTTTGGGAGCAAGGACTTTTAGCCTGGATTTGGTTAGACTTGCCTCATTGTGTCTTTAAAAACTGAATCGGGGAGGAAGCATCTAGTATAATTTGAGGATGAAAAAGGAGAAAACTATTCTCCACCATGCTTTTTAATCCAGTTTCTGAAAAGGAAAGAAAAAATTCTCAAAAATAATCATGCAGGGCGTCCCCGGTGGTGCAGCGGTTGAGCGCTGGGTTGCGAAGCTGCCCGCAGTCTATGCGGCACCAGTTCCATCCCCGGTTGCTCCCCGGCCACCAGAGGAGGGTCCCACATGGCGCGCAGACCTCCCCTGCCGCCCGCTGCTCCCCTCAGCAGTGTACTTCGGTCCTTCTGCCTGCTCTGCTCCCCGCTCTGGCTCTGGTGAATTCTCTCACCCTCCCGCGCTTCTGACTGTACCCAGTGCTTGTATGTATAAACAAACAAACAAATAAATAAATAAATCTTTAAAAAAAAAAAGAGTTTAAAAAAAATAATCATGCAGGTATAAATTCACTAAAAGAAGGATATATTCTTTGAAAAGTATGACTAACAAAAATGTGTATCATCTATTTCATAAACTTATGATGTGAAAAATTTTTTAGAGGACTGATTTGAAAATTTGGGAATGAGAAAAGGAGTAATTCATTTGGAACAACTTATATGAAAGACTTTCAACATCAGTATATCTGCCATAATAACACCTAGCAGCATTTCCCTTTTGGACATTATGGTTTAGGAAGTAATGGCTCTTAAGAGAAAAAATTACTAAACCTAAAATAAAGAAAAGATCTTAGCCTCATTTTTGTTTGCTTTAACTAATCCTCCATAATCAGACTGATCAGGAAACACCCCAAGAAATCTGTTAGTTTCTGTCATTGGCACTGTGTGTATATCCTCCAGGGACTGAAACGATGTGCATCTAGTATGTATGTTACAATGACTGCTTATGTGTTTAGTTGGAGACATTTCTTGGACCATGAAAATTAAGTTTAAAACATGAGTACTTGCACTGCTTATCACTAAAGTTCTTTGGATCTCTTCAAGTTATTATTGTGTTTATTTAAGATGAGTTAGAAGGCAAACCAGAGTGTTTTGGGTTTTTTTCCCTCCAAATATAATTTACCTCCTGTTTCTTTCAATGTATGTCTGTAGTGTTGGATTCAAGGATAGATGGTGGGTTAGTAAGGCTATTTGGCTATATTTTAGCTAAGTCATTTTTTTTTTCAAGTTGTCAACAATAAGTTTTTTCTTTTTCTTTTTTTTTAAAATAATAAATTTTATTTTTATATTCCCCATACAATTGCAGCCCCCCCATTCTGACCCCAATCCCTCCCCTCCCGCCCCCGCCCCCCTAAAAGTGTCTCTGGTTCATAGTTTTTTGTTGATTTTGATTTTCACTTTCTTATGGTTATTCATTTTCCTGGTCCCTTATTTAAGTTTTCTAGATTCCTGCTATGAGTGAGACCATCCGGTATTTTTCTTTTTCTTTTTGGCTTATTTCGCTGAGCATGATCCCTTCCAGCGCCATCCATGTTGCTGCAAATTGCATGTGTTTATCTTTTTTGAATGCTGAGTAATATTCCATGGTATATATGTACCACATCTTCTTGATCCAGTCATCTATTTTTGGGCATTTGGGTTGTTTCCAAAGCTTAGCTATTGTAAACAGTGCTGCTATAAACATAGGGGTGCAGGTGTTCTTTGGAATTGATGTTTCTGTGTCATTTGGGTAAATACCTAGGAGTGGAATTGCTGGATCATATGGAATTAGCTAAGTCATTTTTAAAACTCCTCACTGCACATCTCTTTGTGGCATAAATTATATGACTAAAATAAGAACTATCCTCCAGAGTAGGATCTATAATTGATCATTTTAGATACCTACATAGTTAATAACCACTTTAATTATCTTGGTCTTGTTTCTTTTAAAGAAAGAAATACTTCTAAAGAAATACTTTTAAAGAAAGTATTTAATACTTTTAAAAGAAATACTTTTAAAGAAAGTATTCTAAGACAGGAGCATCCTACATAGATTTTGTAAGTCACTTACCATGAGCTTTTGGATTGGAAGAGGCTGGGTGCTCATAATTTTTGATGTTGAGTTACTTTTGAATGTTGATTCATGCTTCTGAATAAGTGTATTGTGAATCTAATAGATTTGCAGCCTTTGTTATTCACATACTATATTCATATTTCCTTAGATTCATAGACTAATTTCATTTGGATCATAGTTGCTACGTTAAATTGCTTTGATCAGTTTTTCCTTGAATAGCCATAGAGAACTAATTACTACTACAGTTAACCTGAGAATATTGGAAACTGATTTTTCTTAATATTCCGCCTCCTTCTACTTCAAGTTAACCATAACCGAATTCATCTTTAATTTAAAATTTTCCATCTATTTGGGGTGGGTGATGCTGTTAGATTCAGATACTATCCTGGGTATTGTTAGTTATATTCCCTGTAATTTGGGGTGCCAATTTTGGTTTAAAGATAAATTTGGGACCTCCCTGGTTGTGCAAGGGGTTAAGTCTCAGCACTATGAAGCTATCTGCAGCCAGAGAGCTAACCCACATGGTGCAGCAGACCTCTCCTGTCTTGCCTGCTGCTCCCCTCAGCAGTGTATTTCAGTCAGTCTGCCTGTTCTGTGCCCCACCCTGTTTCTGGTGAATCCTCTCACCACTACCCCACACCCACCTGCCCCTGCACCTCTACCCTGTACCCCAGTTCTTATATGCATAAATAAATAAATCATTTTTAAAAAAGATAAATTCAGGAAAAGAGATAACTTACCACAAATATGAAAAAGTAAAATTCTTTTGGCTTATTTTATACATTACTCTAGGGTATATATCCCATTGTCTCTCAATGCCTTTTGGAATTCAGAGATTGTGCTCTGAATTATGAGACAATGAGTTCAATGGATTTTATTGGACTGCAGACACTAGTTGACCAGAAGCAGTTTCTTTAAACTAATAAAGACCTAAATTGCTCAGAGCTATCTACTCAGCACCAGAACAGGATCTTGCATATTATATATGCTTGATAAATGTTTATGACTTGATTAACAAGTCATTCCAGTCTGCCATATGCTACATTTTGGTTGTTTTCTTGATAGCCTTGCACTGTGGTCACAGTCCTAAAGGGGCCACTATGTCTGGTCAATCCTCACTATAAACTCTGCACTATTCCTGCTGCAAGGATTGTATTCAGCCTAGTGCCATTTTCTACACTCTAATTTGTCTAAAGATTCAGAAATCAGTAGTAGATAAGTCACATTTTCCACATCATCTCTATAAGCTAAACGCAAGGTATTTTGAGTAGACAGCTTTTTTTCTATTCTTAAATTTTTGCTATATTTAAATAGTTTAGAAATAATTAAGCTACATACTTCTTTCCTTTCATTCATTAGGGAAAATGCAAATTTCAGCAACTTCCTATGTTGTTTGGTGGTGATGGTGACAGGGGTGCCTATTGGGATGGTATCGGCAGATTTTCTTGCTCATCAGTTCATGGTATCTCAGTTTTCTGTGAGTTTTAAGAGTTTTTACTGAGTTGTCATGCCATGTATGAGGTGCTTGGATTCTAAGCCTTGGAAATATGTTGGACTTTGATTTTACATATTAAAAAAATTTATAGAACATCTGTCAGACAAAGGTGAAAGTAAAATGTTTAAGTTTGCAAAACACAGAAGAGATTAGGAAGTCCAGTTGATGAAGGTACCTGAGTTTTGCTCATCTGAGATTCTGGGGTCCTAAATAGAGACTGACCAGACACTGAGATGACTATGGTATCCCTAACTGGGGTGCTACTTCATACACAGAGTCTTCAGGCTCTATTCAGGATCAGTGTTTATGTCTATTGGGATGTTCATTTGAAGAAGCTGTGGGCCCACTTGGTTCTCTAAATGCTATCTTGTGCAAAGTTTGCTCAATAAATGGTGCTGGGAAAACTGGGCTGCTACCTGCAAAAGAATGAAGCTTGACTACTACCTCACACCATGAATAAAAATCAACTCAAAATCGATTAAAGAACTAGACATAAGAACTAAACAATAAAATATATAGAAGAAAATATAGGTGAAACACTACATGACATACACCTCAGTAACATCTTTAAAGACACATCACTGAACACAAAGATAGTGAAGGAAAGGATAAACAGCTGGAGCTACATCAAATTAAAGAGCTTCTGTACAGCAAAAGAGACATTAACCAAAACAAAGACACACCCCACTGATTGGGAGAACATTTTTGCACACAACACTAATGATAAAGGACTGATCACAAAAAATCTATAAAGAGCTGATGAGACTCCACAAAAACAAAGAAAATAATCCAGTCAAAAAATGGGCAGAAGAGCTAAAAAAAACTTCTCCAAAGAGGAAATGCAAATGGCCAACAGGCATATGAAAACATGTTCAACATCACATGTAATCAGGGAAATGCAAATCAAAACCACAATGAGATACCATCTTACACCAGTGAGAATGTCACATATTAAAAAAAAAAAAAACTAGCAACAACAAATGTCGGCGAGGATGTGGTGAAAAAGGAACTCTCCTACACTGCTTGTGGGACTGCAGACTGGTCAACCACTATGGAAAGCTGTGTGAAGGTTCCTCAATCTGCTACAGAAGGAGCTTCCATATGGTCCAGCAATTCCACTCCTAGCTATCTTACCCAAAGGACACAAAGACATTAATTCAAAAGGATACCTGCACCCCTATGTTTATTGAAGCTCTATTTACAATAGGGAAGTTATGGAAACAACCCAAATGCCTAAAAATAGATGACTGGATCAAGAAGATGTGGTATATATACACAGTGGAATATTACTCAGCAATCAAAAAAGATAAACTCATGCAATTTGCAGCAACATGGATGGAGCTGGAAGGGATCATGCTCAGCAAAATAAGCCAGAAAGAGAAAGAAAAATACCAGATGGTCTCACTTCTAAGTGAGAGGATGCAAATAAGGGATCAGGGAAAAAAAACTGTAACTATAATAAAGTAAAAATCAAAATCAATGGGCAACTATAAACCAGAGACATTCTGCAGGCAGGGAGAAGGGAGAAGGATCAAAACACTGGTGGAAAGAGCACAAGGATCAATGGAAGGGACAATGGTGATAGTTCACAGGTGAATGGATGGTGGAAATTTCACAGGGACTATAATGGAGATGAAAATGCATACAATGTGCAAAAATGAAAAATGATGTAAAAATATATAAACTAAAATAATAATTTAAAAAGTAGCCTTAAATAAAATATGGTTTAATTAAAATTAAAAAATTCTATCTTGTGCAAATGTATCTTTGATCTTATAATCAAAGCACATGAATAAGTCCTGGGCTATATCCCACAGGCTCTTCCAGTGTCCCAGTGGGCAGATGAGGTCCAGGTAAATGTCTTTGATCAATTTTACCTTATCACTATTTATAGAGGAACAGAATAAAAAGGCTCTTCCAGGCAGTGGAATATAACATTGCCCTGTGCTGTAATTGAAGGCTGTATTAGCCACATCTCACCAACACTACACACTTTTCTTGTCTCCCATTAACACTGGGCTTATAAGCATTGAAGTGCTATGGGTGGGCAATTTGATTCCCCAAGTACTAACTTTCACTTAGCTTTTGGTTTCTGAGTGTGCTTGCTTTCTTATATTTTAAAGATTATTTTATTTTGTCAGCACTTCAGTTTTTTCCAGCAGAGGGTGGGTCTGGAATCTCATTCACAGCATTGCCAGAAATGTAACTCTTCATCCTTTTAGTTCCAGAAACATTTGAGTCAGTGTGCCTTTCTCTTTGTACCAAAGGAAGTTGGTGTCAACACTTGTCTGCCTTGGGTTATCCTTTTTTGATTAATTTCTTCTATAGGGCACTTGGTGTCTTCCCCCAACATCTTAGCATCATCCAGAAGTTAGAAGAAATGGAAATTTCTAGCAGATCTCATATTATCTCTGGTAAATATCCTAAAAGGATTGTGATTTATTTGCCAGTTATTATTGATTTCTTCACTTTTGTGAGCTCCAAGTTGTTGTAAGGATAGTTTATAATTAAATACTGTTGTAAAAAATAGAAATGGTTACCTACAAAAGCTCCAAGTTTAAAACATACCTGGAATTTACTAGGAAAAATGAAAATGAAAATGTGCACCTAGCTACATGTACTTAGGTAATAAATACACATCAAAAAGAGAGTAGTGTGTATACATATGAAAATAAGGAATAGTTCTTAACTCTAAGTATCCTCTAAAGGCCCCATGATTTATAGGTAGGTTCTTTTTGAAAATAAACTTACTGGGACTTGAGCAATGAAGTATTTTACCGGTAATTCCTAGGAATTGAAGAGGATGAGTCTAATTTGCTTAACTGTCTAATTGGAGGCAGCTTACCAAGTCTGCTAAATACTCTCATTCAGTGTCAACAGAAAGTGTCCCAGTTGGCTTTTTCTAATGAAGAAAAACATGAACCTAGAATTCTAATGGGACATAGAAGGATAACCATCACCTTAATAACTATATTCTGAATTTTCCCAAACAGCTCTTCATGTATCTTACGGATTTTGTTTGCTGACATTGCAAGTTATTAGGACATTCAGACTTTGAGTTTTATGGACAGGAATGCTGCAGATGAATTCAGTGTGGGGAGATAACTAATGTGCCCCCCCTTCCCAGGTGTTCTCATTAGGTCACAGTTGGGATAACCACATTTGTTTCTTCTCCCTCCTCCTCTCCAGGTCTCCTTTTCTCACCCCACTTCACCTCCTATCAGGGATCGGTGCTCCCCATGCAGAACCTAGATGCTCCCCAGCCCCACAACAAACTCAGCATTTTTAAATTTGAGTATCTACTTTAATTAAATAGCAAATATGTGTTCTCTGAACCTTCTAAATGGAAATGTTCTGTCTTAACCCAGGATATTTATTTGGAGAATTTGATTGAAAAGATTAATTATCTTCTTATTAAGCATATTTACATGATTAGACTATTTTGTAATTTGACACAGGTGTAAAGATCACCCTGTCCTGGAAGATAGCCTACAATCTTAGTAACTTTTGACTTTTGTTCTCATTAAAAGGTGAGGTACAATAAAACAAACATGAGATTTCAAATTATGATGGTGTCTTTATTAATATCCTCTGTGAGTACCTGTGCTGGATGTGCTCAGTAGTCTGAACTTGGAGGTGATGCCGAAGCCACAGATTACAGCTATCCCTTGTCACTGCACTGTTTGCCACCAGTGGCAGAAGAGAAGCTCTCCTTTTTAAATCATGAGTGTACTTCCCAGGGGCCATCGCAGTGAACTCATCACTGGGTGCCAGTCACCAGAGTTTACCTTACCTCCACCCTGCTGCTTACTTGTGCTGTGTCTTGAAATTTAAATACTACTTTATTTTTTTATTTTATGTATTTTTTACATAATTTTTCATTTTTGCACAGTGTATGCATTTTCATCTTGGTTATAGTCCCCATACAATTCCCACCCCCCTTGTTTTGATCCTACTCCCTCCCAGTTGGCCTAGAGGCTAAGTCTCAGTACTATCACACTATCACCGCTTTAGTCTGAGTTCATTCCCCAGCCAGGGAGCTGACCCAGGTGACCTCTCCCGTCTCACCCTGTGCTCCCTCAGCAGTGTGTTTCAGTAGATCCGCCCGTTCTGCTCCCCACTCTGTCTCTGGTGAATCCTCTCACCCCCCGCACCTGTGGCCTACACCCCAGTTCCATTCATAAATTCAAAAAAAAATCTTAAAAAAAAATAAATACTATCTTAAATATGGGAACTACCATAGGATAAGAAGGATAAATATATAAAAAACTAAATTACAAAACTGAATTACATAACAGTAATTGTTATTACCGGACATACCTTTTGAAATCTAGTAGCCACTCACAGTTTCTCTAAGGCTGGTGAGTAATCAGCTCTGATGTGCAGTTTTCTGTCGGTAAGTTATTAATTTTTTTTGGATGTGAGTAAAAAGTCCCACATGAAAAGAAGATTGCACAGTTGATTAGCTTCCTGTGTGACAGCAATGTTCCTTCCTCTTCTACGTTCCCTTCCCTTTCTTTTTTCCTCACCACCATGGCTTTTACCCTTTTGACCCTTTCTTCCCCTTCCCCGTTCCTCCACCTCCCTTTAACCTCAGAAGCCTCACTGCATTTCCTGGTGTTGCTAGTTTTTTGTATGTACTTTGCGTTGTCAAATCATCTGCTATGTAAACAGCCAATATTTGTTTCTGTCATTCTAACTTGCTTTACTGCATGTAATTCCTTCAACATTTCATCTTTCCTTATGCCTGAACTCCACTGTGTGGGTATATGATCCCATATCTTCTTGACCCAGGCCCCTATCCATGGGCACTTACCTTATTTCCGTGTCCTAATTATTGTAAATAATGTTGCAATAAACATTATAGAGCATTTAATTTTTTGAGTTTATGGTTTGAGATTCTTCAGATACATGCCCAGGAGTAGATCATATGGTATTTCCATTTTTAGTTTTTTAAGGTAAATCCAGATCACTTTCCAAAATACCAAAACGGCTATATTAGTTTCCATTCTTATCAACAATGTAAGTGTTTTTCTTTCCCACATCTTCTCTAGCACTTGTAGTTGAGGATCTTTTTAAAATGTGCCATTCCTTGGAATATTACTCAGCAATCAAAAAAGATAAACTCATGCAATTTGCAGCAACATGGATGAGCTGGAAGGGATCATGCTCAGTGAAGTAAGCTAGAAAGAAAAAGAATACCAATGGTCTCACTCATAGAAGGAATTTGGAAAATCTAAATAAGGGACCAGGAAAAAGACTAATTATAATAAAGTAAAAATCAAAATCAACAAGCAACTATAAACCAGAGACACACAGTGGGAGGGGGGCAGGGAAGGGAGGAGGGATTAGGGTCAAAATAAGGGGAATGGGAATTGTATGGGGAATATAGCCAAGGTGAAAATGAATGCATTGTGCAAAAATGAAAAATAATGTAAAAAATATATAAAATAAATAAATAAAATAAAATGTGCCATTCTTAAGGGTGTGAGGTGGTACCTCATTCTGCTTTTGACCTGCATCTCCCTTACTAAAAGCAATGAAGAACATTTTTTCATGTTTGTTAGCCTTCTGGAGATCATTTTTAGTGTATAATATGTTCAAATCTGCTCCCTATTTATTAATTTGGTTGCTTGTTTTTTAATTGTTAAATTGAATAAGATTTTGGTATATCTTGGATATTAACCCCCATGTTGGTTGTGTAATGCATGAATATTTTCTACCATTCAATAGGATGTCTTCTTAATCTACTTGTATTTTCCTTTGCTGTGTAAAACCTTTTAAATTTGAGGTAATACCAATTGATAATTTTTGCTTTTATTCCTCTTGCCATCTTTATTGATGTCTTGAAATTGCCTATTCTATATATTGTTGCAGGTATAAGTTCAAATCTAATCCATTTTGACTTATTTTAGTGCATGGAGTTAGAGAGTGAACCTGTTATAGAGCAACCCCGATATAAAATAAAACGGGTTGCCTGGCTGTGGGTCCTCACCCGCACGCTTAAAAGGGACTTATTAATACTCCTAATGGAGTTTTAATTACAGGCACACACAAAAGGTTAATAAAAGGTTTATTTACAAGGGAAAGGGAATTAAGGAAATGAACAACTCAGGGAGAAAATAGGGAAATAAAGTCTTCAATGCGTCCCACCCAATCCGCCGACCTGGAAATCCAAAGGCACTCTCAGAGCTGGCCGGCCCCTGCGAGCTGGCAGAGAGCCAAAATGGGGGATTCCCCTCCAAAGCCCAGTGTCTGGCTTTATACCAACCTGGCTGCTTAACCCCACCCTCAGGTCCCAGCCATCTTCCCTTTGGTGGTGATGGGATTTGGAGTTCCCAGTGTCTTTTGGCTTTGGTCAGGGGTGGGGGGTGGAGTCCACAAAGCCTGTATGGAATTAGCTTTAGGACATCCTTTTCTCCCTAACAAACCCACTTCATTCTTTCATATGTGGCTGTTTGGTTTTCCCTGCAGCATTTGTTACAGAGACTCTTATTGTTATAGACACACCAACCATTGTATGGTGTGGCTTCTTTATCATGAGTATTGATATGTAAGTGGATTTCTTTCTGTCCTATTGATTTTGTTGCATTGAGCTATGTGTCTAGTTTCAGTCAATACCATATTATTGCTTTATAGTATCATTTAAAGTCACATAGTGGGCCTCCCCGGTGGCACAGCAGTTGAGCACTGGGTTGCGAAGCTGCCCGCAGCCTCTGCAGTGCCGGTTGGATCCCCGGCTGCTCCCTGGCCACCGGAGGAGGGTCCCGCATGGCGCGCAGACCTCTCCTGCAGCCTGCTGCTCCCCTCAGCAGTGTACTTCGGTCCTTCTGCCTGCTCTGCTCCCCGCTCTGGCTCTGGTGAATTCTCTCACTGTCCTGCGCTTCTGACTGCACCCCAGTGCTTGTATAAATAAATGAATTAAATAAATAAATATATATATAAATAAAAATAAATAAATCTTAAAGTCACATAGCATGATACCTCCATTTCACTCCTTTTATGGTTCCATAAAGTTAATAAACTTTCAGTGTCCCAGACTCCTGTCTACAAGGCGGATAGTATGATTGATAACCTATTTTATAAGGTTATGGTGCAGTAACTCACTGGAAGCTCTTAGTTCACTTTGGGTTCTTAGAATGTACTTAACAAATGTCCTTATTAATTACGTTTGCACATAGACTCACTTTTCCAGTTGTACTGTTTACAGACTATTTGCTCTACCTTCAGTGGGCTTTTCCTGTGACCCACACATTGGCTTTGGTGGGATCCAGGGAGATCTCGTGCCCATTCAGCATAGCAGTGTCTCTGCTTTCCATTATCCCCCAGAGTGGCCAGTCATTCCAGCTCTTTGGTCTCTATTTCTCAGATGGAATCAAGCAGCAGCCCACTGAGCCTCCCTGATGTAAAGGTTTTTATGGTCCCATGAACTTTCTCTGCCTTGGCCTGAAACAAAGGACCAACCAACCTGTTGTCTCCTTGTGGGGCAGCAATCTTGGGAGTGGCGTGGGACAAAGTAAAAATAACTCAAAGTCCAAGTAAGTGAGAGAGACATCTAGAGGGGCCACATCTCTAGAGATGTGCCACCTTCCCCCATGGCAAGTCTCACTTTTATTTTGGGGTCAGATTAAGGAATGGTAGGAAAGTCCCTGGAGAAATGTACTCGGTGGGGATGTGGATTGGGGATGCATAATAGTCTGGCACAAGCTAGGGGGGAGTGTGAAGACAGGCAGTTGCTTGGGGTCTCCATTGTTGCTGCTGATGAAAACATCCTATTTCTATTGCCTGTTAACACATAACTTCCTATCAAGGTGGTCAAGCTTGTTATGCTAATATGGCCAAAATATCTGCCTGCTATTTTTCCAGCAGATATCATCATACCAATACTTTAGTCCTGGTAAGAGGCTCCCTGCCTGAGTCTACATTTAGCTTCCTCAGTAGCAACTTTAAGCACCAAGCTAAATCCCTAATACAAGGGGGCAGAGGGGATTCCACATCCTGTCCCCTGCTAGTAAGACATAAAAGACTAGAGAAGTTTCTCTTCACAGAGTTTTCTTCAGCCTTGGCAACCCTAGATCAGGTGCTCATTCCTCTTCTTAGGATTGGGAGCAACTCTTGAATTGCCAGAGAAAGCCTCTTCTGAAACATTGCTGTTAGTGTGGATGAGCAATGAAGGGCTTTGTAACTGTCTGGTGCTGATTGTTTTGATTTTATACTTTCCTTTGAAAGTGATGTCGTTTTTGGAGTTAATGGGTTTGGAGTGCAGGGTCTTTGGATTCACTCTGGGAAAGATTTCACCAGGGCTCCCCATTCAGTGGCACGTGGTGAGTTTCCCAGGTGAGTTTCTCCATGAGACAGAGACATTAGTTATATTTAAAGAACATGTTTATTAGAAAAGGGACAGAAGAGTAAAAGACACTTGCGTAGACACAAGCGGGTAGAAAGAACTGCCCTGAAAGGGACAGGTTTGCTAAGAGAGGCCTGCATGGTTGCAGGCAGGTGACCTTGAGGAGAGCTGCCTCCACTGAGGGGGCGTCAGTGAAGAGAAGCCACAGCATGGCACAGGTCCCAGGCAGGCAGGAAGATGCTGCCCTGCAGAGGGAGAGAGTTGGTGAAAAGAAACACCTGCATAGTCACAGGTCGGCAAAGGAACTGCTGCCCTGTCCAGTGCAGAGACTGCTCTGATATAGTCTTCTCTTTGGGAGGGCCTCACTACTTGTGAGCCTTCGGTTAGTTGCTGATTTTGGATAACTATGCAGAATCTGAAAGGGACCGAGATTCTGTAGTGGGCTCAATCTCCGGATCTTTACCTTTGGGCCTGTGCTGTAGACACTCCCTACAGCAGACTGATACCTGCTTGGATCTTATGCTTTGTAATCTAGGCATTGGTGCCTAGGGATCTTGGTTTCTATAGCTGGGTCAATGACTATGCTAAAACCCCACTTCCAGCTCTTGGCACTGTGTGAGCCAAGTTTCTGGTCTTATGCGCCTCTTTTTCAATTTTTCTATTCTTGTCCTCCATCAAACCTAAATAAGGGACCAGGAAAAAGAATAACTATAAGAAAGAAAAAATCAAAATCAACAAACAACTATGAACCAGAGACACACTATGGGGGGGGGGGCGCAGGGAAAGGAGGGATGGGGGTCAAAATAAGGGGGTTGCAATTGTATGGGGAATATAAAAATAAAATTAAAAAAATAAAAGATATACAATTGTAGGGCCTCCTCCGGTGGCACGGTGGTTGAGCGCTGGGCTACAAAGCTGCCCGCAGCCTCTGCAGCACCGGTTCGATCCCCAGCCGCCTGCGAGGGTCCCACATGGCACACAGAACTCTCCTGCCACACCCACTGCTCCCCTCAGCAGTGTATTTCGGTCCATCTGCCCGTTCTGTTCCCCAGTCTAGCTCTGGTGAATTCTCTCACCCTCCCGCACTTCTGACTGTACCCAGTGCTTGTATAAATAAATAAATAAATAAATATATCTTAAAAAAAAAAAAGTACACACTTGATCTGTACCCTTGATTTGACATGTGATATGTATAGCATCCTGATGCTTCACCTGAAACTTCCCATTTCATATCCTGTTATTATAACTATCTGTCTATCTATCTTACCATTATTCTAAAACCTTGTAATTTTTGAACAGTATAGAATTTCTACCCTCAGGTGTGTTCACCATAGCTCTCCTACCACCGAAGGATCCATAGTCCTTCACAATAGCTCATTGTACTACCCCCACCCCCCTTTCTCTCCTTGCCTGCCCTGGATGACAAGATACATGGTCAGCTATCAAGGGTTAGTTTTAAAGTTTGTCTTTGTCTGAATCTTTGTTTTTTCTATATTCTACATATAAGTGATACCATCCAGTATTTCTCTTTCTCTTTCTGGCTTATTTAACTTAGCATAATTCCTTCCAGCTCCATTCACATTGCAGTAAATGCCATGAGTTTATATTTTTTGATTGCTGAGTAGTATTCTATTTCATTGTATGTACTACATACTCCATCTTCTTAATCCATTCATCTTTTTTGGGGCATTTACATTGTTTCTTTATCTTGGCTATTGTAAATAACAATGCTATAAATATGAATGCAGGTTTCCTTTCAAATTATATATCTGTTTGAAGGCATTTAGGTTGTTTCCATATTGTAACAGTGCTGTAATAAACATACAAGTGCAGGCTTCCTTTTGAATTGATGTTTTTGTGTTCTATGGGTAGAGACCAAAGAATGGAATTGTGGATCATATGGCAATCATTAGTCTTTTTATTTTATTTTTTTAATTTTTGCATAGAAGAACTGAGGTGTAGACAAGAGGTACAAGGGTGAGAGGATTCACCAGAGACAGAGTGGGGAACAGAACAGGCAGATCTACTGAAATACGCTGCTGAGGGGAGCAGCCAGGGAGACAGGAGAGGTCCGCTGTGCCATGTGGGTTAGCTCCCTGGCCAGGAATTGAACTCAGCGGTGATAGCTCTGAGACTTAACCCCTAGGCCACCAGGGGTTCCTCCTCCCCTTTGCTTTCCATAGAGACTGGACAAATCTACACTCCCACCAACATTATAAGAGGGTTCCTTTCTCTACACACCCTCAATAGCATTCTTGTTACTGTTTTTTTAGTATAGGCATTTCTCACTCATGTGAAGTGATATTCATTGTTGTTTTGATTTGTTTTTCCCTGATGAGAAGTGATGATGAACATATTTTCATAAGCCTGTTGGTCATCTGCATGTATTTGGAGAAGTGCCAATTTAGCTTTCCTTTTTGATTAAGTTATTGCTTTGTTTTTGTTGAGTTGTATGAGCTCTTTGTAGATCTTCCATACCAGGCCCATGTCAGATATATGGTGTCAAATATTTGGTCCCTTCTATGCGGTGTCTTCATTTTGGTTACTCTTTTAATGTGAAGAAGCTCCTTAATTTGATATAATTCCAGTTGTTTGTCTTCTCCTTTGTTTTCCTTGCTGCTAGAGATGAATCAGCAAAGATTTTATGAAGTTTATCTCATGGAATGCTTTGCATACATGTTTTATGGTTTCAGGACTTCTATCCAAGTCTTTTAACAACTTCGAGTTGATTTTCATTCATGGTGTAAGATAGTGGCTTAGTGTCTTCTATTGTATATGGCCATCCAACTTTCCTAACACCATTTACTAAAGAGGCATTCCTTGTTCTAATGTATATTCTTTGCTCCTTTGACATAGATTAGTTGTCCATAAATATGTGATTTTTACTTCTGAGTTCTCAATTCTTGTTCCAGTATGATAATGTTTTCATTCTTATGCCTTTCGAGTAGTAATTGAAGTCTGGATTGTAATAACCCTAGTGTTCTCCTTTTTAGACAGGAGACCTTTGGCTCTTCGGGGTCTTTTGTGGTTCCATATGTTTTTCATTAATATTTATCCACTTCTTTGTATAATGCCATCCAGATTTTTATTAGGATTTCATTGAATCTATAATTGCTTTGAATAGTATGGCCATTTTGACAATGTTGATTCTTGGAATTGATGAGCAGGAAACATTTTTCCATTTCTTTGTGTCTTCTATTTCTTTTAAGAATGTTTTATAGCTTTCCTTCTATAGGACCTTTACCTGTTTATTTAGGCTTATTCTCAGGAATTTAATATTTTTGGTGAGATTGTAAATGCAATGACTCTCTTAACATCTTACCTCATTGTTTGCCTATGAAAAATGATTTTTGTTGATTTTGTAGCCTGCCACTTTGCTTAACTGGTTGATTGTTTTAATTAGCTTTACTGTGGAGTTTTTGGCTTCTCTATGTATTGCATCATCTGTATAATAATGATAGCTTTACTTCCACCTTTCCAAATGGATTCCTTTTTATAGCTTTCTCTTTCCTAATTGGCCTAGCTACAACTTCTAATACTATATTAGTGGACATCCTTGTCTTTTACCAGATCTTAAAAGGAAAGCTTTCAGTGTTCCTCCATTGAGAATATTAGCTATGGGTTTATTGTATTTGGCATTTATTATGTTAAGATATGCTATTGAATTACACTGATTAATTTTCAGGTGTTAGCCCATCTTTGTGTTCCTGCTATAAATCCCATTTGGTCATGATATACAATCCTTTTAATTCATTGTTGGATTTGATTTGCTAAGATTTTATTGAGGATTTTTTCATCCATGTTCATTGGGGAGATTGATCTCTAGTTCTCTCTCTTTCTGTTATCTGTGTTGGGTTTAGTATTAGCATATTTTGGGTTCATAAAATGTTTGGAATTATTCCTTCTTTCTCAGTTTTTTTAAAAATTCTAAAATGGGTATTAGTTAATTTTTGAAATTTTAGTAGAACTCATATTTGAAAGCATCTAGTCATGGACTTTTGTTTTTTTGAGACAGTTTTGATAACTGTTTCAATTCCCTTGCTTGTGATTGGTTTGTTCAGGTTTTGTTTCTTCCCTACACAGTCTTAGATGATTAAATAATTCTAAGAATCTGTCCATCTCATCTAGGTTGTTGAATTTGTTTGCATATTAATGTTAATAGTAATCTCTTATTATCCTCTGGATATCTGTAGTTTCTATTGTCACTTCTCCCCTTTCATTTTTGATCCTATTGTAGCTTTTTTAGTTTTCTCCTTTTGTTTCTTAGTGAACTTAACTAGAGGTTTGTCTGTTTGGTTTATTTTTTCAAAGGAACTACTTTTAGTTTCATTGATCTTTGGACCTTCTTTTTGATTTCTATTTCATTACTTTCTTTTTTTTATTTTATTTTTTTTAAATGATAAATTTTATTTTTATATTCCCCATGCAATTGCAAAACCCGCCATTCGACCCCAATCCCTCCTCTCCCTCCCCCACCCCTAAAAAGTATCTCTGGTTCATAGTTTTTTGTTGATTTTGATGTTCACTTTCTTATAGTTATTCATTTTCCTGGTCCCTTATTTAAGTTTTCTAGATTCCTGCTATGAGTGAGACCATCCGGTATTTTTCTTTTTCATTCTCTGGCTTATTTCGCTGAGCATGATCCCTTCCAGCGCCATCCATGTTGCTGCAAATTGCATGTGTTTATCTTTTTTGAATGCTGAGTAATATTCCATGGTACATATGTACCACATCTTCTTGATCCAGTCATCTGTTTTTGGGCATTTGGGCTGTTTCCAAAGCTTAGCTATTGTAAACAGTGCTGCTATAAACATAGGGGTGCAGGTGCTCTTTGGAATTGATGTTTCTGTGTCCTTTGGGTAAATGCCTAGGAGTGGAATTGCTCTATGTTTAGTAGGTCTAGAAATCTCCACAGAGCTCTCCATAGTGGTTGGACCAGTTTGCACTCCCACCAACAGTGCAGAAAAGTTCCTTTTTCTCCACACCCTCGCCAACATTTGTTGTTGCTAGTTTTTTTAATATGTGCCATTCTCATTGGTGTAAGATGGTATCTCATGGTAGTTTTGATTTGCATTTCCCTGAGTACAAGTGATGTTGAACATTTTTCCATATGCCTGTTGAACATTTGCATTTCCTCTTCAGAGAAGTTTCTTTTTAGCTCTTCTGCTCATTTTTTGACTGGATTATTTTCTTTGTTGTTGTTGAGTCTCATCAGCTCTTTGCAGATTTTTGTGATCAGTCCTTTATCATTAGTGTTGGGTGCAAAAATGTTCTCCCAGTTGGTGGGGTTTCTCTTTGTTTTTGATATTGTCTCTTTTGCTGTGCAGAAGCTCTTTAATTTGATACAGTCCCAGCTGTTATCTTTGCCTTCACTATCACTGCTTTGGGTGATGTGTCTGTAAAGATGTCTTTGATGTGAATATCATGTAGTGTTTCGCCTATATTTCCTTCTATGTATTTTATGGTTTCAGGTCTTATGTCTAGTTCTTTAATCCATTTTGAGTTGATTTTTGTGTATGGTTTGAGGTAATGGTCAAGCTTCATTCTTTTGCATGTAGCGACCCAGTTTTCCCAGCACCTTTTATTGAACACACTTTCTTTGCTCCAATGCATAGTCTTTGCTCCTTTGTCAAAGATTAGTTGACCATAACACTGTGGGTTTATTTCTGGATTTTCTATTGGATTCCATTGGTCTGTGTGTCTGTTTTGGTTCCAATACCATGCAGTTTTGATGATTATGGCTTTGTAGTATAGTTTGAAGTCTGGGAGTGTGATGCCTCCATTCCCTTCTTTTATTTTCAGGAGAACTTTGGCTATTCGGGGTTTTTGGTGATTCCATATGAATTTCATCAATAATTGTTCTATTTCTTTGATGAATGACATTGAGATTTTGATTGGAATAGCATTGAATCTGTATATTGCTTTTGGTAGGATGGCCATTTTAATAATGTTTATTCTTCCAATCCATGAGCAAGGGATGACTTTCCATCTCTTTGTGTCTTCTTCTATTTCTTTTAACAGTGTTTTATAGTTTTCTTTGTATAGTTCCTTTACCTCTTTTGTTAGATATATTCCCAAGTATTTGATTTTTTTGTTTTGATAATAAAAGGGATGGGTTTTTTGATTTCTTCTTCTTCAGATTTATTGTTTGTGTATAGGAAGGCTACTGACTTTTGCATGTTGATTTTGTATCCTGCTACTTTACTGAACTGATTGAAGAGCTGAATTAGTTTTTCTATGGAGTTTTTGGGGTTCTCTATGTATATTATCATATCATCTGCAAATAGTGATAGTTTGACTTCTTCTTTTCCTATTTGGATTCCTTGTATGTCTTTCTCTTGTCTTATTGCTCTGGTTAGGACTTCCAGTATTATATTGAAAAGCAGTGGTGAGAGTGGATATCCTTGTCTTGTTCCAGATCTTAATGGAAATGCTTTGAGCTTTTAGCCATTGAGAATGATATTGGGTGTTGGCTTGTCATATATGGCCTTTATTATGTTGAGGTATGTTCCTTGTACCCCAAGAATTTCAAGGACTTTTATCATGAATGGGTGTTGCACTTTGTCGAAAGCTTTCTCAGCATCTATTGATATTATCATATGGTTTTTATATTTCTTTTTGTTGATGTGTTGGATAATGTTGATTGATTTTCGGATGTTGAACCATCCTTGTGTCCCTTGAATGAATCCTACTTGGTCGCGGTGTATTATCTTATGGATACATTGTATTATGGATACATTATCTTATGGATACATTGGATTCTGATAGCTAAAATTTTATTGAGGATTTTTGCATCAGTGTTCATTAGGGAGATTGGACTGTAGTTTTCCTTTATTGTGTTGTCCTTGTTCGGTTTTGGTATTAGTGTAATGTTGGCTTCATAGAACGTGTTTGGTATTGTCCCTTCCTTCTCAATTTTTTGGAAGAGTTTGTGAAGGATAGGCACTAATTCGTCTCTGAATGTTCGGTAGAATTCATTTGTAAATCCATCAGGTCCTGGGCTTTTGTTTTTGGGGAGGTTTTTGATTACCATTTCAATTTCGCTGCTTGTAATTGGTCTGTTTAGCTGTTCTATTTCTTCTTTATCTAGCTTTGGGTGATTGTAGAGTTGTAGGAATTTGTCCATCTCCTCTAGATTGTTGAATTTGTTTCCATATAACTGTTCATAGTAGTTACTGATTATTCTTTTGATTTCTGCTGTGTCCGTTGTGATTTCTCCTCTTTCATTTATTTTCCTGTATATTTGTGCTTTCTCCCTTTTTTCCTTTGTGAGCCTGTCTAGGGGTTTGTCTATTTTATTGATTTTTTCAAAGAACCAGCTCTTGGTTTCATTGATCTTTTGGATTATTTTTTTAGTTTCAATTTCATTTATTTCTTCTTTGGTTTTTATTATTTCTTTTCTTCTACTGGTTTTGGGTTTTTTGTTGTTGTTTTTCTAGATCTTTGAGCTTTGAGATAGTTTGTTTCTTTGAGTTCTTTCTTGTTTCTTGATGTGAGCCTCTATTGCTATATAGTATCCTCTTATTACTGCTTTTGCTGCATCCCATACATTTAGGAAATTGGTGTCCTCCTTGTCATTCAATTCAAAGAATTTTTAAATTTCTTCTTTGTTCTCCTCATTAGTCCAGTGGTCTTCCAGTAGTGTGGTTTTCCATCTCCATGAGGTAGGAGAGTTCCTTGACACTTCTTATGGTTTATTTCTAGTTTGATGCCTTCATGGTCAGAAAAGATGGTTGGTATGATTTCAATCTTGGTGTATCTGTTGATGTTTGTCTTGTGTCCCAGTATGTGATCGAACCTGGAGAATGATTCGTGTGCGCTTGAGAAAAATATGTACTCCGTTTTTTTTTTTTTTGGGTTTAGAGTTCTATAGATGTCTGTTAAGCCCAAGCGCTCTAGGTCCTTATTTAGAGCTTTAGTTTCTGTACTTATTTTTTGTCTCATTGATCTATCCATTGTTGATAGTGGTGTGTTGAAGTCTCCCACTACGTATGTTTTCTCTGATGTCTGTTTTCAGAGATGACAATAGTTGCCTGATATATTTTGGTGCTCCTTCGTTTGGTGAATATATGTTAATTAGTGTTATTTCTTCTTGAAGTATGGTCCCCTTGATCATAATGTAGTGACCATTGGGGTATCTTTTTACCTTTTTGAGTTTGAAATCTGTTTTATCTGATATAAATATAGCTGTTCCTGTTTCTTTTTTTTTTTGGTCCATTTGCTTATAGGATTGTTTTCCATCCTTTAACATTGAGTCTATTTTTATCTTTTTTAGCTAAATGTGTTTCCTGGAGACAGTAAAAGGTTGGGTTTTGTTTCTTAATCCAGCCTGTGACTCTGTGTCTCTTTATTGAAGAGTTTAGCCCATTTACATTTAAAGTTAATATTGATATGTTAGTATTTGTATTTGCCATTGTGTTTGTCTTTCCTTTGATTTTATTTATTTATTCTTTTAGTAACTTACTTTTTTTTTTTTTTTGGCCTTCTTTCGTTGTTATTTGTCCCTCTGAGGTTCTGGCTTTAGGACTCCTTGTAGTATTTTTGGAGTGGGGGCTAGTCGTAATGAAATTCCAAAGTTTCTGTTTGTCTGGGAAGGTCCTTATTCTTTCTTCATAGAGGAAGGAGAGCTTTGCAGGATAGAGTATTCTTGGTTGGCATCTGTTTTCTTGGAGTCTGTTGACTATGTCCCTCCACTCTCTCCTTGCCCGTAGTGTTTCTTCAGAGAAGTCTGATGTCAGCCTGATTGGTTTTCCTTTGAATGTTATCTGTTTCTTCCCTCTTGTATGCTTCATTATTTTTTCCTTGTCCTGGATTCTTGGGAGCTTTACTATTGTGTGTCTTGCTGTATTTTTCCTTTTGTTGTGCAAGTTTGGTGTTCTTCTTGCTTCTTGTATATAAATTTTCAGCTCCTTCTTCACGTTTGGGAAGTTCTCTTCAATTATCTCCTTGACTATTTTCTCTGTTCCTACATCTCTCTCCTCTCCTTCTGGGATTCCTATAACTCTTATATTTCCTTTCCTCATGGAGTCAGATAGTTCCCGAAGTCTTTCTTCGGTCTTTTTCCTTTGTACTTCTCTTTCCTTTTCTGTTTTGGTTCTTTTTATTTCTGTGTCTTCAAGAGTACTTATTCGTTCTTCCATTTAATCTATTCTGCTTTCATTGCTTTTCCCAGAGTTCTTTAGTGCCTCCATTAATTCTTTGATCTCCTGCATTTCTTTTACTTCCCTCTTTAGGGACTCAATTTCATTCTTCTGATCGTTGATTATTTTCCCCTTATCATTGTTTTCCTTTATGACTTCCGTCATTTTTTTAATCATGGCAATTTTCAATTCTCTTTCTGGAAGGCTCAGAAGTTCTTCCAAGTTACTGTTGTTGCAATCTGGGGGGTGGTTTTCTTTTTGTGGTGTGCTTTTTTCCTGAGGAGTTGCTAGGTTGCGTGTGGTTCTTCTACTCCCTACTGTCTGTTTTCTAATTTGCCGTATGCATTGGGATACTGTGTTGCTGAGACTTGCCTGCATCTTGGGTGAACTTCTCTGCTCCCCTCTGGCTCCTCCGGTTTCAAGCAGTCTTTACTGAAGAAAGGTCCCTGTTCTAAAATGCCGATGCGGGGACACGCTCCCCTGCGTGCTTGGTCTGCCCCGGTGGTTGGTTCCCGCTACCCTCTGGGCTCAGACTGCAGTCCTGAGGGGGCCTGGCTTGGGCGAACTTCCCAGCTCACCTCTGGCTCCTCCGGGAGCCTTCTGCTGGTTTCAGGCAGTCTTTACTGGTGATATGTCCTTGTTCTAAAATGGCAATGCTGGACGCACTCCCTGCATGCCCGGTCTGTACCGGCGGTGGGTTCCCTCTCCCCCTCTGGCCTTGAACTGCAGGCCAGAAGGGGCCTGGCATGGGCGAATGTCCCAGCTCACCTCTGGTTCCTCCAGGAGCCTTCTGCTGGTTTCAAGTAGTCTTTACTGAAGAAATGTCCTTGTTCTAAAATGGTGATGCAGGATGCACTCCTTGTGCGCCTGGTCTGCCCCAGCAGTGGGTTCCTGCTCCCCCTCTGGGCTGGTACTGCAGGCCAGAAGGGGCCTGGGGTGGGCAACTTCCCAGCTCACCTCTGGCTCTTCAGGGAGTCTTCTGCTGGTTTCATTTCTTCTTTACTGAAGAAATGTCCCTGTTCTAAAATGGCGATGCAGGATGTACTCCCTGCACGCCAGGTCTGCCCAGGCAGTGGATTTCCGCTCCCCCTCTGGGCTCAGACTGCAGGCCAGGAGGGGCCTGGCATGGGTGAACTTCCCAGCTCACCTCTGGCTCCTCAGGGAGCCTTCTGCTGGTTTCAGGCAGTCTTTACTGAAGAAATGTCCCTGTTCTAAAATGGCGATGTGGGACGCACTCCCTGCACACCTGGTCTCAGGCACACTTTTCTGCGCGCCTGGTCTGCCCAGGCCATGGGTGCCCGCTCCCCCTCTGGGCTCGGACTGCTGGTCAGAATTGTCCTGGCGTGGGCGAACTTCCCAGCTCACCACTGGCTCCTCCGGGAGCCTTCTGCCGGTTTCATGGGGTGTGGTGGCTGAGATATTTCCTTTCCGCTCATAGTCCTGCTTGATGCGTAGTTTGTTCTTGTGGTTGTTTTAGTTTTTTTTTGTTTTTTTTCTCCTTTCTGTCAGTCAGAGAGTGCCTACTTTGTGGGTGGGGAAGGGTAGCAGGGATCTGAGCTTTCCTCCCTTCTAGTCCTCTTTTATGGCAACTTTCTTCTTCGGGTAGTTTGCTGGAGTCATCTGTTTATTGTCCGTGTCCCAGTTCTCACTGGGACCTGCCGCTTTTCCTCCCTATTAACTTTTTTTTAGTGGGAGACCTTACTCATAGCATTTCCTTGCCGCCATGTTCGTTTCATTATTCTATATTCAATATTTAAGATATCATTGTGCCAGTGTTTTAAAGCATATTTTAAATTATTTATTCATTTATTCATTTACTTAATATGATTCTTACATCATTTTTCATCTTTGCACAATGTATGCATTTTCATGTTGGTTATATTCCCCATACAATTGCACCCCCTCCCCTTATTTTGACTCTAGTTCTTCCTCTCCCTGCCCCTCCCTCCACTCCCTCCCCCGCCCCCCCACCCCATAGTTCACTTGCTTTTCTAAGCTTTCTTGCACATCTCTGAACTGGGTTTTCCTTGTACTGTTTCAATTATTTCATTTTCTTAATTATGGCAGTTTTGAATTCTGTATCTGATAGGAAAAAAACTTCTTCTATGTCTTTGTAATTGGGTTTTGGGGATTTGTTTTCTCTCTGTGGTGTTGTTCCCATGAGGACGTCCTTGGGTATTTGTATTTTTCCTTCCCCCCTCTGTTTTCTTTAGATTTCCTCTGCTGTAGTTGGGCTTTGGTTCTCTCTGGGTCCTCCTCTCCCACTGTTCTGGGCATTTACCAGTTATTGGGTATAGCATCTCTGGCATTGTGGAGTCTGGGGTGTTACTAGGATCTCTTTAGTAACTCTTCCTGTCTGGGTTCCAATTGTCATGGTGTTTGGGGCTGGCATGAGGCTGTGGGCATGGACCACTTGGGAGCTCACCACAGAGCTCCTCACGGCTAGGTTCTGGCTAGTGTGGCAACCAGGCTTCACATGTATTTTATTTTCTAAAGAAAAATAATAGGCAGTTTCTTTATGCTTAAAAAATTGAAATAGCTAAATAGAGGCATATCTTTTTATCTGGGGTTTTTAGAACAAAAAATAAGTTGAGTTGTTATTCTGTTATCTGCCAGTAGAGCTTGAGGAAGGCCATTACTTTTTTTATTACTAAAAATAAAGTTACTGTTATAGGGCAGCCCTGATATTGAACGGGTTACCTGGCTGTGGGTCCTCACCTGCGCACTTAAAAGGGACTTATTAATACTCCACTACAGGCATACACAAAAGGTTAATAAAAGGTTTATTTACAAGGGAAAAGGAAATAAGGAAAATGTACAACTCAGGGAGAAAATAGGGAAATAAAGTCTTTAATGTGTCCTACCCAATCCGCCGACCTGGAAACCCAAATGCACTCTCAGAGCTGGCCAGACGCTGTGAGCTGGTGGAGAGCCAAAATGGGGGACCCCCTCCAAAGCCCACATGTCTGGCTTTATACCAACCTGGCTGCTTAACCCCACCCTCAGGTCCCAGCCACCTTCCCTTTGGTGATGATGGGATTTGGAGTTCCCAGTGTCTTTGGCTTTGGCCTGGGGTGGGGGTGGAGTCCACAAAGCCTGTATGGAATTAGCTTTAGGACATCCTTTTCCCCCTAACATTACTATATGTACCATTGTCTAGTACCTCAGTAATATGTGTAACAAACTACTTCAAAAGCTCAGTAGTTTAAAGCAATACCCATTTATTCACTAATTCTCAACTCACACCCTATCTTTACTTCAAAATCTACTTTCCAGCAAAAGCCATGAGAGTCAGAGCATGTGAAATGAACTGTATGTATTATAGCTCCCACCAAAGTAGATGTTACTTAATGCAGGAACTGTTTTGTTGAAGCCCTGCATTTTTCTCCAGGTCAGAACTAAGCCCATGATTTTATTCTCGGCCTCTAAAGCTTTAAGTGTGACTTGATCTTCTTCATCTTAAAGAGGATAAAAGTGCCAATTAAATTGGCTTGTGTCACTATCCATCCTACCCCAGTTCTAAATTAAGACTGCCCTAGTTAAAACTACTTATCCTGGGAACTTTCCAGAATTCTTGGTGAGAGTCTGAGGAGCAGTGGCTGCCTGAGGTATGCACAGCAACAAGCAACACGCTCCTTCCTGCTCCCTCATACCTGCCTTGGCCTGCTCACTGGCTGTAGAAAATGGTGAACAAAGCCACTTATTATGATATTTTTGGGGTCAAACCCAATGCCACCCTGAAAGAATTGAAAAAGGCTTACATGAATCTGACCTTGAAGTGTAACACCGATAATGAAGAACAGAAATTAAAGCAGCTTTTTTAAGCTTATAAAGTATTCTCTGATGCAAAGAAAGGGTACTTCATGACAAAGGACAAGCCATGAAAGAAGGTGGAGCAGGTGGTGTTTTTGGCACCCCATGGACATCTTTAATATATTTTTTTTTTTGAGAAGGGAAAGGATGCAGAGAGAAAGGAGATGTAAAAATGTTGTACATCAACTTTTAATAATCTAAAAATATTTATATAGTGGTGCAACAAGAAAGCTAGTTCTAAAAAAAAATGTTATTTGTGACAAATGTGAAGGTTAAAAAGGAAGTGGTAGGAAAGGAGCAGCATACTGCTGTCCCAATTGCCAAGGTATTGGAATGCAAACAAGAATTCATCAGATAGGACCTGGAATGGCTGAGCAAAATTCGTTTTGCCTGCATGACTAATTAGTCCCTTTAGGACTAATTAATAATCTAATCTAAAGATAGACATGAAAACTGCAGTGGAAGTAAGATAGTTTAAGAGAAAGGATTCTAGATGTTCATATTGCTAAGGTCATGAAAGTTGGCCACAATATAACATTCCATAGTGAAGGAGACCAAGAACCATCACTGTAGCCAGATATTGTCATTGTGTTAGATCACAAGGACATGCTGTAAAAACTAGGTGTAAAACTAGGTGTAAAACATGCTGTAAAACTAGATCTTTTCATGTGTGTGGACATACAACGGGTTGAAACATTGTGTGGCCTCCAAAAGCTAGTATCTACCCTTGACAACCTAACCATAGTAATCACTAATCACCTTTCATCCAGGTCAGATTATCAGGCATGGAGATATCAAGTGTCTACTAAATGAAGACATACCATTCTATCATACACCATATGGAAAAGATTGCCTAATCATTGAATTTAAGGTAAAATCTCCTGATAATGACTTTCTGAGAGGAAGAAAATAGAAGAAACTGATGATGTGGATCAAGTAGAACTTATAGTCTTTGAGCCAAATCAGGAAAGATAGTACCATTACAATGAAGAAGTTTCTGAGGATGATGCATATCCCCCAGGGGTGGTGTTCAGTGTCAGACCTCTTCATGGGTCCAGTGAATAACAGTGCTGGCATCCCATATTCAGTAGTGAATGAGTGAAGGGCTACTATAATCAGTATGTTCACTGCTTAATTGGTTTTGTTTTAATATTCAACGTTAATAGTATTTCAAAAAATAAAACCTGCTTCTCCTCATTGTACTGAAGCATTAAAAGAACTTAATCACAATCCCTCTGCTTGGTTTTTGAGTGTACTTGTGCTTTTGCATGAGTGCATACTCACAAGCAGGCACAGATGCACTTGTCTTCTAGCACTCAGGTAACTGAACTAAATTCATTTGGAAAAATCATGTTTTATGATGGGGAGAGAGTGGTTTGAGTGTTAGAAGACCTGCATTTTGATTCTCTGCTTATTATTTTTGTGACTTTCAGCAAATGAGTTAACATCCAAGAATTTCGTGTTCCCATCAATAAAAGAAATGGTAATTTCAACTTTGTTTTGTTAGAAGAATGAAGAATGTAGCAAGCCACCTAGAATACAATAAGTGTTCAGTTAGCATTAGTCCCCACATGCTTTCAGTCTATCATTCAAATCTTATGTTTAAAAATGTGAAGTCTTCCTTTCAGACCATAGATCTACCTCTGAATCCTGTTAATCCTGGACAACCCATATACTAACCTGTCAGGATCCCTAGGAAAATGGTTTTTCCTATATAAACTTGATTGGTTGTGCAGAAATTTTACCAACACCACTGAAAGTTAATGGAATGCATAAGGCCATTTCAACTTTACATTGTGTCTGAGAGGATCTCGAAGTCTGGTGGGATGGCCTACTTACAAGAGGCTACTTTATTTGGCATGAATTGCCTTTGGAAGAACTCCACTTGGGGCCACTCCTGATTCAGGGATAATCCTTCAAAAGGGGCACCAGGCCTTTTTTGTTGCACTGGGTGCAGCCATGCCATCTGTTATTGGAGGAGAGCCAGAGACCCCCACAGGGTGGGGACCGGAACTCCATTTTAACTGAGACCAGGTTCTGGGACAGTGGTGCTCCTGTAAATGAAAGTATTTCTGGGACCACTCTAAAGGAGAAACTGGCAAGCTTTCTTCCTGTATTCTGGCCACCAAGTATTTGGGCAATAGGAAGAGCCCAGGAGCATTGGGGAGAGCATGGCAGAGTCCAAGTGATCACCAGTACTTGGGAGAAATTCTCAGAGAGTAACTTTGGAAAGTAACTGTGGACAGATACCTAGAAATTTGTGTTAATTTGACTTCATTTTACTTGGTGCTCTATAATATGGTTGCATCCTGGGGATATTCCAGTATGCCCACAAGCAAGTCCATTCTGCCCTGCCAACTGCCCTTCCCTGGGACACCTGGGATCCTGGCTCCTAAGTACTGCAGCCTCCTATGAGTAGCACCCTGCCATTTGCCTGATCTGGAATCACATTTGGGAAATTTTTCTACGTAGGCACAGGGATTTTCTATATTATACTCACATTAGTTGTCCAGGGAATGAACACCATGACCCTGAAGCCACAATTATAACCACAGTGGTGTTTTTACAAGGTCCTGAAACACCTCTGTGCTCCCACCTTCTCATAGAACTAGAGGATAACTTACCCCCTCTTATGTATATATTCATGTGTTTTTCTGTGTTACAGATTTTGAGCAGCTTTTTCCATTTCAGTTCAATTTTGAAGTGATTTTTAAAACATGCTTGAAATCCTGTGGACTCTATTCCAACTTGGGTATATTATTTTATTTTGGGGAAGAGGGCTAATTTCCTGTGGGAATTTTTTATGGTGCTATTATAAGCAAATACTCCCATCAGAAATGTATAAAATGTATTCTCTGTGCATGTTCATTTCCCTTCCTAATTTACATGAATGGCTCCTCTGAAGCTTTCAGAATCTCTGTAGGAACCTATTGCCCCTCTTGTCAACGAGTCTGTTGTGACTCTTTGATCTGCATGTGGCGGGTGAAGCTCTCCCAATGACCTGGGATATATCGTAGTGTGTGGAAGGAAATTTCATAATACTGGAAAACATATCATGTACTCTGAACAGGTTTATATGTGTGAAAAGAGGAAAAGGGATGTGTCTGTGAGAGGGGAAATGAATGTAGTTAGCTACAACAATAAAGCTAAAAGTATGGAAGCAAAAAAATCTTATGCATTTTCTGTATTCTGAGATCACTTGCAATTAAGTCATATTTTTACAAATAACAGGCAAAATTTTCTTAGTTGTCTTTAACATTAACCACCATTTCTGTCTTACTTTTTTTAATGGTTACTTCATCCTAGTTTTTCCTTTTTTTTCTTCCAGCATTCTCTTTCCTTTTTATATTACCAACTGTCTCATTAAAGTAAAAGTTAATCTGAATGGGTTGTGTAGTGCAAGTTATTGTTAAGGTTTGCAATGCATAAGGAAAAACATACTGTCATTTACAGTAGCCTTGGCAAAGAGAAGCAAGTCTTAAGGTCCTGCTGACTAGAGTTGGACTCTGGTAGAACCAAGAACAGTGGCCTTTGTGATGTAATTCAGGGCCTGCCTTCATAAGACATCAGTAAGTTAGATGGTAGTGACCTTACTCAGCTCTGAGACAAAGCCAAATAAGCTAATTTAATGGTGCTCAAAAAGTGCCAATTCCAGATATTTTGTGACAACCTTTATAGATCAGCCATAGAAAACAATGAATGGAAGATGTCTAATATCACTGACAGGGTTGTCATTTGGCTTATGAATGTGTCTGTGAATACGGCAAATGCTGTGCCTTTCATATGCAGGAGGCCTGCAGGCTGGAGGCTGGGGGAAGAAGTCATGTGGCCTCTACAGGCTCACCTTTATGAGATTGGGCTGTGCCCAGAACTGGGCCTCATGAAGGCCTCATTCTTCTTCCCACCTTTCTTCCAAACCATCCAAAGACCTATTTCCGGGTTGACCAAATGTGACCTTCTTTCCAGCCTGTAGTCTCTTTCTGGTGTCTGACCTTATTCTCTCTCCTCCCCCTGCCAAATATGTGACTGCCAGTATGGCTACAATGGAAAAGGCAGGAGAGAAAGTTTAGATGGAGAGAGAAAAAAAGGCACATAGAAGGAGCAGTGGTAGCAGAACAGCATGCTCAGTCCTGCCTAGTTTAGAGCGGCAGGTCAGGTGAACAAATCAGACCCTTGGGAGCATCAGGGGACTTGCCCAAGTCTGGAAGGCCTGCTGTGAACTTTGCAGAGTCAGACCTGGGGCTAGACTCATTTCCTGCCACTCCAACAGCATATGCTCCCTCTCCTCCTGCGTGCACCAGTGCTCTGTACCCTCTTTCCACTTTATTTTGCTGGACCACACTTTGAGGCACCAGGGCTGTACCCTTGGCCATGATAGTTCTTGCTTCAAAATACCCTACACAAAAGGGCAAAAGGGACAGAGGGGCCAGATGGAAAGTCAAAATGGTATTAGCTACTTAAAAGCCCTTGTTTAGCAAACACAGAAATTGATGATGTGTAGTGAGAACCTGACCAAATATAGCACTGTCTGTTTTTGGCTTAGAACAGACTGGGACTTGCCTTCCTGGGCAGCCCTGACTCTCCAGGGGCCTGGCATATGGAACAGTAGTGGCCTTTCTGGAAGGTCTAGCAGCTGGGGAGATTGGTTTGTTTTTCCCATGTTTCAAGTAGAATGGTTCCCCAGAAAGGCATTATAAGGATGGACTTTGAGGATACGAATGGGAGGGGGTTACTACAAGCTACCTAGAAAGTTGGTTCCTTTAAAAAAGAGGTGATCCACATCTTGCAGATGATAAGATGCATTTGAGATGGCAGCCTCAGAGGCAGGCTGTGGCTGTGTAGGACTTTTAGAAAGCCCCGTGGGGAACTTAACTGCTGCAGAGTTAAGACCATGAGGCACAAGTAAATAAGACATGCTTTCATGATAGAATCTGTCAAGTTGTTTTGTGAAGTGTGTTTTCATATTCAGTTTGGACAAGCCAAGAGACAGGAATTGAGTTTCCTGCCCTTCCAGTGTGAAAAAACACTGAGAGAGAAATTTAATCTTCAGATAAATAGAGAATATTGTTGTGAATACTGGCAGGATATTTGAATATATGTGTGTGGTTAGCACAATTTTCTGATGTGATTAACTTATACTTAGCCTGCATATATTGTCCACACACATTGCATCTTATATTGCATTGTGTTTTATGTGGTTAATTTTCTTTAGATGCATACTGTGGCACCATCCCACAGAGGTGGAAGAGATTCCAATTTGAAACACTGTCATTCTTGGGTAGTTTTCTTTTATGAAAGTGATATGCTTATCATTTCAGTGGGAAACTTTCTACTTTAAAATATCTCAAATAATTTAAAGTGACTAAGTGATATTTTAGAGTGAGTCTCATCCTCAACTGTGCTATTAGATTCCAAATTATAGAGAAAAAAATTGCATGATCATAAAGTTCACATTTAAGTCAAAAGAATGAAATTTACCCCTATCTGTGATTCTAGTCATGTATCTCTAGATTCCTTGAAGGATAATTTGTGGAATCGCCAAGCTGCTGCAATAAACATAAAAGGCAATATACCTATGCTGAAATGTAGTGTGTAGCTATAGACTTTAAAAGGAACAAGAGAAAGGAAGACATCTCCCCCCCAAGAAAAAACAAACAATCTTGGATTATGGAATATTCAATATGTTTCTAGATAAGAACGTGCATTCTAACAGTGTTTAATGTCCTTGGGCAAAGTGTCCTAGCACAATTCCAAAAATATTCTGGCAATGAATGAAAGTTCTAGCCACATCTACAGTATAAGTAAATGGACCCATAAAAAATCTCTACATAATCCATAAGAGAGAGACAGGCAGATCAAGTCCACTGGCTCATGTGGCATGAAGCCCACAGCACTGTGTTGGCCTGTCAGAGCTCTCATTCCCCTCTGTGAAAAGTGTGATCTTATTACAGTTTGGCCTCATGTGTAATATTGCATGGGATTCTACAGAGCCAGGAGGAGCCTGAGGGAGAACGATAAGTCTTGCTCTCTGGAAGTTTACCATTGTGTTGGGATGAATAAAGTCCTGCGCATAAGAAGTGTTATCTAGGACACAGTATTTGGTGAGTGACACAAACAGATGTCCCATATGTATAGTCATATGGCCTGGGGTGAAGCTTCATTGAAAATGGAGCTTCATTGAAAATGTTTCCAGGCTAAGAGTTTGGATTTAGAATAGAGTTAAGCTGCTTAACACTAAAATCTCATTAATTTCACCTCCTGACCATTCTGTGCTGCCTTAGGCCTGGTCCACTGCAAAGCATCTGGAAAAGGGCAGCACAGTTACAGGATCTGGTGTTGTGGTTGGTTTTCCTTCAACATAAACACTTAGTATGAGTATCTGTAGTGCCAGGAAGGGCACAAAGCAGGATCTTTATGATGGGCAGACAAGTAAAGGAGGGCCCTGGAGCCCTCAGTGGCTTTTTCAGGCACTACAGTTGGTGTAGTCAGAAGGATGATTTGATGCAGACGGGTATGGAACCCTCCAAAGACTGGAGGGACTGAGGAGTAGCAGACCATGAACCATGACAATGCTGGAGGCACCATGGCAGCAAACGTGGTGACAGAAGTCCAGGAGCTGCGGGAAGAGCTACAGATGCTGCAGGATCACAGGAAGTGGACAAGGTCTGGGAGCTTTAGGACGAGACCTCGAGTGGAACAGGAGACAGCCTGTGAGGACCAGCCCACGACCCCTGAGGCAGCAGAATAGAAAAAAGAGGACCACAATTCAGAGCTCACCCAGTGCTGACACAAGGAAAAAACTGATGGACTTGGACTGACATGCTGCCAGAAGGCAGAGGAAACTTGCCAGGTTGATGTTATGTTTTTGGAGATCCTGGGGGTGGATGGTAATGTTTGTACACCCCAGGAGATGAAGATCAAGGCATGGTCCGTGGGCCTTGGTGGCCAAAAGCAGCCTGTGTACTGCCCAGCAATCCTAGGGCACAGCCCAGAGAGGCAATGGCCAGAGTAGAGGAAAGGGCAGGCATGAGAGAGCCCAGTAAAGAGTGAAGATTCGGGCCTCCCCGGTGGCATAGCGGTTGAGTGCTGGGCTGCGAAGCTGCCCGCAGCCTCTGCAGTGCTGGTTCGATCCCTGGCCACTGGCAAGGGTCCCACATGGCACGCAGACCTCTCCTGCTGCGCCTACTGCTCCCCTCAGCAGTGTCCTCCGTCTGTCTGCCTGTTCTGCTACCTGCTCTGTCTCTGGTGAATTCTCTCACCCTCCCGTGCTTCTGACTATACCCAGTGCTTGTATAAATAAATAAATAAATCTTTAAAAACAAAAAAAAGAGTGATGATTCGTAGGGGGCTGGGAGGCCTGCCAGCCTCCCGGCCCACCGGTACCCCTGCCTGACATGTACTTGGTTGCTGCACTACATGTAAAAGCTCAATAAAAACCTGAAAAAGCCACCAAGGGCTCCAGGACTCTCCTTTACCCATCTGCTTGGATCATAGAGAACCAGCTCTGTGCCTTTCTGGCACTGCAGTATCCTACCTGAGGAATCATTCTTACAGCTGAACAGTCACACTTTGTGATTACAATATCAGTGGGAAGGAAAAAAGGTTATTTTGACTGGCTGTGATTTGAAATCAGACACAAAATTCTTGGTAATCAAAGATCGACTCTTTGAGCTAAAACCTGTCTGCTTCCTGCGTATGAAAGGTGAAAGCTTTCACTTCTCAGCTGTGGTCGTATTTTGACAATACAGGAAGAACGAAGAACTGACTCTCCTTAGAGAAAGTGAGAATGATACTGACAGTCAGATAGATGCTCAGGATGATGGGGAAAATGGAAAAGGGCCCTTGGGGGAAGGACACTATACATAAAGGAGGTTGGCATCTGAGGAGGAGAGTGGCCAATTAATTCCCTTCTAGTTGGGTTGCATGGAGGATTTTTGTGTTTTTGCTGTGCTGAATGAACTGTGTTGTTAACTCTGACACCGCCCCCGCCAAGTAGGCCTCTAATTTGGCCTAATGTAGAGGCTTGTGTTTCCATGGTATTACTTGGAGAATAAAGGATGAGGACCACGTGCAGTGCTGGACAGTGGTACTGAGGAAAGGGAACAGGTGGGAGATGGGGGCTTGGGTAGGGGAGTCAAGGCTTTCTTAATGGAAAGAGTCAGTCATACCCTAAAGACATAAATGCCTGGGGGTTGTTAAATCTTGAGGATGATGTGAACTTCCTCTAGTACATGGGATGGGAGAGCTCATACTTTTTAATTCAAATGTTAGAGAGTGATAGGATGGTAGCAAAACAGATGACTCTGGGATTACATTTTATTCCTCCCTCTAAGAAATAAATGACTATAACTCAAATTTGGGACTGAAACTCCTGTTGTAGTATTCTGTGTGAACTAAATATGGCATTAAATTATATGGCATTAAATTAATGATTATAAAATAGATCTGTCAGTTACTATGGTTTGGTGATCTGAGTTCAGATCAGGTTAGGTCAGCTTATTATTCCATAAACTATGTAGTTGGGAAATAAAGAAATAGTGGCACAATTAGTTTCTATTTTCTGTATTTCCTAAACAAGTGTGAAAGGATAACATTGGAGTAAGGGCATTTGTCTAAGGAATGAAGCTATCCATTCAACCAAATGACCTTAGGAACTAGTCTGTTGTCACTCCTAATATTTTGAGGTTTATTGCCTTGTTGTGGTTTTATACATAAGTGGAGAAGAGTCAGCAGTCATCAGACTTGGCAGAAAAGAGTATAAACAGTTTTAATATTGCAATGTTAAACCTAAGCATTAAAATTAAAATATCAGCAAAATAATTTTAATAGCAGTAGCACCTGTAACATATTTTGGATTCCTCACACCTAAGGCAGAAGCCCTATTTGCTCCTTGTGTTCCTTCTATGTAATGACACATTCAGCTCTGGGCCCTTAGTCCTCTGGATACCAAAGTCAGGTGCCAGTGATGTTATCCTGAGCAAGGAGGAACCCTCAGCAAGGAGCTCAGAGACTCATTGTCAAGTTTGCTGACTAGAAAGCAATGAAGCTCTGTAAAACAGAAACGAGCTTCATTTTGCCATAAATGGCATTTACCATGAGTTGTTTAAGAACAACTGTTAATTCATCCAGCGTTTCCCACTAATTCATCTATTATATTTTCTGAGTATCTACTATGTGTCAGGGATAAAGTGTAAGCAAGTGAACAAGACAGATATTATAATGTCCCTGCCCCTGATAGTATCCATCATTCTATATATAGGCTCAAGTTTAAAATTAAGCAGAGGTCCTCTAGCTCATTAAACTTGTGTATTTTAATATACAGCTAGAGAGACTTTTGCTTCTGCAATTTATTTGTCAGACCATCCATTCACTTTGATACATATCTGGTCTCCAACTGTTGTCATACATTCAACTATTAAACTCCTCATTACTTTTAAAGTAAGAAAAATGAATTAAGAACATAATATTGAAATTAGTAAATCTTGGAATGTAGAGCATCTTAAGGAGAAAGAGTTTAAGGATGAAGAAAAACAGAACTAAGGATTTACATTTAATTCATGATTTCAATTTTCATTTATTCATACATAAGCCAGAACACTTTTTACCATGCCAGCAAGAATTTGACTTCAAATATCAGGTCTTAGTAAAAATATTAATTTTATTAATGTATTATGTACCAATCCTTACCAGAAAGTATTATTTCATATATCTGAATTTATATAGCAGAGGTATATAAAAATGTCTATGACTATAGATGGGAGCATGGATGGGTGGATGAACCAATAGCTAGGTATTTAAAAAATTATTGACCTCAATGGGTTAATATCGTTCACTTTGGGAATTAAAGGGATTTCTGAGAGTTTCTCTTGAACATAATGTGTGTTTCATGGAACTGTAAAAGTTTGAGGAAACTTACACAGCTCTCTTCTTACTCAACAAAAGGTGAAATGGAGTGATGCAGTGAAAACTGTATAAAATGCAATAATTTAAGATGCAATTTTAATTTTTTTCTAAAGATTTATTTATTTATGCATACTAGAGCTGGGGTACAGGCGGGGGGTGAGAGAATTCACCAGAAACAGAGTGGGGAACAGAACAGGCAGGCTGACTGAAATACACTGCTGAGGGGAGCAGCGGGTGAGACAGGAGAGGTCTGCGCACCATTTCGGTTTCTCTCTGGCCGGCCGGGGATCGAACTCATGCTGCAGAGGCTGAGGTTTGCTTCACAGTGTGGCGCTTAACCCCTTGTGCCACCAGGGAGGTCCAAGGTGCAATTTTAAAGTGCATTAAATATGAATAGGCCAAGAAGCACTTCTATTTGTATTTCTGTTAAATTCCCCATAATAACTTCAGGTGTAGCTCTGCACTCTCTAAACCGCCTTCCTCCTTGTGCTTCCTGTGGACTGTTGGAATCAGCCATTTCCTTTTCCTTTCTGTCTGAAATTCCTAGAAGACTTATATTTCTTGCCTTCTTTACAGATTATTTCAAGGCAGTTCTTATTTGCACTTCCCCATAATTCTCGTTTTCTTTAATGTAGCTCCACATGAGCAGATCACACTTTCAATCAGATTGTAGTTAACTCATTGTACACGCTAGGTATGCTTGGTTTGGGGCTTGCTTCTTGGTGATGCTTCACATATGTCAAATTTTGTTAGAAAGCTGGTTTAAAATGAACAATGATGTAAAATATATATAAATAACAGATTATTATTAAATAAATAAATAAGCACAGGGAAAAAAAGAAAAGAAAGCTGATTAAATGTTTAGTGCGACTCATAGTTAAATCACCCTTCATACAGAACCTTGCCTTTTTATTTAGTAAAGAGGAATATAATTTCTATTTTTAACCTAAATAAATGAGGGTTGTTTATATTCCTTTGGATCTTGGAGAAGCATACCTTTGAACAGGAAAACTTCAAGAAAGAGAACTAGAAAGCTTCATAATCTTTCTTGAACAATTGCAAAAAATACTAAGGGGGTATCCTCAGCTCAGGGTGGAGTCTGAGCCCTAGCTATCCCAGTGGCAGGAGGGACTGCCAGGCTAGGTGGGACCCTAGGGAAGCTGAATTCTAGGCATTTATCTCAGTAAGGGGTGAGGTGGGGGGGTGCCTAACCTGCTGGGTTTTTAAAAATAGTGAGGTGGATGAATGGGTGGATGAATCGATAGGCATCCATCCACCCATTTTAAAAAATATTAACCTCAGTAGGTTAATATTGTTCACTTTGGGAATTAAAGGGATTTCTGAGATTCTGTCTTTAACATAATGTGTTATGTAACTAAATTCCTTTTAGTTGTATGTAAGTTGACTCTGAGGACAGAGAGGCCTGAGATGAGAACTCAAGAAGCCAACCATTCCACTATAATACTCTGGAGGACCCCAACGGGTTATTTCCACAGCTATTGGCTATGCCAAACTGTCACTGACTGAGCAGTATGTTTTTCTGTGTCAGTGAACACATGTATCTTTGATTTACCTTTGTGCTCAAGCACCTGCCCTGCCCTGCCACTTTTGATCTGCTGTCACTCCCCCCCCCCGCCTTTCTAATCCATAATATAAATAGAAGCTTACATTATATTGTTCATTAGTTTGACTTCTTTTCATTTAGTGTAGTGTTTTTGAGATTTACCCATGTGGTGGTATGTATCAGTATTTAACAATTTTTTTTATGCATCAGTTGATGGACATTTGAATTGTTTGCCGTTTGGGACTGTTTTGAATAATGCTCCTTTTAGTATAGACATAGATTTTCATTTCTTTTTAGCAAATGCCAAATAATTGACTGACAAGTCATATGGTAAGTATTTATTTAACATAAAAGATAATGCCATACTTTGTTTTTCAAAGTGGCTGACTCATTTTGTATTCGACCAACAATGGAAAAGAGTTCCAGCTACTCCTCACTCTTGCCGACACTTGATATTGCCAGTGGTTTTTACAGCTAGTCATTTGGTGACAACATCTCATTGTTTTGTATGAATTTCCTCTATGATATAGCATTTCTGAATTTGAGCATCTCTTTGTGCTCATTGATGATTTTTGTGTTTACTTGTGTGTGAAATGTCTTTTAAAGTCTGTTACATCTATACCTACAATTTTATTTTTTTTATTTTAACATTTATCATTTTTTAAATTTTTTAGACAATATTTGCTTCCCCCACCCCCTTGGATTGAGTCCCCATCGAATTTCCTTCCCCAAGGCACCCATGACCATCACCACAGTCCCCTGTGCTTCTTCCTCCCGCCCTCTGATCCCTCTCTCTCCTCCTCCCCTGCAGTATGTCTCTGGTTTGTAGTTGTCTGTTTTTACTTTGTTATGTTTTGTACTGTTATTATTTTTTATACTGATGTCTTATTCGGTTCCCCTATATTCCTGTTATAAGTGAAACCACCCGATATTTTCCTTTTTCCTTCTGACTTATTTCACTGAGCATAATTCCTTCTAGCTCCATCCACGTTGCTGTGAATGGCATGAGCTTATCTTTTTTGATTGCTGAATAATATTCCATTGTTACACCTACATTTTTAATTGGGTTCTTTGCTTTCTTACTGATTTATTAGAAATATATGTATACTATGTATTTACTTATGTCAGATATACATATTTTACAAATATTCTCTCCTAACTGTGCCTTGATTTTTGTTTCCTTCATTGTATTCTAAAGAACAAAGTTTTAACTTTTTATGAAATCCATTTTATAATTTTCTCTTATATAGTATGTGGATTGTGTGCCCCTTTGAAAAAAATCTTTACATAACCTAATGACACAAAGATTTTTTTTCCTGCTTTCTTCCGTAAGTTTAATAATTTTAGCCAACTTTAATAACCAACATAAGAAATGAAGACAATTTGGGCTCTTCCTTTACTATCTGTGTAATATTTAATTCATTTTTATCCCTGGGGAATTTTATTCTTTTATTAAATAAAAATATTTCCTCTGTATTTATTTCTTATATCACTGGTAGAGGCATTTAGTAAAATGTTAAATAGTAGGCAGCCTTTGCTTATTCCTTATATTAAAGAAATACCATTCACACTTAAAATTCTTTCAAATTTCTTGTCATTGCAAACTTCACTGATTTTTAAACAGTTCTCACCTTCCCCGTTTTTTTCTTTGTACTTTTAAGGAATAAAGGACAATTTAGAAAATTTCACTCAGTTGGTGTGAATTTGATCACACCTAATTTATTTCATAAAATATACATATCCAAGTGTGTTTTATAAAGGCAACTTAGATGATGAATGTATAGAATAAAATAAGAGATAGATTAGTATTTGTAACTAATATAGATCAAAGTCATTAATAAAATATAAACAAAATAGTCCATAGATATGTGAAAAAAAAATAAAACATTGCATTCAAAATTTTTTAGTCACAGAAATGTGATATGTATTTGACATTAGGTGATTAATTGATATACTCATGTATGAGAAATGGTTCAATATTTGTCTTTATCTTTCTGACTTACTACACTCTGCATAATCCCTTCAAGTACCGTCCATTTTACTGTAAATATAATATTTCATCTTTCCTTACAGCAAACAATATTCCTTTGTATACATGCCACATCTTTATCCAATCCTCGATCTATGAGCATTCAAGTTGCTTTTGAATTCTAGCTATTATAAGAAATGTGGCAATAAACATTGTGGAAAGTATAATTTTTCAGTTAATAGCTTCATGTTCTTCAGATAAATACCTGAAAGTGGGATTGTGGGTTATGTGGTATGTCCATTTTTAGTTTTTTTAAGGTAAGGTCAGAACACTTTCCAAAATAGCTGCTTTCAAATTATATTCCTACTAGCAATGTTTTGGGATTCCTCTGTGTATAGGACTAGCACTTGTTATTAGAGCTCTTTTTGTGAAATGATATTGTGGTTTTAGTTTGCATTTCCCTTATTAAAACTGATGGTGAGCATTTACTCATATCTGTTGATCTTCTGTATATGTGCTTTGGAAAGTTGTCTATCCACTGGCTGTTTTCTAATTGGGTTCCTTTTTTTGTTGTGTTAAATTGAATGAGTTCTTTGTACATCTCAGATACTTGACTCTCTAGTTGTGTAATGTAAATATCTTTTCCTATTTAGTGGGATGTGTTTTTAAACTGCTAATATTTTCTTTCATTGTGTGAAAGTTTTCTAGTGTGAAGTGGTCCAAATTGTTTACTTTTGCCTTTATTTCCTTTGCCACAGAGGTAGCATTCCCATAGACATCTCTCTACCATTGATGTCATGAAACATAGCGCCAATGCTTTCTTCTCTGTATTTTATTGCTGCAGATTTTATATTTTGTCTATGATTCATTTTGAATTTATCTTTGTGCATGAAGTTAGCATGCTCCAACTTATTTCTTCCACATGTGGTCATTCAGTTTTCTCAGCATCATTGTTAAAGAGACTCTCCTTTCTATAGTGTATGGCTATGGCTTCGTTGTCATAAATTAGGTATATAGATATAGTATGGATATTTTTCAGGGATTTCAATTTTGTTCCATTGATTCATATGTTGATTTTTATTTTAGGACCATATTGTTTCAAATACTGTTGCTTTACAGTATACTTTAAAATCAGGTAATATGATGTCTCCATTTTTTTTTCTCAGAATTGCTTAGCTCTTTGGAGTCTTTGTCCTCTATAATTTTTAATATTTTGTTCTATTTCTTTGAAAAATATAATGGTGATTACACTGAATCTATATACATATTGTAAAATAGTCATTTTGATTATATTAATGCTCCCCATATTGTTCTGTAGCTATTAATATAGTGTTTTACAGTTTTTGCTGTTTAAATCCTTCACCTCTTCAGTTAATTCCTATGTATTTAATTTTTAATGCAATTGTGAATGTAATGCTTTTTCTTTTTCTTCTCTTTGTTTATTTGTATATAAAAATGCAACAGATTTTTGTATATTACTTTTGTAACATACTTTACTATATTCATTTATGTTTCCAATAGCTTTATTGTGAAATCTTTAAGGTTTTCTATATAGGGAATATCAAATATTGAATATCATATCAATGTAAATAATGATAGCATCGCTTCTTTTCCAATTAGATTGTTTCATTTCCTGTTTTCTCATTGTTCTAGCAAAAATCTTTAATATTAATTACACAGCAGTAATAACAGTGGACATCCTTGCTTTGTTCCCAATCTTAAAGTGGAAGGCTTTCAGTTTTTCACTATTAAGTATAACATTGGCTGTAGGCCTTTGATATGTGGCCTTTATTATGCTAAGTAGGTTCTTGTATTCCCAACTTGTTAAGACTTGTTTTTTAATTATGAATGGGTGTTGAATCTTATCAAATCTTTTCTCTGCTTCTATTGATGTGATCATGATTTTTAAACTTTCTTTCATTGATGTGATGTATTACATTAGTTTATTTGCATATATTAAGGCATTCTTGGATCTTTGCAATAAATTCCACTTTTATGAGGTATGATACTTGTAATTTATTGTTGAATTTGATTTGCTAATGTTTTGTTGAGAATTTTTGCATTAATATTTACCAAAGTTATTAAGCTTTAATTTTCATTTTCTCTGATGTCTTTATCTGGGTTTGGTGTTTGGATAATGTGTTATAGAATATTTTAGGAAGTACTCCCTTGACATGGATTTTGGGGAATAATTTAAGTAAAATGGTCATAAGTTTTTCATTAAAGATTTAATAAAATTCACCTGTATTGTCACCTGATCCTGGGCTTTTTTAAGGAAGATTTCTGATTACTGTTTCAAATTCTATAATTGTGACCAGCCTGTGTCAAATTTTCTGTTTATTTCTGTTACATTCATCGTAAACCGTGCAATTCTAAATATGTGCCCATTTCTGTAAGATCGTTAAACTTGTTAGCATATAGTTGTTCACAGCAATCTGTTATGATTCTTCCTATTTCATTTCTAATTTTATTGTTTTTGCCATTTCTTTGTGAGACTAGATAAAGGCTTCTAAAAGTACCAACTCTTAGTTTAATTGATCTTTTGATTTCTATTCCTTTTTATTTCTGCTTGAAATTTTATTATTCATTCCTTCTGTTAACTTTGGTTTTTGTTATTTTTAAAGTTGCACTAGATATAATGTTAAATCATTTATTGAATTTTTCTTGCTCCTTATTATAGACCTGTATGCAGTAAATTTCCCTCTTAAAACTCACTTTTGTTGTATTCCATAAGTTATTAAGTTATAGCCATATTTTCATTTAGTTTAACCTCCTCTTTAACCCAGTGGTTATTGAGCAACGTGTGATTTAATTTTGGGTGTTTGAGGTTTTAACATTTTTTATAGTTATTTCTAGTTTTATGGATTTATGCTCAGAAAGCACATTTCCTATTATTTCAATCTTTCTAAGTTTGTTGACAGTTGTGTCACAATATGTGATCTATTCCATGGCACTTGAGAAAAATATATATGTTCCTGCTTTGTGGTGGAAATGTTCTGTAGGTGTCTGTTGAACCCATCTGATCTAGTTTATCTTTTTTTTTTTTTAAAGATTTATTTATTTATTTATTTATACAAGCACTAGGTAGTCAGAAGTGTGGGAGGGTGAGAGGATTTACCAGAGTCAGAGAGGGGAACAGAACAGGCAGACTGACGAAATACACTGCTGAGGGGAGCAGCGGGCGTGGCAGGAGAGGTCTGTGAGCCATGTAGGACCCTCACCAGCAGGCAGGGATCAAACCGGTGCTGCAGAGGCTGCAGGCAGCTTTGCAGCCCAGTGCTCAACCACTGCGCCACCAGGCCCTGATCTAGTTTATCTTTTAAGGCTACCAGTTTCCCTATTTGTTCCTGTCTTGTTGATCCATCCAATGCTGTAGTTGGAGTATTAAAAGCCCCCTATTACTATTTTGTTGTTGTTGATACCTCTTTTTAATTCTATTAGTATTTGTTTTATATATCTTGATGCTCCATCATTTGGTGCATATTTATAAGCGTTAGATATTAGGACTTTAATTGTATCCCTTGAATTAAACCTTTAATCATCACTTAATGTCCATTTATGTCACTTACTACCTTTTTTTAATTGAAAGCCTATTTTATGTTATAAATATAGGTAATCTGCCCCTTTTTTAAATTACGATTTACTATAAGATGGTCTCCCCGCCCTTTTAAGCCTGTGTTTGTCTTTAGCAGTAAGATGAGTTTCCTGTAAACAGCCAGAAGTTGGACATTGTTTTGTTACACATCTAGCCACTCTACCTTTTAATTGGTAGAGTATTTACATTTAAGGTAATTATTGAAATATATGTACTTATTGCCATTTTGTTGTGTATTTTTATAATTTGTCTTTATATTTTTTGAAACTTTTCTTTTATGTTTTGTTATGGATTCATTTCCATTATCTTATGTGCTACTTCTGTAGATTTTTTTGGAGGGTACTCAGAGGTTTGTATGTAATGGTCTATACTTGGGACTTATAGAATGGTTTGATCTTGCTCTTGTTTTAGTGTTGCACATTTTCAGTCTCCTCATCCTTAATATAGTCTACATTTAGAAGCTGACACAAGACTATAGAAGACTGAGATGTAGACTAGGGAGCTGGCCTAAAGGAAGAGACACTGTGGAACCCCACAATACAGCTCTGGTACCCACAGTATAGTAGGAAGCTTGGCTCCTTGACCTACACTGGAAGTGATCCTTTGGTGCCCTACTGCCAGGTTCCTTTCTACCCCTTGCCAGTACTAGCTCTCTTGATCATGTCAACAGGTGTGATGGTCTATCCCTTATTACAAGCCATAAAAAGTAAGATTGAAGAAACAAAAGAATATACCATAAATGCAAAAAAAAAAAAAAAAAAAGAAAACACTGAGAGGAATGTCAATCCAGCAGAACAGTGAAATATGCCTGAAGAGAAGTTAAAGATAACGGTTACAACAATGCTCATTGAACAACAACAACAAAAAGATATAAACAGGAGCAGAATAAAGACTGAGAAAATATGAGGAAGTTATGATTAGAACTTTAGAAGTAATGGAGAAATAATAATGGAGAGATATTAATGATCTGGAAAGCATGTCAGAGAACACACAACTACAAGAACATAGTGAAAAATTAATTTAAAAATGATAATAATGTAAGAGCCCTTTGGAATACCCTAAAAAGAAATAACATCTATGTCATCTATATCATTTATAACATCATAAATAACATCTATATCCTTGAAGAAGAGAAATAAAAACATACAGAAATATTATGCAAAGTAATAATTGTGAAGAACTAACCAACCTGGGAAAGAAACTCAACATTGTGATCGAAGAGGCCAGAGTTCCAAACAAATACCTAAAAGACACGTTCCAAGATACATTATAATAAAACTGTTGAAACCCAACAATAAGGACTGAATAACAGTAAAAGAAAAAAGGGCAACCCTACATGCGGCAGGATCTGGGAATTGTTTGTTTGCACTACTATTCCACTTCTGACTACAGGTGACTGAAAGAATATGTATTTCTCAAGGTTTGCCTTCCACTAAAGACTGCCTCCCCTGTAAAACTCTCTCAATAATCTCTCAGTGGTTGGCACTAGGAGAGGCTATTTTTGGGACAGAGTCACACAAGGGCTTGCTCCCTGAGGTACTTACTTCTGTTGACAGGCCCTGGATGCTTTGAATTCTGGTTAATGGGAGTGTATGGTTGTTAGATGGGATTTGGCCCCAAGTAGGGATGAGGTAGGTGTTTAGCTAACCACCAGCAGCACCTATGGAGAGAGCCGTTTCTACATGGATGTGTAGGTAATCTAATGTTAGCCTTCTCTATTGGTTCAGGCTCTGGCTGTTCATGTATGGAGTCATATGCTAAAGCCCACAATCACTACTTTACTCAGCCCCCCCTCATCAGCAGCAACTTAAACTGTCCATGTCTTCAAGTTCTCCTCTTTAAGGGTATGGGATGTTTTATTCTCCACTCTGGGTGCCTAGTTGCTATCCAAGAGCACAGTGTCTGCCTTTGTAGTCATTGAGCTATTATTCCAGAGTTCTATCATGGGGGTCTCTGTACCCCTGCTGCTATAGTTCTCCAGAAGTAGCATCCTCTGTCCTGAATACAACTATGTGAACCCCTCTCTAGCATAGACCTGCATTCTGAGTCCTCCATGGGGGTGTGAGCTCTTCAGTCAGCAAGAACAGAGTGGCTCCAAATGGCAGCATTCCCTTGGGTTGCAATGCCCTGGTGATGCTCCAAGCAGTTAAATTTCAGTTTTTTCTTCCCGTCTCTACTGTGCTGTCTCTCTTCATGCACATCCCTATCCAGTGGCCCTCCTGGGGTGGCTGTCTATATTTATTATAATTTGATTGTAGATTTGTGGAAGATGCAAGCTTGACATCTTCATTTTTCCACCATCTTGCAGCGCTCCAATAATTGTAGCTCTTATGTTTAGTTCTCTGATCCCTCTCAATTTATTTGTATGTGCATGTGTGTGTGTGTCATGATATACAAGTCAAGATCCCTTTTTTTCATCAAGATGCAATTATTGCACCATCATTTGGTGAAAAGACCATTTCCCACACCCCCCATTGAAATATCATGGCACCTTTGTTGAAAGTCAGTGGGCCACGTAAGTGTGGGTCTGTATAGGGACATTCTGATCTGTCACTGAACTATATATCTATCCCTTCAGTAATACCACACTCTCTCTTGACTAATATGCCTTTCTAAGAATTTTTGAATTAGGTAATTTTAGGGTAAATGAAGTTATTAGGCTTTTTCCTGCCCTCCTGCTACTAGCCTTTACAGCTGCCACCAGCTACCTATGCAAAAAGCACTTGGAGCATGAGCACAGGGTTCTTGCACCTGTCATTACAGACACTTGAGCCCAAAGAGCAGGGGCATTCACATGTGTAAATGCTCACACTTTGCCTTAGGAGAGAGATAAAGGCAGCAGCTGCAGCATTGTGGGGAGTACCACTCTGAGGCGAGACCACAAGACAACAGGAGACTGAGAGGGAGAACGCCAGAGAAAGGGCACAAAGATTCTCGGGGAGTTGGGAGGCTCAGTGGCCTGCCTCCCTCCCAGACCCCTTGCCCAGCCCTCACCTGCCTCCTTACATGCCAGCCTCCCTACCTGGTGTGTTGTGTGCCTGGTTCCCTGAGAGAGCATTAAAGGCCTGTAAAATCCTACCAAGGGTTCCAGACTCTTTATCTGTCTTCCCAATCAACAGTGAGCCTGGCCTGGTCTGCTTGCCCAACAGTAATACAGTCCTCTAATCTTTTCCTTTTTTTAAAGATGTTTTGACTTTAGGTCCCTTTTCCTTCCATATGAATTTTTTTTTTTTTTATAAATTTTATTTTTATATTCCCCATACAATTGCAGCCCCCCCCCATTCTGACCCCAATCCCTCCCCTCCCACCCCCGCCCCCCTAAAAGTGTCTCTGGTTCGTAGTTTTTTGTTGATTTTGATTTTCACTTTCTTATAGTTATTCGTTTTCCTGGTCCCTTATTTAAGTTTTCTAGATTCCTGCTATGAGTGAGACCATCCGGTATTTTTCTTTTTCTTTTTGGCTTATTTCGCTGAGCATGATCCCTTCCAGTGCCATCCATGTTGCTGCAAATTGCATGTGTTTATCTTTTTTGAATGCTGAGTAATATTCCATGGTATATATGTACCACATCTTCTTGATCCAGTCATCTATTTTTGGGCATTTGGGTTGTTTCCAAAGCTTAGCTATTGTAAACATTGCTGCTATAAACATAGGGGTGCAGGTGTTCTTTGGAATGGATGTTTCTGTGTCCTTTGGGTAAATACCTAGGAGTGGAATTGCTGGATCATATGGAAGCTCTATGTTTAGTAGGTCCAGAAATCTCCACACAGCTCTCCACAGTGGTTGGACCAGTTTGCACTCCCACCAACAGTGCAGGAGAGCCCTTTTTTCTCCACAACCTCGCAAGCATTTGTGGTTGCTAGTTTTTTTATTATGAGTCATTCTCACTGGTGTAAGATGGTATCTCACTATAGTTTTGATTTGCATTTCCCTGATTACATGTGATGTTGAACATTTTTTCATATGCCTGTTGGCCACCTGCATTTCCTCTTTGGAGAAGTTTCTTTTTAGCTCTTCTGCCCATTTATTGACTGGATTATTTTCTTTGTTTTTGTGGAGTCTCAGCAGCTCCTTGTAGATTTTTGTGATCAGTCCTTTATCATTAGTGTTGTGTGCAAAAATTTTCTCCCAGTCTGTGGGATTTCTCTTTGTTTTTGTTATTGTCTCTTTTGCTGTGCAGAAGCTCTTTAATCTTCCTATACACAAATAATAAATCTGAAGAAGAAGAAATCAAGAAAAGTATCCCTTTTATTATTGAAACAAAAAAATCAAATACTTGGTAATAAACCTAACAAAAGAAGTAAAGGGCCTATACAAAGAAAACTATAAAACACTGTTAAAAGAAAGAGAAGAAGACACAAAGAAATGGAAAAGCATCCCCTGCTCATGGATCAGAAGAATTAACATTATCAAAATGGCCATCCTACCAAAAGCAAACTACAGAATCAGTGCTATTCCAATAAAAATTTCAGTGTCATTCTTCAAAGAAATAGAACAAATATTGATAAAATTCATATGGAGCCACCAAAAACCCCAAATAGCCAAAACCCTCCTGAAAAAAAAAAAAAAAGAAGGGAATGGAGGCATCACCGTCCCAGACTTCAAACTATACTACAAAGCCATTATAATAAAAACTGCATGGTATTGGAACAAGAACAGATACACGGATCAATGGAACTGAATAGAAAACCCAGAAATAAACCCACAGATTTATGGTTAACTAATCTTTGACAAAGGAGCAAAGAATATGCTCTGGAGCCAAGAAAGTTTGTTCAATAAATGGTGCTGGGAAAACTAGGTCACTACATGCAAAAGAATGAAACTTGACTACTACCTCACATCATGCACAAAAACCAACTCAAAATGGATTAAAGAACTAGACATAAGACCGGAAACCATAAAATATATAGAAGGAAGTGTAGGCAAAACAATACATGATATGCACCTCAAAGACATCTTTACAGACACATCACCCAAAGCAGTGATAGTGAAGGCAAAGATAAACAGCTGGGACTACTTGATAAAATCTTGTTGAGAGTTATTACTTCCAGTTTCATGAGAGATATTGGCCTATCATTTTCCTTTCTATGGTATATCTTAACTGGTTTGGTTTCCTAAAAATGAATGAGAAAATGGTTTCTTCTCTAGTTTCTGAAATAATTTGTGTATGGTTGATATTATCTCTTCCTTAAATATTTGATGAGAATTTATTAGAGAAGTTATCCAGGGATGTGTGTGTGTGGTGTGTGTATGTGTGTGTGCGTGAGAGAGGGAGAAAGAGAGATTTAATTACATATTCAAATAATATAATTGGTTTAGAGTTCTTTGATTTTTCTACTTTTTCTTGCATTCATAGTCTTTAGAGAAATTTGCCCATTTTTATCTAAATTGTCAAATTTATCCCACAATATTGTTCCTAATATTCTTTATTATCTTTACAGTGTTTGTGGGATCTGTGTGGTATTTTCTCTTTTGTTCTTATTATTGATAATTTGTACCTTTTCTCTTTTCTTCTTGATTAGTAGCTATAGGTTTATCAGATTTACTTTTATTGTCAAATAACCAGCTTTTCTCTTTATGATTTTCTGTATATTTTTCTTTCATTGATTTGGGTTCTTATCTTTATTATTTCCCTCCATTCACTTAATTTGGATTTTGTTTGCTCTTGTTTTTTGATATCTTAACTGACATTATTGTTTCATATCTTTTTTACTAATAAAAGCATTTAAAGCTATAGACACCCCTCCAAACATTGCTTTTGCTGTATCCCAAAATTTTGAAGTATTTTCATTTTTATTATTATTATTATTATTACTCATTTCACATATCCTCTATTTTCCCTCACGATATCTTTTTTGATATTCGTTCTTATTTTCATTTAATTTAAAAATATTTGGTACTTTCCAAGTCATTTTAATATATCAGTATTTAATTCTTGTCATAAGGCAAAGTACTTTGATTTCAATCTTAAAATTAATTGCCATTTATTTTATGACCTATCTTGTAATCTAGTCATATCCACTAGAGAAGAATGTGTGTTGTGGTGTTGTTAAGTCCTGGTAGGTGATAGTATTTTCAGATCTTTTATTTTAAAAGATTTATTTATTTATGCATACAAGAGCTGGGATGCAGGCCAGAGGTGTTGGAGGTGAGAGGATTCACCAGAGACACAGTTGGGAACAGAACAGGCAGACTGAAATACACTGCTGAGGGGAGCAGCGGGTGAGACAGGAGAGGTCTGCTAGCCATGTGGGTCACCTCCCTGACTGGGGATCGAACTCATGCTGCAGTGGCTGTGGACAGCTTCATAGTGCTGCATCTTAAACCCTTTTGCCACCAGGGAAGCCCCTATTTTCAGATCTTTTATGCCTTTCCTGTGTTTTTTTTTTTTATTAGTGCAGGAATTGATAGACCAGTTTGTAGGCTAAGTATATTCCACTGACATCTTACAAAGTTTTGTCGGCATACAGCTGGGCCAGATATTTTTTTCACTGTCATCTCGGGCTGCCTTTGTGCTACCAAAGCATAGTTAAATAGTGGTGACAAATTGTATGACCCACAAAGCTTATAATATGTGCTATTTGGTCTTTTATAGAAAAAAAAAAATTGCTGACCCCTGACCAAGTCGTTGATCAGCCTGAAAATTATCTATTTCTGCCTTCAATTCTACTTTTTGCCATATGTATTTTGATATTTCATGTACACCTTGTGATTATTGTGTCCTCTTAATTAATTCCCTTTCATCATAGTGAAATGTTCCTTTTTGTCTCTGTTGATAGTCTTTTATATTTGATATTAATATTGCCATTCTAGCTTTCTTATGCTTACTATTTGTATTGTACAGTTAACCCTTGAATAACACAGTTTTGAACTCCTGAAGTTCACTTATAGATGGGCTTTTTCCAGTTAGCACAATTGGCATTCTATATCCGTGGGTACTGTAGCACATATTTAACTGGCCACGGACATCTGTGGGTTGAGTTCACAGATACAAAACCCACAGATAAGGAGGACTGACTGTAAGGGACATGAGCATCTGTGGATTTTGGTGTTCGTAGAACAATCCTAAAACTAATCCCCATGAATACCAAGGGAAGACTTTGGTGGGAGTTAGAAGTGATATAATGATTTTTTTTTTTTTTACCATGGGGTGAGGGGGCATTTCTAAATCTTGCACTGTACGGGGTCAGCTGTATTGTCTTTTCAATCAATTTACATGAGGTTATTTCTGAAAGTTGGCATAGAGAGAAGTGAAATGCCTTATGGAAATAGAAAATGAGAAACTACATGGAAACTTAAGAATCAACACTTGGTGAGACTTATACATACCAAGTCCATCAAAACCTGAATTGCACAGAAAATCAGGTATCCTGATTGTTGCGATCCAGGCACATACTCATTTAATGTGTATAACCTTGATTATATTATCTATCCTTGGTTTTTCTTGTCTTTAAAATATGGAAACAAGAACCCTTTGCATATGACACAGCATTAATGAGTCATTTAAAAGACTGAAACAGGGCCTCCCCTGGTGGCGCAGTGGTTGAGCGCTGGGCTGAGAAGCTGCCCACAGCCTCTGCAATGCAGGTTCGATACCCTGCCGCCTGCAAGGGTCCCACATGGCGCACAGACCTCTCCTGCCACGCCTGCTGCTCCCCTCAGCAGGGTATTTCATGAGTCTGCCTGTTCTGTTCCCTGCTCTGGCTCTGGTGAATTCTCTCACCCTCCCGCACTTCTGGCTGAACCCAGTGCTTGTATAAATAAATAATCTTTAAAAAAAATAAATAAAAGACTGAAACAATATAATGTAATGGGATCAAAAAGCAGTTTTCCATCAATATTTATTTTTGGACGTTATGTCAGCAAGCACAGGGCAGGTTTACTATCCATTCCAGCAGACAGATCAAGGAGAGTCCCAGAACCCTTGGTGGATTTTTCAGGCTTTAATGCTCTATCAGGCAACCAGATACACAGGCACACTAGGCAGGGAGGCTGGCATGCAAGGAGGCAGGCAGGCAAGCAACCCAGCCTCTCAGCCCTGAGCTCTCTGGTGTTCTCTCTTGCACCTTGTCTTGTGGTCTCACCTCTTCTGCATCCAAACTGCTTGTCTTCTTGTAGCCATCCCCCATCTTTGAGTGATACCATCCTTATAGCCCTAGCCTCTAGGCTCAGTTGTGCACACTTGCACATGCTCGCACCCATATTCCAGGTGTCCACAATCAGGCACATGTGCCCTGAGTCCACACTCCCAAGCACCTCCTGCATTATCACAATCAAGGCCACAGGTGATAGCCATAGAGCCTACTGGCACAAAAAGGTTGATTAATTCACTTACCCTACAGATGCCAAGGGTGTCATTTAAATTTTTTATTTCTTTCTATGACTCTCTTACTGTCATTGTAAAAGTTTGTTTAGTGTTCAAGGCTCTAGGGTTTATTCACTTAATGAAGGAATGATGGCTAATCTTATTTATTACTAGGAGGGAAATTAGAGCAATGTTTTTGCACTTCTTGGTGCTTTATGAGAAAAATCAATATCCTTTTGTATAACTTTTCATATTTATTTTAAGTCTCCTCTGCAGAAAAAATGGTTAATCAAGCTCTTATCCACCCTCTCACTACTAGCCTCTACGGCTGACACCTATGGTCTTGCAGTCCTGCAAGGTTGTGGACACCTGGGGCTGAGAAGCATGGGAGTGTGACATGCACATCTATGAGTATGAACACCTGAGCCCAAAATCGAGGGATAAAAGGGACTCCTTGGGTCTGGCATTGGCGGCAGCATCACACTGAGGCTAGGTGCCTCAGTTGCTGTCTCCCTGCCTGCTTATCTGTGTCCTGATTCAGCACTGAAGGCCTGCAAAATTTACCCAGGGCTCCAAAATTTTCTTAATCTGTGAAAATTAACAATGAACTTACCTGGCCTGGGATGATTGCACAACACCTCATCTCACACACACACACACACACACTCACACACTCTCTTATACTCACACTCACACTCACACTCAAGTGGTTTTTGCCAAATTCTCTTTTTCTCATGGTGGAGTGGTTGCTTTTACAGATTCCTTTGAGCAGTGAAAGCTTGTTGGGAAATAATTTTTGTGCCTTCCCAGCAGCACTTTATTCTGAAGCCTCTGAAGAGATTTAGGGCTCAGCAGTGGGCATGCAGCGTCTGATGACTGAGTATAGTGACCCACATGGTGAAGCACCTGCATATCTATTCCAAAACTATCTGAAGGAGGAATTTAGGTGGGTGATATGTTAGTCACTAGATGTAGTTCAGTTTCATTTTGTTTTCTTTGCATAGATATAGAGCTATTCAAAGTGGGGAGCAGAACTTGAAGTTCAAGGTTTGGTAACAGAAAAACAGACAATGGTGTTTTTGACATTGTGTCCTTGTTTGCAGCAACCAGGGGCAAGGGTGGGCAGGGAGGCTGGGGGTCCAGGAGGCTGGCAGGCCCCCACCCCCTAGCAAATCTTTACGCGTTCTCTCTGGGCTCTCTCTGGCATCATCTTATGGTTTCTTCCTCTCTGTAGTCGCTCATCCTCTCATAGCCATTTCCCACCATAGCCTTAGTCTGCTACCTTAGAGTCTCAGCCTCTAGGTCCAGCTGTGCACACTTACTCTCCCACTTCATACTCCAGGTGTCCACCATCAGCCATGTGTACCCTGAGCCCCTGCTCTCAAGCACCTCCTGTATTCGCACAATCAAGGTCGCAGATGATAGCCACAGAGGCCAGTGGCCAAAATCCTGACCATTTCATTTAAGAGTTTTCACTATATAAAACTCTTTTGTCTGGGTGTTACAGATGAAAAGATTATTTCTATCCCTTTTTCATATCTTTAAAGACAATTTGTACCCCTCTTCCCTCCTGCCTATTTCAGTATTTGTCACTGTTATGATGTTTGTGTTTTCTTTTTTTCCCATATAAGAATAGTAAATGAGTTATGTGTCATGACAGGTGGTGGAAAGAATGAAGTTACATCAGAATTTTATGGAACTAGCTTAAGAATTAACATTTGTATATTTGCTCAATTGCAACCTGGATTAAGTCCATGCAAGAAGTAGAGAAAAAAAGAATATACTACCCAAATATGATTCCTATTTCAAAAAGAAAAAAGTCCAGTTCATGAAAAGGAAGAATAACCACGATAACAGAGAGGGAAGAAACAGGTGTCTAGCTGGCAGACAGATGTCCTGATATGGAGCCAGGCAGCTATGCTTTGGGCTAGCTATGGTCTACTGGCTTTGAGAAGCACAGTCAACCCTACTGGTGATATAGGGCAGCAGGGGGCACTAAAGCTAGCCAAGGACACTGCCCAAATAGTTTACTGGTCACTGTCTGAGTTCTTCACACTTGCTCACAATTGCAAGGCTACTCAGGTTCCAGAACAACAATAATGGGAATTATTTAACAAACCAGGGAAAAAGAAAGAGTTACTAAGGCCAAAAATGGCCATTTAACTCACCCAAAGCAATGTCCAGTGTTTTCAAGTCCTAACAAAAAGCATCTAAGATGGCGTCTTCCCACCACTGTGGACCTGGAGCACACGGCGGCCACACTGCTGGTTCCAACTCACAAAGACAACAGAAGACACAACAGGAGATGCTCCCTGGAGCTGCTAAGATGCACCAGCACAGCACCAAATAAGCAACACTCAAAACAGCAGCTGTAGCAGCTGTACGACCTGACATGGCTCACACTCAAGCTGCTCAGCAAGGTGCCTGGCTCCAGGTCTTCACCTTCTCTGCCAGGCTGTAACAGCAACAAAGCTGGGAACAGTTTTAGTCTCTTGGCTGCCTGAAAAGCTGCCAAACTTTTCCTCTCTGAGCTTGGCTGCTGGAAGCCTCTCCATGTTCTTCAGAGGCTCACAACAGCCTTCTGGGAGATCGGCATGGTGGGGCCAGAAATCTCTGACCCTGAAATTGCTGAAGATCCGAAAACACTGAATCCCGAAAAAACTGAATCCCAAACAACAAATCCTCAAATACTGAATTCCAGACACAAAATGCTCAAACGCTCAATCCAGAACAATGAATCCTCAAACACTTAATCCTGAACACTGAATCTTCAAACACCAAATGCTGCAGGCTGCTTCTGCAGTCCCTTGTATTTCTTATCAGAGTCTCTACCCCCAAAAGTGATACTTTGTTAGCATTTTTCCTGCAATCCCCTACAGGGGCCACCACCTATAACAGTCTTTGGCTTTAGCATTGGGACAGCTCCAGAGACCCTGAAATCCCTGCATGGCATGGGGAAGACTATATGGTAGGTATCAATATGTGGTGTCTCCTTTTATTCCAAGAAAAAGGAAATGATTAATACATACAGTTGAAAATTACAGAGCTGGTTACGGAAGTTAGGTAAAATAGAGTTGATTTCTTGGTTGTTGGTTTTGTTTTGTTTGGCAATGGTATTTCTGATTTATTTGTATTTGCCTTTTGTTAAAATTACATTTTTTTTAAATTGCTAAGAAAAATGGGCCAAGAAATTGAAAACTTAATAATTCTCATTTAGAATTTGAGGCAAATAGGGACCTCCCTGGTGGCACAGGGGGTTGAGTGCAGTATTGTGAGGCTTGTCTGAGGCCTTTGTGGCATGAGTTTGATCCCTGGCCAGCTAGGGAGCAACCCACATGGCGTAGCAGACCTCTCCTGTCTCTCCCGCTGCTCCCCTCAGCAGTGCATTTTGGTATATCTGCCTGTTCTACTCCCTACTGTCTCTGGTGAATCTTCTCACCCCCCGCGACTCTGCCCTGTACTCCACTTCTTTAAAAAAAAAAAAAAAAAAGAATCTACGGCAAATAACAATTAAACTACATGGAACAAAAAAACACACACAGAGACCAATGGAATCGAATAGAAATCCCAGAAATAAAAATAAACCTACAGATTTATGGACAACTAATCTATGACAAAGGAGAAAAGAATATGCAATTTGTTCAATAAATGGTGCTGGGAAAACTGGGCTGCTACATGCAAAGGAATGAAGCTAGACTACTACCTCACACCATCACAAAAACCAATTCAAAATGGATTAAAGAACTAGACATAAGACCTGAAACGATAAAATATATTGAAGAAAATATAGGCGAAACACTCCATGACATACACCTCAGTAACATCTTCAAAGCAAAGATAGTGAAGGAAAAGATAAAAAGCTGGGACTACATCAAATTAAGAGCTTCTTTACAGCAAAAGAGCTGACAAAACTCAACAAAAACAAAGTAAGTAATCCAGTCAAAAAATGGGCAGAAGAGCTAAAAAGACACTTCTCCAAAGAGGAAACGCAAATGGCCAACAGGCATATGAAAACATGTTCAACATCACTTGTAATCAGGGCAATGCAAAACAAAACCACAATGAGATACCATCTTACACCAGTGAGAATGGCACATATTAAAAATAACTAGCAACAACAAATGTTGGCAAGGATGTGGAGAAAAAGGAACTCTCCTGCACTGCTGGTGGGAGTGCAAACTGGTCCAACCACTATGAAAAGCTGTGTGGAGCTTCCTCAATCTGCTAAAGATGGAGCTTCCATATGATCCAGCAATTCCACTCCTAGGTATTTACTCAAAGGACACAGAAACATTTATTCAAAAGGACACCTGCACCCCAATATTTATTGCAGCACTATTTACAATAACTAAGCTATGGAAACAATGCAAATGCCCAAAAATAGATGATTGGATCAAGAAGATGTGGTATATATACACAATGGAATATTACTCAGCAATCAAAAAAGATAAACTCATGCCATTTGCAGCAACATGGATGGAGCTGGAATGGATCATACTCAGTGAAATAAGCCAGAAAGAAAAAGAAAAACACCAGATGGTTTAACTTATAGGAGGAATGTAGGGGATACAAATAAGGGATCAGAGGGAAAAAAGTAATTCTAATAAAGTAAAAATCAAAATCAACAGGCAGCTATAAACCAGAGACATTCTGTAGGGGGGGAGAAGGGAGTGGGATCAAAATGGGTGGGAAGAGCACAAGGGATTATGGTAATGCTACACAGGTGAATTGGTGGTGGGAATTCCATGGGGACTATACCCAAGATAATAAAGCATACATTGTATAAAAATGAAGAATGATGTAATAAAATAATTTAAAAAATAAAATTTAAGGTGAAGTATATTTGTATCTAGATTAAATAAACTTTATATAAGCTCAGTGTATATAAGGGCACACTAATTTCATAATAAAGATCTGCATTTATTATGAGCAGAGGTAAAAGAAACAGGAAGTGTCGACCCTTTTTTTTCTGGAAGAAATAGCTTCCCAAATGTGTTCTATGGAGAATTCCCTCCCCACACCCTCTTCAGATGCATTCATAACTAACAGAGTTTCTGAAAGATATTCAATCCTGGTTGAGAACTGGAGATGTGTTTGTGCTGTGATTTGTTAAATATATTTACAGCCTTTTCAGAAATTTCACTGGTGTTTCTACAGTGCTTATTTATTAGTCTGCTTCAACAGCTCCTGGCTGGAATTAACATAATCTATCCAATGTGATTAGTAGGAACATAATAAATTACTTCAGATTATAATGAGCTGTAGGAAAGGTAATTTGAAGGAAACTCCATACATGTTGTTAGTTACAGAGTGTCAGGAAAAAATATCTGGTGTGAAATACACAGATAATCAGTGCCTGCTGATAGCAGTTTTTAAGATGAAAGACTCTTTTTTTTCCTGTCTCTACAGCATCTTTTTTCTCTACTCTTAATTCTGAGATTGCCAGGTTTGCCCACTCTGGCCCTGTCGAGTCTGTGGACTCCTCCACATGGGGATGAAGCAGAGCCAGTACCTGGGCCCTTCTCTATGGGCGCTGCCGGCTGTCTGTGAGTGGGGTGGCAAACTTGAGTGTTTAGACTTGAGGAAGCCTTCAGGTTTCAGTCTCCAAAACAAAGACAAGTTGTTAAGGCCCATCCCTCACTTCCAAAATTAGCCTGACCCAAGAAGGCATGCCTAAAGAGGTATAAATTGTACTCAGCAGCTCAGAACAGTGTACAAAGATAAATATTTAAGGATGCTCATTGCAAAGGTTTAAAATGGTTCACTTTAAGTTGTTCATCATAATTCTGAGAACTGGGATTCACACTAACCAATGCTAACAACAGGGACTCAGTTTATGAAAATACAGAAAGATTCAGTTTGTTGAGTGAAAAAAAAAAAAAAGCAATGAAACTCCTTTGCTCTTTTACAGTAAAGTGTGCCTGCCTGTGAGTGTGTCCAGAGATGTAAGGAAGAAAAAGCATCAAACTGTGGATGATAGTTTACTCTGTGAGGGATCCCCAGGTTCCCTTCTGAGATGTAAGCTTGTTGAGACTAGAACTGGTATTTCTTTCTGAAGATTCACATGGTGTTTAGCAGTCTACATATGCCTAGTTAACATTGAACACTGCTAGCATCTGAGAGGCTATTTTTTGGTCACAATGCTCAGAAATATTTTGTGAACAGAACCTTTGGACCTTGCCGTGAATAGTTTTAGTACCCTGAATGTCACATATGGAAAAAGTAATTTTGAACACAAATTCTACATCTAATAGCAGTACCTCTTTATCTATGGAACTAATGTTATGTAGTTTCCATGGAGCATTTATTTAGTGGTTTAAGTTGTGTCGACTCAGAATATAACTCAGAGTATTTTGTGGAGAATTTAATATCCATTTTTTAAAAAGATTTATTTATTTATGCATACAAGAGCTGGGATATCGACCAGTGGGGGGGGGGCGGTGAGAGGATTCACCCAAGAAAGAGTGGGGAGCAGAACAGGCAGATCTACTGAAATACACTGCTGAGGGGAGCAGTGGGCAAGACAGGAGAAGTTTGCTGCTGTACCATGTGGGTTAGCTCCCTGGCTGGGATCGAACTCATGCTGCAGGAGCTGCCAGTAGCTTCATAGTGCTGAGACTTAACCCCTTGTGACACTAGGGAGGCCCCTAATATTCATTTTTTATTCGGCCTTTCCGACTCAGTAAATGCCTATTGCAGAATCTTAAAACATAGGATCACCATGTTCACACTCCTTCCTCTACCCCTTTTATCTTGTCTGCTGAATCAGAGCTGTGCTCCCCAAGGCATTCCAGCCAGAACCTACAAATTTCTGCTCAAATCTCCACACAGGCTTCTATGGCCACCAGGTCCCTGCTCTGCTGCCCTCTTGTCAGGTGTCAGTCTTCCCCTCTGGTTGACTCCCTGTGGGGGGCTTGGTTCCTCCTCCTGGCAGCCCTCAGGGATGGTGAGAAAGAAGGGGGAGGGGAGCAGGCTGTCCCATTTCAGAAACACAAAACTCTCTTCTGTTCTGTTCTGTTGTCATTTCTTGTGAGGCCTTGATTTCTTTAAAATAATCCTCCTCCTGGAGTTTGCTTCCCCGCCACAGAAGCTGTTTCCATCACAGTTCTGCTGGTTCTCCTTTTGCAATGAGAAGGGACCACTTGTGTATACAGGCTCCAAGGTACAAAAGGTGTCTTCCCTTTGTTGGGTGTTAAAGGAGAATCACTTCTGGAAGAGCAAGGTGGGCAGGCAGTGCTCAGACAAGCAGTAAGTTTTGTATGTTCCTGTGTCTTAATTGAACAAGCATGGTATCTAAGTCAGGTTGGAGTTGGAGGTCTTAAGCACCTGTTCCTAAAGTTATCTCTATTCTACCTCTGCAGCCCTTTCCTGCTGGAGTATTCCCAGCAGCCTAGTGTGTGCCCCTCTGAATTCTGAGACCACTTGACTCTGCGTTATGGTTTGGTCCTTTATTCTGCAGTCCATGGAATGTGCATAGCAGTACTTTTGTTTACTGACTTATGTGCTGGCAGAGGGCAAAGAACATGGATTGTGTCATTTAATGGTCTAAAAAGTCTGAGAATCTTGAAGGAGGTTCTACAAGCTGAATTGAAGAAAAAGAACTTTTTCAATTGGAAAAAAATATTGCACTGTCATATTATTATTAAAATTAATATTCCCATCTCTTGATAAACATCCATAGATTGTCTTTATGAATTGATCCTCCTGGTCTGTATTACATTAGTTGGTGGAGTCACCGGTATTTGGTGAATGACCCCTGGGGTCACCTAGACCCTAGTTCAAATCCAAACTGTCCTGTATCTGCTTTCTGCCTTTGAGGAAGTCAGTTAGCCTTTCTGAGCCACAATTTCTTTGACAAGGACCTAATAACTACCTCGGACAGGGCTGAGGGGCTCTGGGTTGGGTTATTAAAGGAAAGGTGTACGAGAGGAGCCAGTACAGGCTCTGGCATAGATGGTGCCCAGGGACACCAGAGCCAGCCCACCCCGGACGTGTGCACTTAAGCACATGGTGCATACGTGAGAAACTGAGCCTCGCGTTCAAGAACTTTGCCCTATCTTTGGGTTGGCTCTGGAACTATGCTGTTTTCAAAAGCAGCAAATGAAGACTGGGAAACTTTAGGAAAAATGTGTTATTGCCCTTTTCTGCTCTAAGTTGGGGATGGTTTTCCTGATGTGTTATTTCCCAATCAGGGTCTGAAGTAGGCCAGGGACATTTTTAGGGTGCCATGGAGTCGTAACTGTTGATTTTGTTAATAGAGTAAACAAACCTTCTTGGATGCCATAAAGAGCAGAAACTGTGCTATTATGCTTCCTTCTTTCTAAGCAGGGAAGATATTTGAAGCTGGAGGAAATTGAGCCCTGAGCTTGATACTCTTACAGACCCAAATGGAAACTGGGCAAAGGCATGTTTTAGGAGACAGAAAATTGTGAAATCCACCCAGCCCAGAGATTAGGTCTCCCTGATTTGCTTTTGGAAATAATTGATTGTTAACAATGGCAACTTGCTTGGTGGGCTGTCAAGAGAAGTGTGTGTGAAGTCATAAGTACTGGAGACACTTTGTTTTCCCTTAGGTAGACAAGAAGGGAGAGCAGACAGATCTTCCAAGTTCACCTAACTATGGACTTATTGACATTCAAGCTAAAGTCTGAACACAAGAGCAGATTTTCAGAGGACAAAGAAGTCACCATTGCCATAGTGATATTCCATAAGCCAAAGAGGGCTTTAGATGAAATTTCAGATGATACCTAGGACAAAGGGTTCCACTCTGTGAAACACTTCAGAATGTTAAGTCGTGAACGGTGACATTTTGTGTGTCTCTTTACAGGCTTCACTGTATTTTCCGAATTTTCAGTAATGAGTAGCTATTGCTTTTGTAATCCAAGAGATCATTAAAGTATAAATTAAACTTCATTGGAATATAAACATCCACTTATGAAATCAACCCTGAGGTTTTAATGGTCAGATAATTCAGGCTGATCCCTGGGATTCCTCCCGGAAGAAGCTGGGAGATAAGGGCAGAGTTAGCATCCTCCTAGGGATGATCCCGTCTATGCTCAGGCAAGACATAGGCTCTGCAGATGAGGTGAAAGAAAAGATGACTGCAGGACTCCTAGAGTCTATATGCTTCTGACCTTGCTTCCCAAGACTCAATACTTGCATTCACACCACTGAACTACCTACCCACCATGAATGTTTAGATCAGATGCCTGGACCAAGGGGATTACTTGAGAAAACTTTATGATATCCAGAGTACATGTGAACAAATCCCGTTGGTGGAGCCAAAATTCAGATTGAACCCTTAATTGAAGTATGAGAAAATATGAATTTGATAAAATGTTATTTTTCACAGGTTAGTACCTATTAGGTAAACCTACAGAGAATTGTTCTGTGTTATCTTGCCTGCCTGTTGGGATTTATTAGTGATGTTCTCTTTTGTGGCGTAATATGGTTAGTGACAGAAATGACTTAGGTTGCTCTCTTATGTGACTTCCATGCAGTTCACCATAAGTGAACTGCATAAGTAGCAGTGCTTGTCAGCAGCAAATGAGTCATGGGTGCAGGAAAATGGGCAGGAAAGAGATGCAAGATCTTACAGAGCCTAGAAAGCTGATGTGCACTTTGGCACTTAGTGAGCTTAGGGAGTGGGTTGTATGGAATTGAGTCATTCAGAGATGATACTTACAAATGTTTTTGGAAAGGCAGGAAAAGCCAATTGAGCAAATTGAAGCAAATTGAGCAAAGCAATTGAGCAAATCTTGGGTTGTGAAGAATTCAGGAGGTGAAGAGGAAGTTGGCTTTGTCTGGGAAGTCATAGTACTGGAGTTACCTTAAATCTAAAGTTGAGATGAAATTATTTAGTGACAGTATAGGAAGATGGGTTTCTGGTGCAGTTGTTATAACTGTGGGATCACAAGTCCTTTTCTCCCCCTTTCTGGGCCTCAGTCACCCCACCTGTGAAATGAGAGCCTTTGCATCATTGCTGAGAGATTTTTTTCTGGATTGAGCTTCGGCAGCCAACCTCTGCTATTAGGGCTCAACTTGGAGTGGCATGTGGCAGCCAACAGCACGTGAGGCAAAGACATCTGTGTGTGTGCACAGATGGGGAGGCGGGTGTGATCCATCTTTATATGTTATTCATAACTCAACAAGTGGACAGTCATGGGGTAAAGGAAAAGGAAGTCAGTGAGTTGAACTCGGCAGGGAAATATGACAGGCTTACTCTCTTGTAGTTTAACTAACATATGCTGCTACAGAGTAACTTGACTAACAGTGAACTATCAATGGCGCATGACTGAAGATGGTGACTAAAAAAAAAAACAAACTCAAATCACACCACAGTTTGATCTAATTGACTGATTTTGGTGAGTTTACTTAGTATCTTGGAGCAAAAAGCAATAAAACTTTTTACACCTGAAGAGGACATTTACTCACTGTGACTTATAGGTCGCTGTGGCGGCCTTTAATATGAATTCATTAGTATGATGCTGTCTAGGGGCACCTATTCCCACCCCCCCCACACACACACATACTGCCCACCTGGCTTAGTGAAACTGCAGGTATGAGTGTGTCACTCCTGCCTGCTGGTGGGCTCATCCTAAGGTTTATGAAAAAGCAGGAAAGCTGGTGTCTCTGGCCAGGTTGTACAGTTGCTGCAGGGAGAGTGAGCTGACCTGGAGGAAATGTGTTCTGTGTTCCCTTTGATGGAAGTGTCCCCTTCTCTTGAAATTATGCCACTTAAAAAGATAAAATATGAAATTCTGCTTGGTGAGGTAAGGCTGTGCAGCTGTTATAATTTTTTGCCATCTTGAAATTTATTGATGCTAGACAGGATTACAGCAGATGCAGATGTTGACATTTATAATTCTTATATATGTGAGAACTTGTACATCTCCCTTTGTTTAATCTCCTTTCTGTTACTGACTCTATTTCAGTTAAATCATCCTTTGAATTAGGAAGGAAGGAAATATGCACAGTTTATTATTACTGAAGTGGCATCCATTTAGAGAGCATGGGTCTTTATACCCTAAAATCAGCGATGCTAAGGTTCTGGGACTACTTTGATTCTGGATTTCTTTGAAAGCTAGAACTATATGAAAAACTAACATCCTGTATAATTTACTTAAAAGCAAGAAAATATGTCTTGTTGGAAAATCCACCAATGTTTGACAATGTGGTTCTACTTTATTAGGTACTTAGCAGATACTAGATGGCATAGTATGAATACTGATTGCTTCCATTGTGCCATATCAAGGTGGGGATCTCTTAATTATTTCATTAGTCCTAAAGCAACCTTGTGTTTCCAGCTTCTCAAAAGCAAACAACTACTTAGCTGAGTTTTACTTTTATTATATATCAATTCTGGTCTGCACCTTACTAAGACATAGTTGCTTTGGGGGTGGGGAGATGCCTGGAGAGGATGACACAGTGATGTTTCAGAAAAGCTGTATAGAGATGAGAAATGTTAGTGTCTAGGCTCAGAGGGAGGCACCAGGCAAGCATCGAATTTGCTAAGCTCCCTGCTGGCAGTATTTAATGCCCTGTTGATTTTATTAAACATTCTTAATATGAAGTTGAAGCATTGTTTAGGCTAAAACCATGAAAACAGCTGCCTCCATTTCTCAGAAACAGTGAAAGTCGATGGTTAGGACTCGACACTGGTTGGGGTAGTCTGCTGGTTCAGGTCACAGACTGAGGTAGGAGCTTCTGGAACATATTGGAGGTATATTGTCAGGAGGCTTACGAGAAGGGAACATTGTATGTAAGATTCAAAAAGATTCTTAAAAAGATTCTGTTAAATTACTTTACTCACAGAGGCATTTCAAATTGAAGAACAAATGTGATTGTGTTTCCATATCTAAACAAACTGAATCTGAGTATTTGAGTATTTGTAACAGAAAAAGACTGTACCTACTGAACAAGAAGGACTTAGAGTTCCGGTAGGCACCAGAAGGAGGACACAGAGTAAAAAAAATGTATGAAGTTAATATTAGCCTTTGTGTCCAGCAAGCAGTGACCTGGGCAAATAAGTCTGTCTTACTTTCATTGGTGGAATGTAAGTTTCTAGCTTTTTTATTGCTCTTGCTTTCTTGGGTTTTCTGGTGAAGTCAGCAGCATACTGGTTAAGAACCTAGGCAATTTTGCTGTCAAGCAAAGTAGGTTTAAATTTAGACTATAGAAGCTGGGGAATTTGGAAAAAAAAATAAATTATTCTGTAAAGCACATTCTATAAAATGTCTTCTGTAAGTTTAATATAAGACTTGGGAAAAGATTACTATAGGTTAGAAATTGAAATGTGCCACACACACAAAACAACTCCAACAAAGTATTATAGCAGTACTGTGGAGAAAATGAAGAATGGCTTCATGAGGACTATCAAAAAATTGTGAAGCCCTGAGAAGAAACTCACTTCAACTATAAGAAAATGGTTTCATTCACAAAATTGTTTAATTTCTGAATACTTTAATAGAATAAAAGGAAAGGAAGCACAAGAAAAACTTTTACCTGATTGGTGTTATGCGAATTATGACCAATGAAAACAAAAGTTTGGAATTCGTAATGGATCTGTGGAGAGATTGAATACTGGAACTACAAGTCTCACAGGTGTAGAAAATGACTGGGTTCAGTTATATTAAGAAAATATGATAATAAGAAAGAAAATGTCCCTGGTAGCAGTGATAAGGAAGGTGTGAGGTGAGAAAGCTGTTAAGGACCCTGTACAGTGAGTGCTGCAGTACTCTGTACTGTGCTTAAATAATAATAATGACATAAGAAGTCACATCACTTTAGGTTATGAAAAATCAGATAACCAGGAGCTGACCACAGTCTAGGTGCAAGGCAAAGAATGTCAAGGTGGTCTTGACAGACCCTCTGGTGACCCCCCAAGTCTAGGGTTGCTCTAGAGACTTTTATGAAGTGCAAGAACCCGAGTTCCATTGAAATTGTCTAGAGTTTGGCTCCTCACCCCCATGTCAGCATGATCCCCTGCTCAGCATCCAGTCAGTGCTAATTTCCAACTTGTAATATTCTATTCATTGCCTACATCAGGCCCCCTCTGATGTGCATCAATGCTTCCACCCTGGGCCTTGACCCTCTGTCCACACTGCCCTCTGTCCATAACCTCCCTGCAGCAGCATGCAGTGTGGACAATGGTTCTTATCATTTTTTTCTGTCTGGATCACACAGTAATAGGAAACAACACATCTTCATGGTGCTTTAGCAGTGAATTCCCATGTGTCTCTGAATGCTGCCACCACAACCACCAGCAGGAACAAATTTTTAACTTCACTTTTAGTGGTTGTGAGCAAGGCATCATCTTAGAGGCCACTGTAAGCAATGTTGGGATCTGTAAGATAGAGTAACAGTGTGTGTCATGCCCCTCCTGGGACAGCTGTGCATACCTTCCCTTGAAGGTCACCTTGTAAAGATACATTGATAAGTGCTCCTGCTGGATTTCCTTCCACAGAGAATCCACTTTATGTTTCATCTGTGTGCAGCTTTTTTTGGATCATGCTCTGGTACCATATCGTACACTGATAAAATGGGAAGAGTGAATCCTGCAAGGTTAAAGGCTCAGCTGTCATTCAGGACACATGATAGAGCTGATAGTAAGGAGGTGACCTGAGAGATTTGGTTTACAGGGAGAGTGAGAATAAAGAGGTAGATTAAAAGTGACCCAGCAATTCCATTCCTAGGAATCTACCCAAAGGACACAAAACATTAATTCATGGGCCTACCTGGTGGCACAGCGGATTGAGCACAGCACTGTGAAGCTGCCCACAGCCTTTGCAGTGCAGGCTTGATTCCCAGCTGGCCAGGGAGATACCCACATGGCGTAGCAGACCTGTCCTGTCTAGCCCGCTGTTCCCCTCAGCAGCATTTTTAGTCTGTCTGCCTGTTGTGCTCCCCGCTCTGTTTCTGGTGAATTCTCTCACCCTCCCACACCTCTGGCCTGTACCCCAGTTCTTGCATAAATAAATAAATAAATCTTTTTAAAAAACATTAATTCAAAAGGATACCTGCACCCCTGTGTTTATTACAGCATTATTTATAATAGGTAAGATATGGAATAAACCCAAATGTCCAAAACTAGATGATTAGATCAAGAAAATGTGGTATATGTACATAATGGAATACTATTCAGCAATCAAAAAAGATGAACTCATGCTATTTGCAGCGACATGGATGGAGCTAGAAGGGATTATGCTCAGTAAAATAAGTCAGAAGGAAAAGAAAAATATCAGATGGTTTCACTTATAGGAGGACTCTAGGGGAACCAAATAAGGGATCAGGGGAAAATAATAACAATTGAAAAAAACAAAATTAACAGGCAACAATAAATCAGAGACATTCTGCAGGGGAGGGGGAGGGAGAGGGATCAAAACAGGGGAGGGAAGAGCACCAGAGACTATGGTGATGGTGCACAGGTGAATTTGTGGTGGGATTTCTATGGGACTACACCTGAGAGAAGAAAGCAAACATTGTATAAAAACAAACAATGATCTAAAATATATATGTTATATTTATATATTATTCATATATTTATATACCATAAAAATATATATTTATAAGAATTTCTTGAAATATGTATTTCAAGAATTTCAACTACTTTATTTTTAAATATATAAATATATTTAACTACTTTATTTTTAAATATATAAAATAATATATTTAAAAATAAAGTAGTTGAAATTGCAGGAAATAATGTTAGGCAAGTGAATAGAACAGTGTCACAGAGCAACTAATGGGAAGGGACAGTAGAAATCCCACCAACACCCCTAACACCCCGCCCCCGCCCCATCAATGAGCAAAAATCAGGGAAGACAGGGAAAGAGAGCACTTGACACAGGACCTGCAATGTTTTCGGGCAGGTGAAGGGGCCAGGTGGACAAAGTGAGGCCTACAGAGGCAAATAGAGCCCAGTGCTGCATTACCCAATGACAAGCCAGGGCAAGACCCTGTGCCTCTTTGTTGTCTACCAGCCCTTTGCCATGATTTCTCTACTACTTTTTTTAGCCCCTGGAGAGCCATGATGCTGCCCCAAGCCATGTTTCTTTCCCTCTGTCTCTCTATGTGGTTCTTTGCACAACTTTATTTATGCCTTTTATGGTGATCAGGTGCTCATTTCTCTCCCACCACTTCCCAATGATTGGGATCTAATTATCGCCATACCTTCTATGGGTCTTTTGTACTCTACCTTCCCTATTAAGTCCAAATTTTAGATGATGCCGCTTCTAGAAGGTTCTAGAACCTAAAATAAGCCAGTTTCACTCTTCATTGACTACCTTAGCAGAGATTGTGTGTGCCATTATTTATCAAGTTTCAGTTTGGTGCCTATGGATTTTCTTTTGCTTTATTTCTCTCTTGTTACGAAAAATTGAATTTGCTAAAGAATCTAGAGTTAGGTTGAAACTAATAATCATTTTATTTGTTTCATTTGCTTTCTTCAATGTGTTAAGACTTTACCTATCACTATGGGTGCTTTGGGAGTGGGTCCATGTGATAACAAAGATCTGAAGGAATGTGATCCTATACTTCTGAATCAGATATGATGTTGTAAACCAATGTTACCTAAATAAAAAAAAATTTTAAAGATTATTCATGTAAAGCTAGGGAAAAACAGACCTTACCCACCCTGGATATATTCTTAAGGAAGGATTTGAAAAATACAAGTTAACATTTTGTTAGTATATATTTTTAGTAAATGTGACATTCTAGTTGAGTCTAAATACATACAGACCTGGAACAGTTTTAAAATTGTTTATGAGTGGGAAACAGATGGGAATAAAAAGACTTATAGTTGATGATTTATTTAGTATCACTTAGCAACATCAATATTTTTCTCTACAAATAAAGATCTCCTGTTTAGTGCATGTTGAAAATAGTTGTATGCGTATGTGTTAGTGACCTTGTGTACACATGTTCTAAGGCACAAGGATCATTTTCATTGTTCGGGTTTATAGTTCTTAATTAGGGTACCTAGATACTGGTTATAGTGACCGAAAAGTGATTTTGACCCAAATCCCTCCCACCCCAAACCCCACCCCCCACAGAGTGTCTCTTGTTCATAGTTGTTTGTCGATTTTGATATTTTCTTTCTTATATTTATTCTTTATCCTGGTCCCTTATTTAAATTTTCTAGATTCCTGCTATGAGTGAGACCATCCGGTATTTCTCTTTTTTCTTTCTGGCTTATTTCGCTGAGCATGATCCCTTCCAGCGCCATCCATGTTGCTACAAATTGCATGTGTTTATCTTTTTTGAATGCTGAGTAATATTCCATAGTGTATATATTACCACAACTTCTTGACCCAGTCATCTATTTCTGGGCATTTGGGTTGTTTCCAAAGCTTAGCTATTGTAAACGGTGCTGCTATAAACATAGGGGTGCAGGTGTTCTTTGGAATTGATGTTTCTGTGTCCTTTGGGTAAATACCTAGGAGTGGAATTGCTGGATCATATGGAAGCTCTATGTTTAGTAGGTCCAGAAATCTCCACACAGCTCTCCATAGTGGTTGGACCAGTTTGCATTCCCACCAACAGTGCAGGAGAGTTCCTTTTTCTCCACAACCTCGCCAACATTTGTTGTTGCTAGTTTTTTTAATATGTGCCATTCTCACTGGTGTAAGATGGTATCTCATGGTAGTTTTGATTTGCATTTCCCTGATTACAAGTGATGTTGAACATTTTTCCATATGCCTGTTGAACATTTGCATTTCCTCTTCAGAGAAGTTTCTTTTTAGCTCTTCTGCCCATTTTTTGACTGGATTATTTTCTTTGTTTGTGCTGAGTCTCATCAGCTCTTTGCAGATTTTTGTGATCAGTCCTTTATCATTAGTGTTGTGTGCAAAAATGTTCTCCCAGTTGGTGGGGTGTCTCTTTGTTTTTGTTATTGTCTCTTTTGCTGTGCAGAAGCTCTTTAATTTGATGTAGTCCCAGCTGTTGATCTTTGCCTTCACTATCACTGCTTTGGGTGATGTGTCTGTAAAGATGTCTTTGATGTGCATATCACGTAGTGTTTCACCTTATTTCCTTCTATGTATTTTATGGTTTCAGGTCTTATGTCTAGTTCTTTAATCCATTTTGAGTTGATTTTTGTGTATGGTTTGAGGTAATGGTCAAGCTTCATTCTTTTGCATGTAGCGACCCAGTTTTCCCAGCACCATTTATTGAACAAACTTTCTTTGCTCCAATGCATATTCTTTGCTCCTTTGTCAAAGATTAGTTGACCATAAATCTGTGAGTTTATTTCTGGATTTTCTATTCGATTCCATTGGTCTTGTGTGTCTGTTCTTGTTCCAATACCGTGCAGTTTTGATGATTATGGCTTTGTAGTACAGTTTGAAATCTGGGAGTGTGATGCCTCCATTCCCTTCTTTTTTTTTTTTGAGGAGAGCTTTGGATATTCAGGGTTTTTGTGATTCCATATGAATTTCATCAATAATTGTTCTATTTCTTTGAAGAATGTCATTGAAATTTTGATTGGAATAGCATTGAATCTGTATATTGCTTTTGGTAGGATGGCCATTTTAATAATGTTTATTCTTCCACTCCATGAGCAGGGGATGTCCTTCCATTTCTTTGTGTCTTCTTCTATTTCTTTTAACAGTGTTTTATCGTTTTCTTTTTATAGGTCCTTTACCTCTTTTGTTAGATTTATTCCCAAGTATTTGATTTTTTTTTTGTTTCGCTAATAAAAGGGATGGTTTTCTTGATTTCTTCTTCTTCAGATTTATTGTTTGTGTATAGTATAGGAAGGCTACTGACTTTTGCGTGTTGATTTTGTATCCTGCCACTTTACTGAACTGATTGATGAGTTGAAATTAGTTTTTCTGTGGAGTTTTTGGGGATCTCTATGTATATTATCATATCCTCTGCAAATAGTGATAGTTTGACGTCTTCTTTTCCTATTTGGATTCCTTGTATGTCTTTCTCTTGTCTTATTGCTCTGGCTAGGACTTCTAGTATTATATTGAAAAGCAGTGTTAAGAGTGGACATCCTTGTCTTGTTCCAGATCTTTATGGAAATGCTTTCAACTTTTCACCATTGAGAATGATACTGGCTGTTGGCTGGTCATATACGGCCTTTTTGATGTTGAGGTATGTTCCTTGTATCCCAAGAATTTCAAGGGCTTTTATCATGAATGGGTGTTGCACTTTGTCGAAAGCTTTCTCAGCATCTATTGATATTATCATATGGTTTTTATATTTCTTTTTGTTGATGTGTTGGATAACGTTGATTGATTTTCAGCTGTTAAACCATCCTTGTGTCCCTGGCATAAATCCTACTTGGTTGTGGTGAATTATCTTATGGATACATTGTTGGATTCTGATAGCTAAAATTTTATTGAGGATTTTTGCATCAGTGTTCATTAGGGAGATTGGCCTGAAATTTTCCTTTTTTTGTTGTACTTGTTCGCTTTTGGTAATAGTGTAATGTTGGCTTCATAGAACGTGTTTGGTATTGTCCCTTCCTTCTCAATTTTTTGGAAGAGTTTGTGAAGGATAGGCACTAATTCGTCTCTGAATATTTGGTAGAATTCATTTGTAAATCCATCAGGTCCTCGGCTTTTGTTTTTTGGGGGGGTTTTGATTACCATTTTAATTTCGCTGCTTGTAATTGGTCTGTTTAGGTGTTTTACTTCTTCTTTATCTAGCTTTTGGTGATTGTAGAGTTGTAGGAATTTGTCCATCTCCTCTAGATTGTAGAACTTGTTTTCATATAACTGTTCATAGTAGTTACTGATTATTCTTTTGATTTCTGCTGTGTCCGTTGTGATTTATCCTCTTTCATTTATTTTCCTGTATATTTGTGCTTTCTCCCTTTTTTCCTTTGTGAGCCTGACTAGGGGTTTGTCTATTTTATTTATTTTTTTCGAAGAACCAGCTCTTGGTTTCATTGATCTTTTTGATTGTTTTTTTTAGTTTCGATTTCATTTATTTCCTCTTTGGTTTTTATTATTTCTTTTCTTCTACTGGTTTCGGGTTTTTTTTTTGTTGTTGTTCTTTTTCTAGATCTTTGAGCTTCGAGATTAGGTTGTTTCTTTGAGTTCTTTCTTGTTTCTTGATGTGAGCCTCTATTGCTATATAGTATCCTCTTATTACTGCTTTTGCTGCATCCCATACATTTAGGAAATTGGTGTCCTCCTTGTCATTCAATTCAAAGAATTTTTTAATTTCTTCTTTGATCTCCTCATTAGTCCAGTGGTCTTCCAGTAGTGTGTTTTTCAGTCTCCAAGAGGTAGGAGAGTTCCTTGCCTTCTTTTTATGGTTTATTTCTAGTTTGATGCCTTCATGGTCAGAAAAGATGGTTGGTATGATTTCAATCTTGGTGTATCTGTTGATGTTTGTCTTGTGTCCCAGTATGTGATTGATCCTGGAGAATGATTCGTGTGCGCTTGAGAAAAATGTGTACTCTTTTTTTTTTTGGCATTAGTGTTCTATAGATGTCTGTTATGCCCAAGCCGTCTAGGACCTTATTTAGAGCTTTAGTTTCTTTACTTATTTTTTGTCTCGTTGATCTATCCATTGTTGTTGGTGGTGTGTTAAAGTCTCCCACTACGTATGTGTTTTCTCTGATGTCTGTTTTCAGAGATGACAATAGTTGCCTGATATATTTTGGTGCTCCTTCGTTTGGTGAATATATGTTAATGAGTGTTATTTCTTCTTGAAATATTGTCCCCTTGATCATAATGTAGTGACCATTGGGGTCTCTTTTTACCTTTTTGAGTTTGAAATCTGTTTTATCTGATATAAGTATATCTGTTCCTGCTTCTTTTTTCGTCCATTTGCTTGTAGTATTGTTTTCCATCCTTTAACTTTGAGTCTATTTTTATCTTTTGTAGCTAAATGTGTTTCCTGGAGACGGCAAAAGGTTGGGTTTTGTTTAATTTTGGTTTTTGTTTAATTTAGTTTTGTTTGGTTTCTTAATCCAGCCTGCGACTCTGTGTCTTTTTATTGAAGTGTTTAGTCCATTTACATTTAGAGTTAATATTGATATGTTAGCATCTGTATTTGCCATTGTGTTTGTCTTACCTTTGATTTTATTTATTTATTTATTCTTTTAATAACTTTTTTTTTTGGCCTTCTTTCGTTGTTATTCGTCCCTCTGAGGTTCTGGCTTTAGGACTCCTTGTAGTATTTTTTGGAGTGGGGGTTTAGTCGTAATGAATTCCAAAGTTTCTGTTTGTCTGGGAAGGTCCTTATTCTTTCTTCATAGAGGAAGGAGATCTTTGCAGGATAGAGTATTCTTGGTTGGCATCTGTTTTCTTGGAGTCTGTTGACTATGTCCGTCCACTCTCTCCTTGCCCATATTGTTTCTTCGGAGAAGTCTGATGTCAGCGTGATTGGTTTTCCTTTGAATGTTATCTGTTTCTTCCCTCTTGTCAGCTTCATTATTTTTTCCTTGTCCTGGATTCTTGGGAGCTTTACTATTATGTGTCTTGCTGTATTTTTCCTTTTGTCGTGCAAATTTGGTGTTCTTCTTGCTTCTTGTATATAAATTTTCACCTCCTTCTTCACATTTGGGAATTTCTCTTCAATTATCTCCTTGACTATTTTCTCTGTTCCTACATTTCTCTCCTCTCCTTCTGGGATTCCTATAACTCTTATATTTCCTTTCCTCATGGAGTCAGATAGTTCCCGAAGTCTTTCTTTGGTCTTTTCCCTTCGTACTTCTCTTTCCTTTTCTGTTTTGGTTCTTTTTATTTCTGTCTTCAAGAGTGCTTATTCGTTCTTCCATTTCATCTATTCTGCTTTCATTGCTTTTCCCAGAGTTCTTTAGTGCCTCCATTAATTCTCTGATCTCCTGCATTTCTTTTACATCTTGATCTCCTGAATTTCTTTTACATCTCCTGCATTCTTTGACCTCCTGCATTTCCCTCTTTAGGGACTCAATTTCATTCTTCTGATCGTTGATTATTTTTCCCTTATCATTGTTTTCCTTTATGACTTCTGTCATTGTTTTAATCATGGAAATTTTAAATTCTCTTTCTGGAAAGCTCAGAAGTTCTTCCAAGTTATTGTTGTTGCAATCTTGGGGGTGATTTTCATTTTGTGGTGTGCTTTTTTCCCAAGGAGTTGCTAGGTTGCATGTGGTTCTTCTACTCCCTACTGTCTGTTTTCTAATTTGCCGTATGCATTGGGACACTGTGTTGCTGGGACTGGCCGGCATCTTGGGTGAACTTCTCCGCTCCCCTCTGGCTCCTCCGGGAGCCATCTGTCGGTTTCAAGCAGTCTTTATTGAAGAAATTTCCCTGTTCTAAAATGGCGATGCGGGATTCACTCCCTGCGTGCCTGGTCTGCCTGAGCGGTGGGTTTCCGCTCCCCCTCTGGGCTTGCACTGCAGACCAGAGGGGCCTGGCATGGGCAAACTTCCCAGCTCACCTCTGGCTCCTCCAGGAGCCTTCTGCTGGTTTCAGGCAGCCTTACTGAAGAAATGTCCCTGTTCTAAAATGGCGATGCGGGACACACTCTCTGCATGCCTAGTCTGTCCCTGCGGTGGGTTCCCGCTCCCCCTCTGGGCTCGGACTGCAGGACAGAAGGGGCCTGGCATGAGCGAACTTCCCAGCTCACCTCTGGCTCCTCAGGGAGTTTTCTGCTGGTTTCAGGCAGTCTTTACTGGAGAAATGTCCCTGTTCTAAAATGGCGATGTGGGACGCACTCCCTGCGCGCCCGGTCTCGGGCACACTCTTCTGCATGCTCGGTCTGCCCCGGCTGTGGGTACCCGCTCCCCCTCTGCTTGGATTGCTGGTCAGGAGGGGCCTGGCATGGGCGAACTTTCCAGCTCATCACTGGCTCCTCAGGGAGCCTTCTGCATGTTTCAAGTAGTCTTTTCTGAAGAAAGGTCCCTGTTCTATGGGGTGTTGGTGATATTTTTTTCTGGTCGCTAGGTGGCACCAGAGATCTCTCCTAGTGTCCTTGGGGAGCTGTTTTTTTCACCCCGTGGGGCGGGGAACAGAGTGGGAGTGGTGGGAAAGGCCTCTACGGCTTTGGTGTGCTGTGTCTACCTTGTTTCCCACCGTCATGGGGAACCCACACCCTGATTTTCATGCCCCGGGTCTCAGTTCCAAAGCCCTCAGATCCAGGACGCGGGCTGTAGCCCAGTTCAGTGTCCGCAGAAATGGCTCCTTTTGCTCCCCACTCCCGTGCCCGGGAGACTCCTTTCTGATTACTCAGTGAGGGACATTCACCTCAGTGAGGGCCCCCTTGCGTCTCCCCGCAAGCCTAGGTTGCAGGTGTGGGGACCTGGGCAGCCGCGATCTGCGTTTGCTTTTCAAGCACACGGCTTTTCCGGGCCAGCTTACCGGCTGGCCCAGGGCTGTGTGTAGGTTTCTGGGTGTCTTTGTTTTTCTCTAATGTTGCCTGTAGCCGTTCGCTCACCTCTGCGGTGAATCCTGCAGGGTTCACCACAGCTCCAGTTCACGGGGTGTAGTGGCTGAAATAGTTCCTTTCCACTCACAATCCTGCTTGATGCGTATTTTGTTCTTGTTGGTTGTTTTAGTTTCATTTTTTTGTTTTTTTCCTCCTTTCTGTTGGTCGGAGTGTGCCAACTTTGTGGTTGGGGGAGGGAAGCAGGGTTCTGAGCTTTCTTCCCTTCTGGTCCTCTTTTATGTCAACTTTCTTCTTCGGGTATTTTGTTGGAGTCGTCCGTTTATCTTCTGTGTCCCAGTTCTCACTGGGACCTGCTGCTTTTCCTCCCTATTAACTTTTTTTTTAATGGGAGATCTTACTTGCAGCGTTTCCTCGCCGCCATGTTGATCTGCCTATTTTTTTTAATTTATTTTTTAATAAATTTTATTTTTATATTACCCATACAATTGCAACCCCCTTATTTTGACCCTAATCCTTCCCCTCCCCACCCCCCACTCCCCATAGAATGTCTCTGGTTCAAAGGTTTTTGTTGATTTTGATTTTCACTATCTTATAGTTATTCATTTTCCTGGTCCCTTATTTAAGTTTTCTAGATTCCTGCTATGAGTGAGACCATCCGGTATTTATCTTTTTCTTTCTGGCTTATTTCACTGAGCATGATCCCTTCCAGTGCCATCCATGTTGCTGCAAATTGCATGTGTTTATCTTTTTTGAATGCTGAGTAATATTCCATGGTGTATATGGACCACATCTTCTTGATCCAGTCATCTATTTTTGGGCATTTGGGTTGTTTCCAAAGCTTAGCTATTGTAAACAGTGCTGCTATATACATAGGGACGTGCTCTTTGGAACTGATGTTTCTGTGTCCTTTGGGTAAATACTTAGGAGTGGAATTGCTGGATCATATGGAAGCTCTATGTTTAGTAGGTCCAGAAATCTCCACAGAGCTCTCCATAGTGGTTGGACCAGTTTGCACTCGCACCAACAGTACAGGAGAGTTCCTTTTTCTCCACATCCTCGCCAACATTTTTTGTTGTTAGTTTTTTTTAATATGTGCCATTCTCACTGGTGTAAGATGGTATCTCATGGTAGTTTTGATTTGCATTTCCCTGATTACAAGTGATGTTGAACATTTTTTCATATGCCTGTTGGCCATTTGCATTTCCTGAAATGTGAGGATAGGTATTAAAGACTGACATTCTTGAAATATGTCTGCAAACCACTTCTTAACAGAAATAAATTAAATTGCAAAGTTAGAATTCCTAAGTTAAACAAATGTTTCTTTAAAATGATTATTTACATGATTTGAACATTAGTTTTTCCTATTCAGAAGTTGAAATATTATGTTCCCTAACTGTGCCAAGAATTAGGTAATTCCAACTACTAGCAATGGAACTTAATAAATCTTTAGCTTTCTTTTTTTATTTAAATATTTTATTTTATATAATTCTTACATCTTTTTTCATCTTTGCACAATGTATGCATTTTTATTTTGGTTTTATTCCCTGTACAATTGCACCTCCCCAAGGACTAAATCTTTAGTTTTCTGATGACTTTATTGTTTATATCTTGACAATACAGGGACATTTACTAATTTCCAGTTCTACTACTTATATAGTGCTTGTCCTTTGTATCAAAACAACTGCCACGGTCCCTCACCAATATGTTGTGGTTAGTGTTTTGTGTTTTCCCCTTTAATACTGGAGGCAGTCGTGACTTGTCTCATAAATATGGTCAATGATTGGGGAGCAAGTCAAGCGAGCTAAACGCTTTGCTTTTGTAAATGTAACTGATACTTGTTCACTGAAATTACCACTCTTACAGTGATATAATGAGTATGTATTCTAATCATTCAAGGTATTTTCTGTCTGGGAGTTTCTGCCTAGCCTGTTTTAATTATTCTAGCTACACAACTAAAAGTGAATGCTGTCATCACATTTGTTTTCTGTCTTGTATTTGAATATATAACATAATTATCTTATTTTTTGCTGCTTCCCTGATGCCTGGTACACAGTAGGCACTCCATACATAGATGGTTATTGAACAATAGATCAATGAATGATTCACAGGCTTACAAATGGTTTGTATTCTGCTGTCTGCTCAGTGTCAGTTGTTTAAATGAAAAACATAATTCCCATATTTAAATATTATAATTTATGTCCAAAATTAAAAATTAACTCATAGTATAAGTACATAACTTAGAATTAGTTGTTCTTATGTGCTTTTCTGAGTCAGAAAGTTCATATGTGTTAAGTAAAATAATGCAATATTACATAAATTGTTGTTCTTCAGATTACTATTTTCATTTGAAATGGGCTAGAAGACAGAAAGCTATAAATATCTAAATTTTGTTGTGTAACTCTATGATTTTTTAGCAGCTGGTACCTTACGGTACAATGAAATGTAGATCAGTTGGTTTTTAGGATGAAAAATTACATCATCTGTCCTATTAAGTTAACCAGGTGTGCCTCAAAGAGTCTCATTTCAATTAGACAAAGAGACAGAATTACAGATGGACAAAAGTGTTGGATTTATTTTCCATCTAGCATGAAACAAGTGATAGTTTTGGAATGTATTACTGTTCTATCTAGTCAGACATTGTAATTTGCATACTCAAAATTTAGATAAATAAAACACTTCTTTGTTAGCATTAGTGTATATTGTTTGGTAGAATTCATCATGTCTGGAAATTTGATTGAAATATGTTTTTTTTTATTATCACTTTGAATTTCTGAGACTATTGATTGTCATTTCCAGGTTATAAGGGAACATTTTTAGTTAGTTTACTTTCCTGTGGTTGGTCATTGCCATTTCTACATGTCATTAGGAGGCCACAGGATCTCACTAGAATGAGTATGTTTCAGTTGACAGAAATTAGATTGTTATAAACCCTGATTTCAAGAACCATGAACCTAGATCAAATAGCCACAGAAACATAGAAGAGAGTAATAACTTCTCACTTAGAAAAGGTGGAAAGCTTCCTGAAATATAGTACTTCAGCCTGGTTTTTTAAGTAGATTTCCAGAAATAGGGGATACATTTGAGGAAGGAATTTTACTGGTAAAGTAAGATTGCCAATGGGAATAGTTGCACTATATTTGGAAAAATTTCACAATGGGAGATTGGTTGTCATTGATTACCTGCTAGTCTTTATGCACCAGATCAAATGTACCTACTGTCAACATGATTTATGACTGCTGATGTTGGCCATTGACTGAGGTTTGTCAATTTTCACCACTATAAAGTTACTCTTTTCCCCTCAGTCTACAGGGGATCATTCTCTAAAGGGTGATTAATGCTCTATAAAATAGAGATACTATCAATGCATTGTGATGAAAACCAACCCCTGAAAATCATAGCTATTTCAGACTGTTCATCAGGCTTTACAAAATAAGTAAATGCTAGACTTTGCCTACAAAGTGCTCATCTACATGATCTTCTCAAAAACTAACACCCAGAGGTGGTTTAATTTAGACAGTTTTTTATAGGGAGACCAGAAGTTGTTAAGAAATGAGTTAAGAATGACACTTAGCATCTGGCATGTAAAAATCATTACAAGTATTAGATATTATTTTCTTCATTATCACCAACATTATCATCATCATCATCATCATTATCATTACTTTCATAGACTACCTGAAGTACACAGATATCAGACACCAGTATACCCAAATTCTTGATAACCAATCTCATTATTTCCACTTTGTATTTGAATTAGGAAAAAAACAATAAATAAAACAAATCTAGTAATTTTAAGGTATAAGGAAATTGTATATATTGAAATACTATGAATGATTTTCACAAACTTCAGTACCTTAAAAAATGTAGGAGGAGGGTGCTTTGGTAAACTGCATTTTAATTGCCCTGTGGTTTGTTTCTAACTAGCTATTGCTAAATTAATCTTCAAGTCACACAACTTGTATGTTTTTCTAAGATGTTTGAAATTCTTCCTCTTCTTCAGAAATAGACCAGACAGAATGTCAAATAGGATTCTACCACAGGAATGGGCTGAATTCGTACATACTTTAGAGTGTCATTCTGGAAGGAGAAAGCAAGAAATATTTAATGAGTTCTGAAGTGTAGGAAGACATTGTTGGAAGACCAATGCAGGATGTGGTGTGGAAGAACACAAAAACTCTTACTCTGGCCTTAATTCCTTCACTTTCACCCAGGCTTCTCTGACCAAAAAGGGCAGGTTGTTAAGGTAATGTGGAAGGGAACACAGGTTGAAGACCTTGTTCTGGCCCCAACCCTATGGCCACAATCATCCCAACGTACTCATAAAGCACTAAAGTAGCAATAAAAAGAAAAGCAATTTCTGGCATGAGGATGGCAAGTTTTAATTTTGTTTTTATTTCTTTTTTTTTTTACCTTAGAATAGATATTTATTTATTTTTTTTAATAATAAATTTTATTTTTATATTCCCCATACAATTGCAGCCCCCCCATTCTGACCCCAATCCCTCCCCTCCCGCCCAATTTTGAATAGAGTAGGTACCTATAGGGCTCAATAATAATGCTTATTGGCTGGCTGTAAAATTTCCACAGGGACTTAATATGATTTTGGATAATCTTCCATATCAATTAGTGTTTGCTCAGAAGTACAAAATAATTTTGATATTATTTTTTAAATAACTTGTAACTGAGAAAAATGAACAACAGTATCATACATATATTCCCAAAGACTATTTATACCAATGTTATTTTCTACTAATAGATATAATCAAGAATAAATATTGGAGTGTAACTTGTGTAATGAATGTGTACTTCTAATTCTCTCAAGAGTAACCCTAGTATCCCACAAAGGAAAGTCCTCAACAGGCTATTTTATAAGCTTGGGGAATCATAGGATTGTGAATCACATCAACTATCACCTTTCTTTTCAGGAATGTCTTGTCAGTCCTCGGGAAATTAAATGGTGTCACTGTCACTAGATAAGTTACTGCTAGTACTACAGAATGCAATAGTATCCACTATCTATAAGACCAGCATGAAATTACATCACGGATTAAAATAACTAGTGAGTTTAGATACCAAATCATTAATCTTTAACAACTGTCAAACTCTCTTTATAGAAAGAGAAAATATGACTTTCATTCCTCAGTGTATAATTGCTGACTTAATTGACAGGGGAGTACTTCAGTATCTAGTAGATTAGAACACCTTCTGCACAACTACTTAATCACAGGAGTCTCTGGAATATTATCAGCTTCTTTTGAAACTCATCTTCCTGGCCAATGCATGAATGAATTAGTGGAAAAGACATGGAAAATGCTACCTACCTTAGAATGGCATTCATGAAAAATGTCTAGATTCCTAAGCCAAGTTAATTTTATAATTTACTAATCATATATAAAGTTTAATCCACTAAAAAATTCAACAGAATTGATTTTTAGTTTCTATGTGTCTATAATAGAAATTTCTAAATATATGTGTCTATATATACACATATGTATATGTACACATATATATCAGCATATATATGTTTATGTGTATATGTATGTATATGTACATATAATCTATTTAGTATTTCTTCAAGTCTAGATACCGTGATCACACTGCTTAGGAATCAGAAAACTGGGTTTTGATAATAGCTCTATTTTTCACTTTTCCAGTAACTTTGGCTATATAACTTTTCTTCTCCTATCCTCAACTTCCCTATCACAGGACTTGGCTAAAGATCTGGGAGACCACTTGAATGGTTTACAAGATTCTTTATTACTTTTTTATTTTATTAATATGATTTAGGAGTATAGGTTCACACCTCTTCAGATATATGTTAATCATATCACACACATCACAACTCTACGCTAGTCCACTGGGCACTCTCCTTGCCTTGCTCTCTGCCCTTCCTTCTGGTAGCCTCAATTCTAAAGTCATATTTTTTGGAGTTTGTTATTGGTTTGGTTTTCTCTAACCCTTTGTTTTATTTCTTTATATTATATATATAAGTGAAACCATCTGGACTTGACCTTAATGCCATCTAATAGTAAGCATCCGTCTGTGAAAATGTCCCGTCTGCCATAGTTTTCAACACCATAGTTGGGTGTTGATACCTATCAATAAGGAATCCCAAATCTAGCCCTTTGTTCTGATAAATTTTGAGTATACTAGCTACTTTTTAGCTTTTAGGTTAATTATTAGCAGAAAAAAGGGTAACTCTGTTGTTTCTGTTTTGCTTTCATTTTTTCCTTCTAAATTTATGTTGTTCAAACAAATGTTGGCAAGGTTGTGGAGAAAAAGGAACTCTCTTGCACTGTTGGTGGGAGTGCAAACTGGTCCAACCACTATGGAGAGCTGTGTGGAGATTCTTGACCTACTAAACATAGAGCTTCCATATGACCCAGCAATTCCACTCCTAGGTGTTTACCCAAAGGACACAGAAACATCAATTCCAAAGAGCACCCGCACCCCTATGTTTACAGCAGCACTGTTTACAATAGCTAAGCTTTGGAAACAACCCAAATGCCCAAAAATAGATGACTTGATCAAGAAGATGTGGTACATATACACCATGGAATATTACTCAGCATTCAAAAAAGATAAACACAAGCAATTTGCAGCAACATGGATGGAGCTGGAAGGGATCATGCTCAGCGAAATAAGCCAGAAAGAAAAAGAAAAATACCAGATGGTATCACTCATAGCAGGAATCTAGAAAACTTAAATAAGGAACCAGGAAAAAGAATGTAAGAAAGAGAATATCAAAATCAACAAACAACTATGAACCAGAGACACTCTATGGGGGGTGGGGGACAGGAATAGGAGGGCTTGGGGTCAAAATAAGGGGGTTGTAATTGTATGGGGAATACAAAAATAAAATTTAAATAATAAAAAAAGATAAATAAATAAATAAATTTATGTTGTTCAAAAAAAAAAAACCAAGAAACCAGGCAATTATTGTCAGGGAACTTATAGATGAATGTCCCTTTGCTTTTCTGTCTATTGGCCTAAGCCAACTACATTCCTCAAATACTATATGTATGATTGTCACTAAGAGTCCATCTGACTGCTGACTTTTTTTTCCTGTGGCTTCTGAGGAGATGTTTGGAATGATGGTAACTTGGAGTAATCTCAGAACTCAAAGTAATTCATGGTTCTTATTTCCCATTCCAAAACTGCTGTCTTGGCCAGACATAGTGGAGATCTACATCTATTAGGATCTCCATGCCAATGGGAAGACATGGAGCCGATATCTTTACTAAAGAATGCATCAAGACTTGCTTCTCAGATGACCCACTGGGATTCTGAGTGATTTTAAAGATTTTTATGTCAATAAAGTCACAAGATTTTATAAACAAAAAATTTTCTCTTCACCCATGGTTTTTAAATTTAATCTATTTCCACAAGACCAGAAATTAAAGAGTTCATCTTCTTAGCTTGTCTGTGAAAGGGACTTGCTAAGATCAAGCTTCCTCTTTCAACCTCAACCTTTAATGTTGAAAATTATTAGAGAAAATTCCATTTTTAGCATCAAGTGTTCAAGAAGCAATATCTCTTGTTGGCATGGTTGGTAGAAATATAAGAAGTAGAATGAACAGTGATGACTGGAATTACCCATGGAAGAGTCAGCAAGTGAACTGTTTGTGTGTCTCAGTGCCCATAAACTGTGACTCTCTCAACAAAAACACTGTGTAGTATAAAGGGAAAACACTGAGCCTGGTTCTGAATTTTCCGCATGCAAACTATGTGACATTCAGAAACTCTCTTTCAACTTCTGATTCCCAGTTTTCATCTTGTAAAATAGTTTATGATTATGTCATGTGGCCCTAGATGAACATAAAACTTCCCAGTTTGCAAATCTTATGGCTTCAGGGTAAAGCCTATGTAGATATTTAGGGGCTCTATATTGTAGCTATTCCATGTTCTGTTCCATAGGATGAAAAATTTTAAGAGTTTTGACCTGAAGTGAACAGGTAAAATTACTTTGGGGGGTATTTTGCAGTTTTGTTAATCTCTATTGAAAATTAGAAAATTTGTCAATGAGAAATAGAAACCAGATGTAAAACTTCTTAATAAACTTTTGCACTTGTAATGAACTTTTTGAGCACCATTTTTATATTGGAGCAAATGAGAAAGATATTTCAAGAAGTATTTGAGAAAATAAATATTTTCTACCATGTGATTAAATACTGCAGCTGAAATACTTGTTGAACAACAGAATCATTTATTGGAAGTGTACTTTATCTTCATGAGTGGTATCCTGATTATAGTTCGAAAAGTGTTCAGAGAACTCAAGAGTATGATGACATCCATTCACAACCACATACACTGAAACTTATTTGATGTAGAATTTTTACTCATGTTTCTTGACTTTATAAAATTGTAAGCATTAAAATATACATTTTTTTTACTCTAGTGATACAGTATGAGGAGGTTGTACTATGAAACAGAAAGTTTTCCTGTTTATCAAATCCTCCTTTAATTAAAAGTAAACACTGGGGCCTCCCTGGTGGCACTGGGGTTAAAGACAGCACTGTCAAGTTATCGCCAGCCACTGCTGCATGAGTTCAATCCCGGCCAGCCAGGGAGCAACCCACATGGCGCAGCAGACCTCTCCTGCCTTGCCCACTGCTCCCCTCAGCAGTGTATTTCAGTGGATCTACCTGTTCGTTCCCCACTGTCTCTGGTGAATCCTCTCATCCCCCTGCATCTCTGGCTTATGCCCCAGTTCTTGTATGCATAAATAAATAAATCTTTTTTTAAAAAGTAAACATTGCTTAGTTATACTAGAGAAAACTTAAAAACCAAAGATATATAACAAAGAATAATAGTAATTAAGAGAAAAGTAAGAAGGAAAATAGAAAATACCCACTAAGGATTATATAGCTCCTTAATTTTACTAAACCTGGCATCAGAGCCCTCCCTTACCTCTGGGGTTGCAGAGTGATTGAGAACCTTAGGATTAAATGTACTCAAGCCCTGCAATCATGGCTTGGTAACTTTAAGATGAGTACTCTGGGCAAATTATTAAATGTGCACATTTCTTAATCTATAAAAAGATGATCATATCTACTTTGTAGATAATTGTAGATTGTTTTGAGAGTTTAATGGCACTGTATTTATATAATATATATATTATACACACACATATATATAACATACACACACACATATATAACTCTCATAAACATCATCCAAGACCCCTAAGTCCAAATTGATCACCTAGAGACTTTGTAAATCTCAACCAGCTCATCTGACCAAAGATAAATCTGAGCTCATCAGGCCTCCCTGGTGGCCCAGGGGGTTAAGACGCAATCTATGAAGCTATCCACAGACTCTGCAGCATGAGTTCAGACTCTGGCCAGCCAAGGAGCAACACATATGGCACAACAGACCTCTCCTGTCTTGCCTGCTGCTCCCCTCAGCAGTGTATTTCAGTCAGTCTGCCTGTTCTGTTCCCCACTCTGTCTCTGGTGAATCCTCTCACTCCGCCCCCCAACACACACCTCTGGCCTATATCCCAGTTCTTGTATACATAAATAAATCTTAAAAAAAAAATAAATCTGAGCTCATCATATTTCTCTACTCTTTTAATGAGGTCCTTTCCTTTTCTAACTTATTTTTTCTCTCTTTTTTTAAATTGTATTATTTTTTATTGAAATAATAATGTTGCTTTATAACACTATACATGTATGATTTAGGGATAAATCAACTATATATGATTTAGAGGTTCACACCTCTTCAGATGTATATTAATCACACCACACCCACCACCAAGGCACCCATAGTCTTCTACTACAGTCCATTGGACCCCCTCATCCATTTGTTCCCCACTTCCCATCTATGGTAACCTCAATTCTGCTGTAGATTTTTAGCATTTGTTTTGGTTTAGTTTTGTCTATTCCTTTGTTTTGTTTCTTTATACTCCACACAAGTGAAATCATCCAGAATTTGTCTTTTTCTTTCTCACTTCTTTGCTGAGTGCAGTCTCTTCCAGAGTCATCTGTGTTGTCCAAATGGCAAATAATTGAGTTGTATTCCATTGTGTGTCTATACCACATCTTCTTAATCCATTCTTCTATTGCTGGGCATGGAGGGTGTTTCCATAACTTGGCTGATGTAAATAGTGCTGCAAAAGGCATAGGAGTGCATATAGCCCTTTGAATTTGTATCTTCACATTCTTTGAGTAGATACCCAAGAGTATAATTGCTGGATCATATGATAGATCAATTTCAAATGTTTTGAGAAACCTCTCCATACTGTCTTCCATAGAGACTGAACTAGTCCTTATCCTCACCAACAGTATAAGAGGCTTCCTTTTCCTCCACACCCCCATCAATACACGTTGTTTCTGGGCCTTTTTTATATGGGCCATTCTCATAGGTATGAAATGTATTTCATTGTGTTTTGATTTTCATTTTCCTAATAGGTGATAATGAGCATTGTTTCACATGCCTGTTGGCCATCTGTATGTCTTTTTTGGATAAGTATGCGTTTAGTTTTTTTGCCCAATTTTTGATTGGGTTATTTGTTTTCTTTGAATTTCAATTTTAAAAATTCAATAGAAGCTATAAATAAGGATATAGATGAACTTGTGGCAAATATGACTTCTCAGTTGGCACCACCTGCCCTCCTCCCACCTTAGGAATCTGCTTCCTTCTATGTAATCTGAAGTAGGGAAGTGGCATGCTAACTGTTCAGCTGCCAAGTTTCCTCTGCTGCAAACTTAAAATAGATCAGACTGAGAAAGGAAGGTAGAACTTGAACCAACTGTTACTCTCTATATTGAGACTGTTTTTGCTTGATCTGTGTAGCTAGTAGAGTTCTTTGTCAGGAGAGGAAGAGAGGGTGGAGTCTAGATGGTTGAACCATAGGTCAACTTACAGAATCATCGGTGAGTGAGTATTGAGTGTTGTGACTCCCAATATCTTTTCAAAAGAATTGGCTTCCTCGATATAGTGACAAAAGTAAGAAAGTGAAAGGAACAGAAAGTACATAGAAAAGAAATTTTCTGTGGTTTTCCCGTGTTGCTTTTTTCAATTCATCAAAAGAAATATAGAGTTCAGAGCTTCCTTACAGAATGCCTTAGCGATTATAACATTAGCAGGTCAGTGGGGTAGATGAGTAAGTCTTAGCTACTTACACTGACAAGCAGAAGGACCCATAGTTTTCATACATTAATAAGTAATTTAGAAAGTCACAAAACAGACCCTACCTCAAAGATCCTATTTCAAAGCCCCTGAATTATTCTCTGAACCATGTAAATCATAGCTAAGCCACTTTCAAACTTCCAAATTCTCCCTCTTTTTATGTTTTTTGTTAGTAGTTGCACAGATTTTATTTTCCCTCTTCTCACCGCAAACAGAGCAATTTTCTGGATTGGAAAACTGCTTTTATTGAAGTGATCCTTGTCAGAATCAGGCATAAGTTATTATGTCTGAATGTAAATGGCATGACTTTCCCAATTTCCCCTCCCAGTATGTGAACCAAGACCTGTGCCATGCTACCCACTTCTGCTGAGCGATCCCATCCCTGATAAGTCCTGCATGAAACCCTTTTCCACAATTTTGTTTTAGTTTTGTGCATGTAAACAGTTCATTTATATGTTCCTATTTTCTGCAAAACAAAAAAAAAAAGTCAAACCCCAAAGTCTTTATGGGGGCTCAGTCAGTGTTCAACCACAACAGGTGAAGAGCACTGAGCAGCCCCAGTGACCTTTCTCTGCTCCTGCTATCTCTTCTGTCTTCTCGCCACTTCACCTTTCTCCTGAGTTGGCAGTTTGCCTAGAAACCATTTTTCTTTCATTATTGTGGCAACCTCTTCCTTGTGAATTTACTTGTAACTTGCAGAGTCATGAATTGTCCAGGTATATGTCTTTCCTTAAGTTGGGCACAATTTGGGTTTGAATCTCCTGACCTCTATGAAGAGTCCTTCCCTCTGTGCCTCTGCCCACACTGCTTGCCACTCACTGAAAAAGAAGGAAAGGAGGAGGGAAGGGGAAAAAACTACAGTGAAAGTTGCTCCATGCAGGTCAGTTATTCTTGTATTGCTGATTTGGAACATAGAGTGTCACCCTGTATATGCCCTTTTTTGAAAAATATAGGTAATTAAATCTCATGTTATCATGATTTTAGTTAAAAGCAACAATATAAAATCAAAGACATATTGCTAGAAACAGGCCTTCTATGACTATAACTTCCCATAAAGCAAATTTTTCCCAGATAGTTATGCCTGAGAGGGCTTTTGTGAAATAATAATGCATTGTCTTTTAGGCTTATCAGTTGTCTGTAATAGAGAGGTGGGGCGCACTTGGCTGGGTAAGGGACAAGAACCACGACTCAGAGTTTTTTCCATGATTCCAGAGGTCCGCTCTGATAGGCCTTTGTGTGACAGGATCTTTGGCATCAGAAGGCAGAGCTATTTCTAACACCGAAACTGAGTCCAGACCCCCAGTGCCATTAGAGAACAGCTGGGCAGCTTCCAGAATGGCAGGCAGAGGGGACTGCAGATCCCCGGCCATGTAGTGAGGGGCTGCCATCCGTCAATAGTGGGAGTTAAGAGCCTTTTGTAGTAACGGAGCCATGACATTAGCATGAGTTACCCCCAACAGCCGGGCCATTCTAGTATGCAATCTCAGGCCTATGGAAAGAGCCAGTCCAGCTGTACTGACATACTCATTCTTTTCTCCCCTCTCATACTCCCTCTTCAGCCAGCAAACAAGCAAAAAGGATGATATTGTGGTTTGTGCAGTGAACAGAACCTTTCTCTGCTGAAGGAAAAATAATAAATACACTCATTAATAGAATTCTATACCTATACCTATATTTGTGTGAGGAGGGGAAACTTTAGTATGTTGTATTTTATTGCTCCTATAGCTCTTTGTGGTGTCACACATTTTGAATGGAGCCTTAAAAGGTTTAAGTTTGTATTAGAGGGAAGAATTCCATCAGTGTTGTCAGCTGTGGCTCTGAAGAATAGAATGATGTTGCATGCAGCATTTTTTAAAAGCCTTAAATTTTGCATCATTTCATGCATTCATCAGACCTTGCTTAGGGATTTCCTCTGGTAAATCCACTGTCCTCATGGGGATATAGAAATATATTGAAATATATAGCCTCTGCTCAGGAGCATGGCATCCAGTAGATATGGCAGGTATCTAAGACCTAGGACTTTGACAATGACATCCATTTTAGTGGAAATTGATAATTAAGAATGGAGGACCTCATGTGGAGACCTCCAGCCAGAGTGGAAGAGATCATGGACAGGGGATTCCATGGTGCAGTTCTTCCCTATCCCTCGAAGGTCAGTATAGTACTGGAGAGGAGCCTAATATCCATCATCCGTTTGGCCCAAGAGACTTGAGTTTTCTTCTAATTACAGTAGAATAGTGTGCCTGGCATGCTTATGATGTGTTAAGTAACCACAGGTATGTCTTAACTCAGTGGAAATAATGTGGTGTAAGGTAGTGTCCCCTGCCCATAACTTTTTACTAGACAGGAGTCTCCCCTTCAAGAGAGAAGGGGTGGTTTTTCTTTTCCATTTATATTTATTCACCTCAAATTATATAACTATATCATTTGGGGGGTGCATTTTCACACCACCATATGTACACTTGCTTCACTCACCTTCTACCAAACTCCATTGCCAATGTCCTATTCCAAGGGGAAGTTTTATATTAAAATATATAGACATATACTATTTATCTATAGGTTTGGCTTATAAACTATCACTCAAAAGTTTTATTTAATAGATTTGTTGAACATGTGCTATGTGCTTGATACTATGCTGGGAATTTATTTATATATTTTTTTTATTTGGCATGATTCTGAGCACTTTACTTTTATTTATTTATTCATTCATTTGAGGTAACATTGGTTTACATCACTGTGTATGATTCAGTGATATAGATTCTCACTTCCTTAGATGTGCCTCACCATAGCCTATCTATCCTGGAGTAACCTTATCCCTTTATCATATACCATTGGGCTCCCTCCCAACTTTGTTTCCACTATCCTCCCCCTTTAGTTACCTCAGTGCTGCAGTCATTTCTAGACTTTGTTTGGGTTTAGTTCTGTCAGTTCCTTTGTTTAGTTTCTTTAGATTCTGCATATGCATGAAATCATCTAGACTTTGTCTTTCTCCCTCTGACTTATTTCACTTAACATGATCCCCCCCAACCTCATCCATGTTGTAGCAAATGACAGGAGCTCATTGTCTTTTTTATAGCTGAGTAGTATTCCATTGTGTGTGTATATGTGCACATCTTGTTAAGCCAGTCATCTGCTGTTGGGCATTTAGGTTGTTTCCATAACTTGACTATTGTAAATAGTGCTGCAGCAAACATATGAGTGCATGTATCCCTTTGAATTAGTGTTTTTGCATTCTTTAGATAAATGTCAGAGTGGAATTACTAGATCATATGGTATATTTTTAATATTTTGAGAGACTTCCATACTGTTTTCCATAAGGGCTGAGCTAACCACTTTCCCACATACCATGTAAGAGGTTTCTTTTTTCTCCATGCCCTTTTTTCTCCATGTCAGCATTTTTGATACAGGCCTTTGTCACTGGAATAAAATGGCATCTCATTGCGGTTTTGCTCTGCATTTTGATGAAGTAATGTTGAACACTTTTATGTATCTGTATGTCTTCTTTGGAGAAGTGTCTGTTTGGTTCCTATGCTCACTTTTTTCGATTGGGTTCATTGTTCTCTTTTTAGTTATATGAGTTATTTTTAGATCTTCGGTATTAGCCCTTTGTTGGATTCATGATGTGCAAATATTTTCTCCCATTCAATAGGATGTCTTTCTGTTTTACTGATAGTTTCATTCACTAGCTTCACAGAAGATTTTTAGTTTGAGGTAGTTCCATTTCTTTATTTTTGCTTTTAGTTTCCTTGCTGTTAGAGTCCATCTCTAAAAGACATACCCAAAGGCAATGTTGCAGTGTATTTTACCTTTGTTTTCTTCTATGTATTTAATGGACTCTGGTCTCATATCCCAGTTTTTAAATCTATGGTTAGTTGATTTATGTGCATAGTGTAAAAGAGTAGTCTAGTTTCATTTTTCTGCATGTGGCTGTCCAGTTTTCCCAGTCTTTTGTTGAAGAGAATTTCCTTTCTCCATTGTATGCTCTTGGCTCCTATGTCATAGATTAGCTGTCTTTATAAATGTAGGTTTATTTATTCTGGGCTCTTAATTTATTCTATTGGTCTGTGTATCTGCTTCTATTCTAATACCATACTATTTTTATTACTATGATCTTGTAAAGTCTGGGAGTGTGAGACCTCCATTTCCTTTTTTTTTTTTTTTGTCAAAATTGGTTTGGCTATTTAGAATCTATTGTGCTCCATATAAGTCCCAATAATGTTTGCTCTGTTTCTTTGAAGAAGTCCAATGTAATTTTGATAGGGATTGCATTTAATCTGTAAGTAGCCTTCCAGTCCAGGATTATGGAATATTTACCATTTCCTCGTGCCTTTTTCTATTTCCTATAGCAATGGTTTACAGTTTTTGCTAAGTTTCTACCTAGGTAGACTTTTTGATGCTATTGTAAATGAAATTGCTTTATTGATTTCTTTCTCACCTAGCTTATTATTTGCATGCAGGAACACAACAGACTTTTGTATTTTGATTTTGTAGACTGTCACTTTACTTATTGACTTATTCTTTATAAGGTTTTTTAATGGTCTTCAGAGTTTTCTGTGTATATTATCATTTCATCTGCAACTAGTGATAGTTTTACTACTTCTTTCACAGCGTGGATTCTTTTTATGTCATTCTCTTGCCTGATTGCTCTAGCTAGGACTTCCAATACTGTGGTGAACAGTAGCAGTGACAGTAGACATCCAGATCATCATCTGCCTGATCTCAGAGGAAAAGCTGTTTCCTTCTCACCTTTGAATATGAGACTACCTGTGGGTTTATCCTGTATGACCATTATTATGTTGAAGTATGTCCCTTCTAGCCCTATTTTACTAAGATGTTATCATAAATGGGTGCTAATCTAGTCAAATGCCTTTTCTGCATATATTGATATGATCATTTGATTTTTGTCTTTTCTTTTGTACTATGACAAATTACATGAATTGATATGTGTATGTGGAATCATCCTTGCATCCCAAGAATAAATCCCCCTTGTTTATGATGTGTGATCCTTTTAATGTATTGTTGAATTCAATTTGATAAGATTTTGCTGAGTATTTTTTTAGATATCTTTTTTTTAAGATTTATTTATTTATTTATTTATACAAACACTGGGTGCAGTCAGAAGCATGGGAGGGTGAGAGAATTCACCAGAGCCAGAGCGGAAAGCAGAACAGGCAGACTGACGAAATACACTGCCGAGGGGAGCAGCGGATGGCAGGAGAGGTCTGCGCGCCATGAGAGACCCTCGCCGGTGGCCGGGGATCGAACCAGCAGTGCAGAGGCTGCAGGCAGCTTCACAACCCAGCGCTCAACCGCTGCACCACCAGGGAGGCCCTTGTTAAGTATTTTTACATCTATGTTCAGCAGCAATATTGATCTGTAGTTTTCTTTCTTTGTGATGTCCTTGTCTGTTTTGGTAACAGAGTAATGTTAGCTCATAGAATGTGTTTGGGAGCACTCTACGTTCATCAATTTGGGGAAAAGTTTGAGAAGAATTGGTATTCCTATGATACCAATCAAAAGTTTGGTAGTTGGGCCTCCCGGTGGCGCAGCGGTTGAGCGCTGGTTGCGAAGCTGCCCGCGGCCTCTGCGGCGCCGGTTCGATCCGGCTGCTCCCGGCCACCGGAGGAGGATCCACATGGTGAGCAGACCTCTCCTGCTGCTCCCCTCAGCAGTGTACTTCGGTCCTTCTGCCTGCTCTGCTCCCCGCTCTGGCTCTGGTGAATTCTCTCACCCTCCCGCGCTTCTGACTGTACCCAGTGCATGATGCCTCTATAAAAAAAAAAAAAAAAAAAAAGTTTGGTAGAACTCTAGTGAAACCATCTGGTCCTAGACATTTTTGTTTGGGGAGGAAGGAAGAGTGCATAGTTTTTATTAATGTTTCCATTTCTTTTCTTGTAATTTTACAATTCAGGTTTTCTATTTCTTTCTGATTCAGTCTTAGAAGATTGTGTGAGTCTAAGAATTTTTCCATTTCTTCCAGGTTTCCCAGTTTGTTAGCATAAAGATGTTCATCGTAGTCTCATGATCTTTTGTATTTCTGATGTGCCATAACTTTATCTCTTTTGTTTCTGATTCTATTTATTTGGGTTTCTCCCTCATTTTTTTGTGAGACCAGCTAAATGTTTGTATATTTTATTTTTTCAAAGACCCCAGTTTTTGGTTTCTAATTCTTTCAACTATCTTATTTCTTTCTAGTTCATTTATTTCTTCTTTTGTTTCCATTATTTCCTTTCTTCCTGCTTGCTTTTGTTCTGTTATCCTTTTTCTAGATCCTTAAGATGAGAGATAAGATTATTTATTTGAGCTCTTTCTTTTTTCTTGATGTGGGCCATATTGCAATATATTTTCCTCCAGCAATTGCTTTTCCTGCATCCCAGAGATTTTATTGTCTTCATTTTCATTTGTCTCTAGGTATTTTTTAATTACTTAATTGATTTCCTCATTAATAGAGTAGTCATTCAGTAGTGTATTTTTCAGTTTCCGCATTAGAAGTTTTCCTACCTTCTTTTTGTGGTTGATATCTAGTTTGATGCCAGTGAGATCAGAGAAAATGCTTGTTTTGTGACCCAACATTCCTGGAGAATGTTCTATGTGCACTTGAGAAGAATATGGACTCAATTTTTTTTGAGGGTGGGGAGATGTAGTGCTCTATAAATTTCTAATAAGGGTGTCTGGTCTAATTGCTCATTCAGGCTATTCTTTCCTTATTAAAATTTTGTCTGGTTTATCTGTCCATGGAAGTCCTCCACTACTATTGTATTTTGGCCAATGTCCATTTTTAGGTTTGTTAGTTGTCTTATATATTTTCATTCTTCTTCATTTGGTACAAATATATTGGTGAGTGTTATGTCTTCCTGATGTATTGACTCCTTAATCATTATATAATATTCATCCCTGACTCATGTTACCTTTTTTAACTGAAAGATTATTTACCTGAAATAAATATGGATGTCCCTGCTTTTCTTTGGATTCTATTTGCTTGTGGGTTTGTTTCCCAAACATTCACTTTCAGCCTGTGTTTATTTTTAAACCTCAGATGGTTGCCCTGGAGGCAACAATAAGTTCAGATTTGCCTTCTGGTCCAGCCAACAACTCCGAAATTGAGGAGCTCAGTCCATTTACATTTAGAATGATAATTGACATAAGGATTTGCTACTGCTATTTTGTCTTTGGAGTCTGTTCACTCTTTATTTTTTAATTTAATTTCTTCTGGCTTGTCGTTGCTTTGATTTAGGTTAAGTGTTCTTTCAACATTTCTTGTCAAGGAGGTCTAATATTTGCAAACTCCTTCAGCTTTTAACTTTACCTGGAAATGCCTTTTTTTCGCTCTCATATCTGAAGTGGAGCCTTAAAGGAGATAATAGTATTGGCTTGTAGTTTTTATCTTTAAGTATTGTGAATATATCACTTCATTCTCTCCTTGCCCATGGGTTTCCCCAGAAAAGTCAGATGTAAGCCTGATGGGGATATCTCCTTATTCCTCCCACCCCCATAACCTTCAATATTCTTTCTTTTTTTTGAGTTGCTTTAATTCAAAATTTACTTCTTTTTCTGGGGGGGGTTGGAAAATTTTTTATATTTTATATAATTCTTACATCATTTTTCATTTTTGTACAATGTATGCATTTTCATTTTGGTTATATTCTCCATACAATTGAACCCACTTATTATTAGTCTTTTTCCTGGTCCCTTATTTAGGTTTTCTAAATTCCTGCTATGAGTGAGACCATCCAGTACTTTTCTTTTTCTTTCTGACTTATTTTGCTGAGCATGATCCCTTATAGCTCCATCCAGGTTGCTGCTAACTACATGTGTTTATCTTTTTTTGACTGCTGAGTAATATTCCGTTGTGTATATGTACCACATCTTCTTGATCCAGTCATCTATTTTTGGGCATTTGGGTTGTTTCCAAAGTTTAGCTATTATAAATAATGCTGCTATAAACATAGGTGTGCAGGTGCCCTGTGGAATTAATGTTTCTGTGTCCTTTGGGTAGATGCCTAGGAGTGGAATTACTGGATCATATGGAAGCTCTATCTTTAGTAGGTTGAGGAATCTCTACAAGTCCTCCATAGTGGTAGGACCAGTTTGCATTCCCACCAGCAGTGCAGGAGAGTTCCTTTTTCTCCACAACCTCACCAACATTTGTTGTTGCTAGTTTTTTTTAATATGTGTCATTCTCACTGGTTGTAAGATGGTATCTCATTGTAGTTTTGATTTGCATTTCCCTGATTACAAGTGATGTTGAAAATTTTTTCATATGCCTGTTGGCCACTTGCATTTCTTCTTTGGAGAAGTTTCTTTTTAGCTCTTCTACCCATTTTTTGACTGGATTATTTTCTTTGTTTTTGTGGAGTCTCATCAGCTCTTTGTAGATTTTTTGTGATCGGTCCTTTATCATTAGTGTTGTGTGCAAAAATGTTCTCCCAGTCAGTGGGGTTTCTCTTTGTTTTTGTTATTGTCTCTTTTGCTGTGCAGAAGCTCTTTCATTTGATGTAGTCCCAGCTGTTTATCTTTGCCTTCACTATCACTGCTTTGGGAGATGTGTCTGTAAAGATGTGTTTGAGGTCCATGTCATATAGTGTTTCATCTATATTTCCTTCTATATATTTTATGGTTTCAGGTCTTATGTCTAGTTCTTTAATCCATGTGTAGTTGGTTTTTCTGCATGGTAGGAGGTAGAAGTCAAGCTTCATTCTTTTGCATGTAGCGACCCAGTTTTCCCAGCACCATTTATTGAACAAACTTTCTTGGCTCCAGTGCATATTCTTTTCTCCTTTGTCAAAGATTAGTTGACCATAAATCTGTGGGTTTATTTCTGGATTTTCTATTCGGTTCCATTGGTCAGTGTGTCTGTTCTTCTTCTAGTACCATGCAGTTTTGATGATTATGGCTTTGTAGTATAGTTTGAAGTCTGGGAGTGTGATACCTCCATTCCCTTCTTTTTTTTTTCAGGAGAGCTTTGGCTATTTGGGGTTTTTGGTGATTCCATATGAATTTCATCAATAATTGTTCTATTTCTTTGAAAAATGTCATTGAAATTTTTATTGGAATAACACTGAATCTGTAAATTGCTATTGGTAGGTTGGCCATTGATATGTTAATTCTTCCAACCCATGGAGCAGGGGATGTCTTTCCATTTCTTTGTGTCTTCTTCTATTTCTTTTTTACAGTGTTTTATAGTGTTCTTGTATTGGTCCTTTACCTGTTTTGTTAGGTTTATTCCCAGGTATTTGATTTTTTGTTTGTTTCAATAATAAAAGGGATTTATTTTATTTCCTCTTCAGATTTATTGTTTGTGTATAGGAAGGCTACTGATTTTTGCATGTTGATTTTTGTATCCTGCCACTTTACTAAACATATTGATTAGTTGAATTAGTTTTTCTGTGGAGTTTTCGGGGTTCTCTATGTATATTATATCATCTGCGAATAGTGATAGTCTGACTTCTTCCCTATTTGGATTCCTTGTATGTCTTTCTCTTGTCTTATTGCTCTGGCTAGGACTTCCAGTATTACATTGAAAAGCAGTGGTGAGAGTGGACATCCTTGTCTTGTTCCAGATCTTAATGGAAATGCTTTCAGCTTTTCGCCATTGAGAATGATACTGGCAATGGGCTTGTCATATATGGCCTTTATGATGATGAGGTATGTTCCTTGTATCCCGAGAATTTCAAGGGCCTTTATCATAAATGGATATTGTACTTTGTCGAAAGCTTTCTCAGCATCTATTGATATTATCATATGGTTTTTATATTCTTTTTGTTGATGTGTTGGATAACATTGATAGATTTTTGGATGTTGAACCATCCTTGTGTCCCTGGCATGAATCCTACTTGATCGTGGTGAATTATCTTATGGATACATTGTTGGATTCCATTAGCTAAAATTTCATTGAGGATTTTTGCATCCATGTTCATTAGAGAGATTGGCCTGCAGTTTTCTTTTTTGCTGTTATCCTTGTTCAGTTTTGGTATTAGTGTAATATTGGCTTCATAGAACGTGTTTGGTATTATCCCTTCCTTCTAAATTTTTTGAAAGAGTTTGTGAAGGATAGGTACTAATTCATTTCTGAGTGTTTGGTAGAATTCATTTATAAATCCATCAGGTCCTGGGCTTTTGTTTTTGGGGGGGTTTTTGATTACCATTTCAGTTTTGCTGCTTGTAATTGGTCTGTTTAGATGTTCTATTTCTTCTTTATCTAGCTTTGGGTGATTGTAGAGTTGTAGGAATTTGTCCATCTCTTCTAGATTGTTGAACTTGTTTCCATATAACTGTTCATAGTAGTCTCTGATTATTATTTCTATTTCTGCTGCATCTGTTGTGATTTCTCCTCTTTCATTTGTGATCCTATTCATATGTGCTTTCTCAGGTTTTTCTTTTTTGAGTGTGGCTAGGGGTTTGTCTATTTTATTTATTTTTTCAAGAACCAACTTTTGGATTCATTGATCTTTTGGATTGTTTTATCAGTTTCGATTGCATTTATTTCTGCTATGATTTTTATTATTTCTTTTCTTCTACTTGTTTTGGGGTTTTTTTGTTGTTCTTTTTCTAGTTCTTTGAGCTTTGAGATTAGGTTTTTTCTTTGAGTTCTTTCTTGTTTCTTGATGTGAGCCTCTATTGCTATATATTTTCCTCTTATTATGCTTTTGCTGAATCCCGGACATTTAGGAAGTTCATGTCCTCCTTGTCTTTCCACTCAAAGTAATATTTAATTTCTTCTTTGATCTCCTCATTAGTCCAGTGGTCTTCCTGTAGTGTGGGTTTCAATCTCCATGAGGTAGGATAGTTCCTTGCCTTCTTTTTATGGTTTATTTCTAGTTTCATGCCTTCATGGTCAGAGGAGATTTTGGTATGAGTTCATTCTTGGTGTATCTGTCAATGTTTATCTTGTGTCCCAGTATGTGATCGATTCTGGAGAATGATCCCTGTGCACTTGAGAAAAATGTGTACTCAGATTTTTTTGGGTTTAGTGTTATATAGATGTCTGTTAAGCCCATGAGCTCTAGATCCTTATTTAGAGCTTTAATGTCCTTACATATTTTTTGTCTCATTGATCTATCCATTTTTTATAGTGGTGTGGTGAAGCCTCGTACTAAATATGTGTTTTTTCTGATGTTTGTTACCATAGATGATAATAGTTGTCTGATATATTTTGGTGTTCCTCATTTGGTGAGTATATGTTAATGAGTGTTATTTCTTCTTGAAGTATTGTCCCCTTGATCATATTTAGTGACCCTTGGGGTCTCTTTTTACCATTTTGTGCTTGAAATCTGTTTTATCTTATATAAGTGTAGGTGTTCCTGCCTTCTTTTTTGGTTCATTTGCTTGTAGGATTGTTTTCCATCCTTCTACTTTCAGTCTGTTTTTATCTTTTGTATTTGTTTTCTGGAGACAGCAAAAGGTTGGGTTTTGTTTCTTAATTCAGCCTGCAACTCTGTCTTTTTATTGAAGAGTTTAGTCAATTTACATTTAGAGTTAATAAGAATATGTTAGCATCTGTATTTGCCATTTCCTTTGTCTTTTCTGATTTTATTTATTTATTTTTTAAATAAGTTTTTTTTCTTTTTTTTTTTTTTGACCTTTTTTCATTGTTATTCATCCCTCTGTTGGTGCTGGCTTTAAGACTCCTTGTAGTATTTTCTGGAGTGGGGGTTTAGTTGTAATGAAATTCCTCTTTCTTCATAGAGGAAGGAAAGCTCTTCAGAATAGAGTATTCTTTGTTGGCATTTGTTGTCTCAGACTCTGTTGACTATGTCTCTCCACTCTCTCCTTGCCAGTAGTGTTTCTTTGGAGATATTTGATATCAGCCTCATTGGTTTTCCTTTGTATATTATCTGTTTCTTCCCTCTTGTCAGCCTTCATTATTTTTTCCTTGTCTTGGATTCTTGGGAGTTTTACTATTATGTGTCTTACTGTATTCTTCCTTTCATCATGGAAGTTTGGTGTTCTTCTTGCTTCTTGTATGTCTATTTTCAGCTCCTTATTGGCACATTTGGGAAGTTCTCTTCAATTATTTCCTTGAATATTTTCTGTTCCTAGGTCTGTCTTCTCTCCTTCTGGGATTCCTATAACTCTTATGTTTCCTTTCCTCATGGAGTCAGATAGTTCCCAAAGTCTTTCTTTGGTCTTTTTTTTTTTTGTACTTCTCTTTCCTTTTCTGTTTTGGTTCTTTTTATTCTGTGTCTTCAAGAGTGCTTATTCATTCGTCCATTTCATCTATTCTGTTATTACTGCTTTTCCCAGAGTTCTTTAGCTCCTCCATTAATCCTTTGATCTCCTGCATTTCCTTCACTTCCTTCTTTAGGGACTCAATTTCATTATTCTGATTGTTGTTTTCCTTAATGACTTCTGTCAGTTTTTCAATCATGGATCAAGAAGATGTGGTACATATACACAATAGAATATTACTCAGCAATCAAAAACGATAAACACATGCAGATTGCAGCAACATGGATGGAGATAGAAGGGATCATACTCAGCGAAATAAGTCAGAAAGAAAAAGAAAAATACAGGATGGTCTCACTCATGGCAGGAATTTAGAAAACCTAAATAAGAGACCAGGAAAAAGACTAATCAATACAAAGTAAAAATCAAAGTCAACAAGCAACTATAAACCAGAGACACACTTTGCAGGGGGGATGGGATGGGACAGGAAGGACTAGAGTCAAAATAAGGGGGGTGCAATTGTGTGGGGAATATAACCAAAATGAAAATGCATACATTGTGCAACGATGGAAAAAGATGTAAGAATTATATAAAATAAAATATTTAAATTAAAAAAATAATAATCATGGCAGTTTTAAATTCTCTCTGGAAGATGCAGAAGTTCTTCTGAGTCACTGTTGTTGAAATCTGGTGGGTGGTTTTCTTTTTGTGGTGTGCCTTTTTCCTGAGGACTTGCTTGGTTGCATGTAGTTTTTCTTCTCCCTACTGCTTGTTTTCTGATTTGTCCTATGCCTTGGGACACTGTGTTGCTGGTACTGGCCAGTATCTTTTTGGTGTGCTCTTTCTGGGATGTCAGAAACTAGTGGTCCAATCGAGTCAAAAACTGTTATGTCTGAATTCCAGTAGGGCAGTAGTACTATTAATATGTTAGTGGCCATTGTCACAGAGAATCTCCTCCTTCCCTATTTGTTTCATTCCAAGGAGGGTCTTATGGTCCCACAGTCTACCCTGTGGTGGCAGGATCGCCCGCTGGGCTCCAAGTCACTGGATTCCCCTCTGGGCTCAGACTGGTGGCCAGACGGGCCAGGCTTGTGGGGGCTTTTCAGCTCACCTCTGGCTGTAGGCACAGCCCTTTCCCAGCTCCACACAGTCTAGGTGTGTTGCAAACACGCCAGAGGTCCCAGATCTACGATGTGGAGTCGGGAGGACACTTCCCTCTGCCTGTGGTCTGCCCCTGCGCTGTCTGGATCCCCCTCTGGGCTGGATGCAGACTGGCTTGTGGGGGCTTTTCAGCTCACCTCTGGCTGTGAGCACAGCCCTTTCCCAGTGACACACAGTCTAGGTGTGTTGCCGACACACAAAAGATCCCTGATCCAAAATGGAGAGTTGGGGACGGCACTTCCATGCACCCTAGGTCTGCTCCGGTGCTGACTGGATCCACCTTCAATATTCTTTCTTTGTCTTAGACTCTTGCTTGTTTCACTACATTTCTTGGTGTAGGTCGCTTTATATTTAGATAACCTTCCCTCGGAAAGTCAAATTTTCCTCTTATTTCTTTCTCTCTCTTTCTCTTCTGGGATACCCATTATTCTTATGTTGGCTTTCTTAGTGGTGTTGGATAGTTCTAGAATTGCCTTTTCATTTTTTTAAGTTTTTCTCTCTTCTTTCACCTGGTACCTTAAGGCATTGTTATCTTCAAGGTCACTGATTTGATACTCCATGTGATCTATTCTTTCTCTAGAATTTTTTATCTCATTTACCTCCTGAATTTCTGTTATTTTCTTATTCAGTGCTTCAATTTCTAACTTCTGTGCATTGATTTTCATTTTGAGTTCATTGATATGTTATCCTGAATTTAGTTAATATTTCTTTGATTAATTGTTCGGAATTCTCTTGGATTTCTTTGACTTGCCTTTCTGAGTTTTCTTCTCTTTCCTGGGGTTTATTATAGCATTTCTGAACTCTATCTGCTAGAGATATAGTCTTTTATCATTTTGTGTTTGGAATCTGCTGAGTTGTTTTTACCTTGCAATATCATGTGCTCTTGAGGTCTTATGTTTCTATGTGTTATATTTTTTGTCTGCACATTTTGCTATTTGAGGTCTCCTTATTTTATTACTATTTTTAACAGTTTCATCAATAGTTAAAGTCTTACTTTTCCCATTAGTAATACTGTGGACTTATTTGATTTTATTTTCATTTTTGCTAGCTTTTTATGTACTGGGATCTTTTTTGTAGTTACTCAGTTAGGATTATGGGGGAAAGGGGAAGCTTGGAAGGGTCCAGACATTGTATGGATGACTTAGGATGGGGCTGACTTGTGTTGGCAGCACCCCCTATATCCTTCCTCTCTGATATTTGGAATGAGAGACTCAGCAGCCTGTACCCTCAGTATCCTTAACAAGGTAAACACTCCCTGGGGGTATAAAGGGGAAGTGCAGATCAGAATGCTTGTTCTGCTATTATCTCTACCAGGATCCAGACTATGTGGAACACCCCAGCTCCTCTACAAGAGGATAGGTGCCTCTACACAACTTGTGCTCCCTTCTTCCCACATTCCTGACTGGATCACCAGCCCTGCTGCTATTGCCCTCTACTCCAGACTACAACTCCAAGGTTCCTCTCTCCACCCACCTCTATTTCAACGTAGTGTTAAAATCATGGTCCAGCCTACAAAAGTCTGTACTAGTCTCTGCTCTCCAAAGGATAATCAGTCCCACTGCTAGCTACAGGACTATCCCTCACACTTGTGTCCCTCTGGTTTGCTACTCCAAGAGCCACAACTAATAGGAACCCGGTCCTGTGTTTGACTCACTGCATGGAAACCTGGCTCCCACAGCTGGTTACTGGAGATTAGAAATGACAGTGGTCTTCCTATTAGAGGTTGGGCTTCTGCACCCGGTAACTGGAGGTTGGGAAGAGTCCACCTCTAGCTCATGACTTGCCTTTCTGAGTTTTCTTCTATTTCCAAGGACTTAGTAAAGCTGGTGGCTGGTAGCTGGACTTTTTTTTTTAAGATTTATTTATTTATTTAATTATTTATTTATACAAGCACTGAGTACAGTCAGAAGCGCGGGAGGGTGAACGAATTCACCAGAGCCAGAGTGAGGAGCAGAGCAGGCAGAAGGACTGAAGTACACTGCTGAGGGGAGCAGCGGGCACCAGGAGAGGTCTGCGCGCCATGTGGGACCCTTCTCCGGTGGCCAGGGGGCAGCTTCGCAACCCAGGGCTCAACTGCTGCGCCACCGGGGAGGCCCTAGCTGGACTCTTGTGGCCTGCAACTAGGGGCCAGAAGTAGCCCAGTTCTCATTCCCATGAATCTGGTATCTGGAAACTGAGCTCCTGCAGCTGGTTGCTGGAGGCCAGAAACTGCCCATCTCTTGCTCCTGCATCTGACTGATAAAGGTAGGACTCTCCTGTCTCATGGCAGGAGGCTGGAAGTGCAGGCTCTCTCAACTGGCAATGGTAGTAGCTGGGAGCAACCCAGCTTTTGCTGACACAGCTGGAGGCTGAGTTCCTGTGACTGGAAATGGCTGCTAGGGGAGGTCCAGCTCCAGTTGTTGGTGGCCAGGGACTGGGATCCTAGCTGATGACTGGAGATTGGACCTCTTTCAGCTGGTAATGGATGCTGGAGCATGGATCTAGCTCCATGCTGCAATTTAATCAGTTCATTCTTCCTGTGAAGAAAATGTTACTGAAATCATTGAATGGAAGAGAATACTGAAACCCAGCATGGCTAAGCAGTTCACACAGATGGTGTCAAGGAGACAAACAGAATCCAAGCTCAAGTCTGGTCCATACTCTACAAAGGAAGGAACACTGCTAGTGCCTCTCACAGTTGTTCCAATGTCAAATTCATTGGGCAATTCCCCATCTTGTGTTGTTTTGGACAGTGGTAATCATTTCCCCTATAATTTCTAAGTCATGCCTCCCACTGATGTTTCCCAGTGCCCAGATGAATCATTTGTTTAGTTCAATTAAAACTAAACCTTCAATTAAAACTAACTAAACCTTGGTGAACAAACATATTCATTATTGTAAGCTGGTAATCACATCTAGAAATGATTATTTTTTATATGAACCCTCACAGATTGGGAGATTTTTCACCAGTACCAGTGTGGGATTTCTAACTAAACGAATTTCATTTTCCTGTCCTAATAGTAGCAGCACAGAGAATAGAAAAATGTTGGGTTGTCGGGAAAGTTATGATGCATTTTTCTATGGAAAACATAGAAAAAAATACATCATGACTTTAATGGCATCCCATAGTACAAATTAGACTTGTCAGTCCGGCATTCGTGTGTGCTCACTCTGTGTGTATAGAGCTTCTCTATACATGCTTACTTTAGGATGCTGGAAAGTGCATTGTTCATTTGGGAATGAATTATTTCTTGGTAAAGTTTGTTCACTTTAAGTGTCTGTGAAGTTTTTCTCAAATTCTTCAAATTAGAAATCTTAGGAGTATACCTGTCTAAAATGAGATCTGACAAAAATAGGTTGCCAAAACACACAATGTAATTAAATAAGCAATTTGGATTGACATCCACTTTCTCTTAGAATGTGGAAGATTATCATCAGTTTTTAGTAGAAAGAATGTGGTCAGTCAAATCAACTCAGGGTAGAATAACTGACATCAGATTCCATTTCACATGTTTAGAACTTCATCAGATAATGAAGGGGAAATCAGTGATTGACATCTTTTAGAGGAAAGAGTAGCTGAATATTTTATGGTTGATATGTTCCATCTCATCTCCCCATCTCAATAGTTTCTAGCAAAGTAACTTCATTGAAGGGAGGCTGCATATTTTTTCCCAGACTGATATTTGTAACCAGTTTGCATTCTCTAATCTTCATGAATAGCCTTGGATAGACTCTTGCTTAGTTTCCTAACTGCCTAGTGGAGTTGATAATAGTGAGTGGTTCCAAATACTCACTTCTCTTCTTTGATGATTGAGAAGACTTTGTGATGGCCAATTTTGCAAAGGTACATCTTACTAATCTTTCTATTATCAAATTTAATTATGGCCATCCTACCATCTGTTATGCTTATATATTACTTGATTATTTCTGTATTAGGAAGTCTTGTAGGAACAAAGCAGAATGAAGCTGGGCTGCTACTCCTATGTGAATTCAGACAAGACAGCAATTCAACTCTCTCCTTAGCTGGAAGCAGACCGGCCGCTCATTCTGCTACCCACAGTCTGATGTGCAGCTGCCCTTTAAAGCTTTGTCACATTATGATTAATGCACATCATCCTCATTGTGGAATTAGTTCCTTGGGACAGAAATCTATCCTACTCATCTTTATAGCCCCGGCACCTGATTTATCAAAGCATTCCAAAGCATTTACTATAGGATTTGTTGCAGAATTTCAGGACAATGTGACTTTTCCTGATCCTTCCAATCTCAGGGTTAACCTTCTTCACTGTCCGAGCAAGACACCTGAATTTTGACAGTGGTGGGGCTCTGGCAGTCACTTGTCAGCTCTTCCCAGACCACTGGCCCTCTGATATGCCACAACAGAGAAGGGGGTCCCAGTTCTCAGTACCTCCTTACAAATTATTGTAAAAGTTTAGAAACAATGACCTTCCTGCTTCACTTGAATCAGGTTCTACTGAGTTGTAAACAAAAACATAGAGAAGAATACCCCAAGGTGCTTTAGAATGAACTCCCTGGAAGCCCACTCACACACCCCCATACAACACACACCATATAACTCTTGGAGGTGCATTGGACATAATAACACCCCAAGGGGCTTAAGGGCAAGCTCCCCAGAGGCTCACACACGCAACCAGACACCACCAGACCCCAAAGAGCCTGCTGACAATATCGCCCTGAGGAACTACAGGAGAGATCCCAGCACCACCCCTGACTCCTACAGGGCCCCAGCTGCCATGCCCCCCAACCAGTAAATGACCACAACAGTGGAAGAGAAGGACCACAGACAAAAGACCCAACAACAGCAGAGCAGACAGAAAGCAACAGACGCCACAGAAATTCAGATGCCACAGAATTAAGAATCTACTATGAACATCTATATACAAACAAATTCAGTAACCTACATAAGATGGACAGATCCTCAGAATTATACAATCATCTGTGACTAAATAGGCAAGAAAGAGAAAATCTGAACAAACCAATGACAAGCAAGGAAATTGAAACAGTAATCAAAACTCTCCCAAAAAACAAAAGTTCAGGAATACATGGCTTCATGAATGAGTTCTACCAGACTTTCAAAGATGAACTAATACATATCCTGCTCAGACGCTCCAAAAAAATATCCAGAAAGAAGAAACAATTTCAAACACATTTTAATGAGACAAAACAAAGACAAAAAAAGAAAGAAAACCCCAAATAACATCAACTAAAATTCTCAGTAAAATCTGAGCAAACCAAATGCATTAAAAAGATTATACACCATGACCAGGTGACATTCATACCAGTGACACAAGGATAGTTCAACATTTGAAATCAAGCAATGTAATTCACCCCATCAACAAAAAGGAAACTAAAAACCACATGATCACATCAGTAGATGCATTTGATAAAATTCAGCATGCATTTATGATGAAAACCCATTCCCACAAGGATATGGAAAGATATTCCTTCCCTGTGGCTAGGAAGACTTGACATCAAAATGGCATTCTCACCCAAAGCAAAATACATATTCAGTGAAATCCCAATTAAAACCCCAATGGCATTCGTCAAAGAAATAGAACAAATATTACTGATTTTCATATGGAAACACAAAAACCTGCAATAGCCAACTCTCTTGACTAAACAGGAAAAAAAACGTAGGTCTCACACTTCCATATTTCAACCTATTTTTAAAGCCATAATATTCAAAACAGCGTGTTACTTGGAACAAAAACACACAGAGAGACCAATGGAGTAGTATCAAGATCTCAGAAATAAAACCACATATTTATGGACAGCTAATCTACAACAAAGGAGTGAAGAATATACACTCTTCAATAAATGGTGTTGAGAAAATTGGACTGCCATATCAAAAGAATGAAACTAGATCACTCTCTTGCACCATACATGAAAAATCAATTGAAAATGGATTTAAAAACTTGAATGTAAGACTCAAAACCATAAAATATATAGAAGAAAACATAAGCAAAACATGCCATGATGGAAACTTCAGAAAAATATTTGTTGATACATCTCCAGCAGCAAGGAAAACAAAGAATATAAAGAAGGGAAACAACATCAAATTAAAATGCTTCTGCAGAAGCATTTGCTTTGGCAAAAGAGATGGTAGCCAAACAAAGAGACACCCTACAGAATGGGAGAAAATATTTGCACACCATGCATCTGGCAGGGGGCTGACATTAAAGATCTACAAAAGGCTCATGCAACTCAGCAAAAAGAAAACAAACAACCCAATCAAAAAATGGGCAGAACACAAAAATAGATGACTGGATCAAGAAGATGTGGTACATATACACCATGGAATATTACTTGGCATTCAAAAAAGATAAACACATGCAATTTGCAGCAACATGGATGGCGCTGGAAGGGATCATGCTCAGCGAAATAAGCCAGAAAGAAAAAGAAAAATACCAGATGGTCTCACTCATAGCAGGAATCTAGAAACTTAAATAAGGGACCAGGAAAAAGAAACTATAAGAAAGTAAAAATCGGGCCTCCCTGTGGCACAGCGGTTGAGCGCTGGGTTGTGAAGCTGCCCGCAGCCTCTGCGGCGCCGGTTCGATCCCCAGCTGCTCCCTGGCCACCGGAGGAGGGTCCCGCATGGCGTGCAGACCTCTCCTGCAGCGCCCACTGCTCCCCTCAGCAGTGTACTTTAGTCCTTCTGCCTGCTCTGCTCCCTGCTCTGGCTCTGGTGAATTCTCTCACCCTCCAGTGCTTCTGACTATACCCAGTGCTTGCATAAACAAACAAATAAACAAACTAACAAACAAATAAATAAATAAATAATTCTTAAAAAAAAAAAAGAAAGTAAAAACAAAATCAACAAACAACTATGAACCAGAGACACTTTATGGGGGGTAGGGGGTGGGGAGGGGAGGGATTGGGGTCAAAATAAGGGGGTCGCAATTGTATGGGAATATAAAAGTAAAAAAAAATTATATAAAAATAAAAGAAGAACACAAACAACCTAATCTCACATCTCAAAGAACTAGAAAAAGAACAACAAAAAAGCCCTAAAAAAAATAAAAAGACAATGTTTTCTCCATTAAAAAAAAAAAATGGGCAGGACAGCTAAATAGGCACTTCCCAAAGAAGACATGTAGGTGGCCAACAAGCATATGAAAAGATGCTCATCATCGCTCATCCTCAGGGAAATGCAAATTAAAACAACAGTGAGATACCACCTCACAGCTGTGAGAATATCCCATATCAAAAATAAACAGAAAAAAGTGCTGAAGCAGTTGTGGATAAAAAGGAACCCTCCTTCTCTCTTTGTAGGAATATAGACTGCTCCAGCCTCTATGGAAAGCACTGTGGAAGTTCATCAAAAGGCTAAAAAAGGATCGGCCATATGACTCAGCAATTCCATTCATATCTATCTACCAAAGGAAAACAAACAAAAAAATTTCAAAAGGAAACCTGCACTCCTGTTATTAGCAACACTATTTACAATAACCAACATATGGAAACAACCTAAATGTCCCAAAACAGATGAGTAGATCAAGAAGATGTGGAATACTACTCAGTGATCAAATTAGATAAACTCATACCATGTGAGACAATGTGAACGGAACTGGAAGGGATTTTGCTAAACAAAATAATCCAGAAGGACAAGATAAATACTGGATGATGTCACTTATAGGCAGAATATAGCGAAACCAAACAAAGTTTCAGGCAAAGACAAATTTTAAAACCTACCCTTGAAAGCTGACCATAGATCTGAGGCATCCAGAGGGGAAGGAGTGAGAAAGAGGGTCAGAGGAAGAGAACAATGGACTATGATGGGGGCTATGGATGCTTTGGTGGTGGGAGAACTTATGCTGACCATACCTAAGAGAAGAAATCTTATAATGTGAAACAATTAACAAGGATGTAAAATAATGGTACTTCATTAAAGGGAATGTACATACACACTCACACACACACACACACACACACACACACACACACACGTAGTAAATAACAGTAACTAAAAAGGAAAGAATTCAAAACTTGAAGTTCAAGTTCCTGAATGGGAATATTTGTATTGAAGATCCCTTCCTATTTGTCTCTTGCTCCCACATAATACCTCCTTAAAACACAAAGGTTTTTTAGAAAGATTAGATGACGTATCATACCATTTTTTTTCTTTCCCTAGTTGAGTCACTGATTATACTTTTTCAAAAAAAGAAGAAATTCAAAGGAAAAGTTTAAAGGGAGGATTATTATGAAACAAGTCTCTGATCAATATATTTTGTCTCCTAAAAGTTATTGCAAGTATCAGAGTAAATTTCTTACCTAGTTTATAGTCCATAGTGTTTGTAAAATCACCTTTTGAGATTTCAGATTTTGAATGCTAGAGACTGGAATTAAAAGTTTGAACTAGATCTGTGAACATTATGACAAAGTGTCCTGGGTTTGTTAAATCAAGTCTTCCTTCTCTCTTCATTTAACAGAGTGTTGATTATCTGCACCGTTTATGGCACCCTACAAAGCACTTTGAATTCAAATTTTCAAACTTGTTGGGAGAGAGAACAAAGGTACATGAGGAGTTAAGTCATTATTCAAGGTAATAGCAGGAGGATGTGCAGACAGTGAAAGTTAGTGATAAGAGGCTGATGTGAACGGTGTGGTCTTGGGATGTTAGGATTGAGGCTGCAAGGGTGGACATGATTGCCATTTAGGGGAACCTGCTGGCTGGCAGTGATGATATGGCTTTGAAGGAAGCCATGACAATATTAAGCAAAAATGATACATAATTTTCTTTGGAAAGGAGGCGTGAGCATAAGTTTTAAAAATAATATTGGATGTCTTGACCCAATATCTAATAAATAATTTCTGTTTCTTAGTGACATTTTTATTTCACTTCGTGGTCTACCATTTTTTAAACTGTCTGAATTTGTCTGAGATTAGTTTCCTATTTCTACAAGTTTTGGCCAGTGTGATTTGAAGAAGATGTAGGAATAAACACAAACATGGTTCATCATGGGAAAGTAAATACTTGGCACGCTGTTGCATGCCTGCATTGACTGGAAAGTAATTTGATTACTTTGAGAAATGAGACTAATATTTCAGTGGTTGTGTAATGGGCAGAAAGGCATGTTCACCCATTTTTGAGAACTGAGGTTTAACTACTCTGCTGTTACAGTGCTGAGACTCTGGCAGGTGTAACTTGTATTGGAAATTGGTTTGCAGGCTGCTGGGGACTATCTAGAGATGCCAGTGGCATGCCTTTACTCATATGATGCCAGTCCTTTTAATGTGGCAATGTTACAAATGTAGGCAGAGTGAGTTGTGATTCTTTGGATTCTAATTAGGAAAAAGAACTACCTTTGAGAAAAATCCTACAAGAAAACATAAGAAATAGAGATATTCTTACATTCAGAATCTAAAGTATGAATTCATTCTTGGTGATAGTAATAGTGAGGTAAACAGGGAAAGTGAAGGGAGAGGGAACTTTTGTGTATGTTATTTCTCTAACATCACAGAAATCCTCCATAATAAACAAATGGAATGGAACCTTAATAAAAAAAAAATACTGCTGCATTATCAGTTGCAAACAGATTTGATGTAGACTAATTTTAATATAGTTTGGTCATTTGAAGCATACCTCTCAAAAAAAACACAATTAGTTTGCCTAATTGAACTCTATTTTAAGGTGAAAGAAAAAAGCACTAAAGACATAGCACAGTTTCATCCTGAAACCTTCCTGAATCCTGGATGGGCTTTCTATTGTTTCTTGAAAACTGAGTGACCATTTGTTACTTTAAATAGAGATTATGTGTACACTCCCAAGTAAGGCTGGAATGGGAGAGTGAGGCCAATGCCTTTCAACTTCTTTTTGGTGGCATGAGATCTAGAGTGAGGAGAATCAATCTCTAATAACCAGTGTTTCTTAACCTTTGAGAATATGATGCAGACCAATAACCCTCATCTCAGAAAAATGCAAATACACCAAATTTTATGTATAGTTAAGGTGTTTGCATATTCCGAACTCCATCCTTGAATTCTTGGTTAAAAGTACCTGCCATAACCCAAAAAGTACCTTTTAAAAAAACATGGATTACATCATCTTCTTGAAGAATGATCATCTATTATATTTTTTATAATAACTGTTTGTATTCTTGTGGAAACATGAAGTTTCCCCCAGTCTAGATTGACTAATTTAAGACTTGTCCCAGGAGATGAGAATGACTCCCTAGTTCCTTTTATGACAAACCAAACCAGCATAACATCATCATCATCACAAATCATCTTCACTGTCTTCCTCCAAATGGTATTTGCCGACTTTGGTTCTAGATGTCAGAAATGAGCTGGAGGGGATATATAGGAAAGAAAAAACACATGGAAGTGTAAACCTTCAAATAAATAAGTCACAACCCCTTCCCCCTTGGGAAAAGTGATAATGACACATAAAATTTGTGGATATATATTGCAGATCATGAAAGAAATTGAGTAAGATGGTGATGCTGGCTTATTAACTGCTGTAATCTATTTTACTTAAGCAACTTTTGCCTTTTGCTGTTTAATGAGATGAAAAACAAGCTGAAACTCGTCAGGGTGATAAATACAAGAGATCAAAATACAGCCCATGAAAATAAAGTGATATGTCTTTTTTTTTTTTTTTGAGTCAGGGATCACAAGTTGCTATGAGTCATTAATATCATGCTATTTGTTTAATGATGCTACTTTTACTTATGGAAGAAGTAATTTTCAAGTTACAGTCATTTGATGTTTTAGGCATAGTTACCGGATTGTATATGGAAATTGTAAGTAGGCCAGTGACTTCATAGCTACTTTCTGAGTCCAAAGCTGTCCAACTTACTCTGAACTGGAGGACCTCTTCCTCCATGGATGGCTAGTATCTTGAAAGGAAGAGAATTTCTTGTCACCATGTGGAACAAGGATGTAAAATAATGGTACTTCATTAAAGGGAATATACATATACATATACATATACATATACATATACATATACATATACATATACATATACATATACATATACATGGTCTTGGCTGGTGACTAACTATGGTTGGGAGGTAGCTATATAGCTCAAGTATTCCTGGGATCATTCTGAATTTGAGGTTTGAACTAGTATAGACATAACATTGTTGGATTTGCTTTCCAGGCAAAATCACCAGAGATTCTGTGTGTAATGTAACCACCCTATAGTATATAATTCAGTTAGAAATGGATATGTGTGATATCCTGGACAGAACCTCACAATTTATAAGATGTATGTATTATAGATGTAGACAGATAGATAGATAGATACAGATAAATACTTTTTAGAAAAATTAGTTCCCAATTCCAAATAAATGGCTTCTGTATGAACTTTTGGAATATAGATAGTCTTTATGTAACATCATTCAGAAGCCATATGCATTTGGCAAAAGTCAGGCTTTTCTCAAGGTGCCTTGTCTCTTAGCATAACTAGAGCTAAACACCATGAGCTACAAATTCCCATCACGCCTTCCATCTTAAGATTTCTCATAGGTCTCCCTTTCCTTCCTCCTGATCACCACACATTAGCCATAAATGAATCTACTTTGTTAATACTATGCTTTTCTGACATTCCTTGCTTATAAATTAATTTATCATTTCTACTAACACTTCTTTCAGGATGACTTCAGGGCCCTCCTGAACTGTCTCCATTTTCTAGTCTCCAGTACATATGCTCTGGCCTCTATTCAAAAACCTTCGGTATGTTTTCACTGAACAGTGCTTGTGGCCCTGCACCCCTGAGTTCCTTACTACTGCAGCCAGCCAACCTGGCTTTGGACACAGTTATGTGTATCCCTGCCTTAGCTCCTTTGTTAGTCTTTTGCAACCTTCCCCATTGTCCCCAGCCTCAGCAGTCATCTGAGACATCCTCTATCTTCTGTGTTGGAACTACTCACAGGACACTCCATCCTGCAGGTGCAGCTGAGCTACCTTTATGGCTAAAGTCCCTCCAACTCAGGCACTGTCTCAATCTACCTGTTTCCCTGACATCCCTGTATGACAAAAGATGGCTCTTAGAAAATGTTGACTGCTGCTAGTGAGGATGTTCTTGGTATAAGTTCAACAAGAACATCACTTCAGCTGTCAGGAGGACTCTTCTGGAACCGGAGGGTGATTAATACTGGTATAGCAGAGTTACAAGGTGACTGTCCTCATCCCTAGATTTCTCCTAGAAATTCCCTCCTGGCTGATTAGGTCATAGTGCTATTTTAGGGCAGGGTTCTGGACCTACTAATGGTCACTAAGGATTTTGTATGTTCCTGTTTATGAAACCATAATATTGTGTTTGACTACAGCTTTCTTTTTAAGGAAACCCTTAGCAAAGTGAAAAGTGGCATCACTTAATCACTAACATTCATCCTTTTTTTTAATAGCACATAACTTTTAGTTTTGAAATGGGATAATTGCAGTGTTGTCAATTGGTTGGTTACTGGATTTGTGCTCTGTATAATACATCTCTACTGGTTTGTTTTTCTTGTGGTACAGCTTTTACAGAGGCTTGTCTCACATTTTCTGTCTCCCTTGTAAACTGTCTGGAGACAGTCTAACATATTTCAAAACAGCTGAGCAGCCTGGGTTATGCCTTCTCTAGATAGACTCTTCTAAATTCTTCAGCACCTTCTCTTTGGGAACATGAAAAAGGGGACTCATACAGTTATAAAAAGAAACTAGTGATCATACAGCTATAAAATTGTATCTTAGCATTAACTTTTATTTTGTCTACCATTCATTGTCTATTCATCCTTTTCTAAAGTTTGTCTAGTAACTTGAACCTGGTAATTTTAGTTCGTGGTTTCTGTTTCCTCCCCAACCCTTACCCAGTGGTTAAAAATATAAAGTGCAAACCTCTCTTGGCTGGTGTGTGAACAGGCAGGGGTTGAGGACTCTGCTGGCATCTGAGCACTCTGAGCTCTAGGCGTATGCTTATGTGCACTTGTGGGGGGTGGAGGCGGGGTTAGCAGGGGGTACACCATATCATTTAACAGTTTAGTGCTTGTATCTTTGAAAAAAGTGCTTATGTCTTTCCATGATTTATTCTGCTTCAAAATAAGCATTGCCTTGGAGGGTTGAAGTCACTTTCACAGCTAGCTTTAGAAAAGTAACATCTTATTCAGCTTCAATATATTCCTCTGTAAAAATGGTCATCATGATTCCTGACAGAGTGAGGGGGAGAAACATAAAGCAGTTAGCACATTTTTGGACACAGAAACACTCGGTGGTTGTCAGTTCCATTCACCTTTGAGTTATCTAAAGGGCAAGGGACTATTGGGAAGCAGAAGAGGAGGGATGAGTATGTGTCCATCAGTCCTGTGCTGGCATGATTCTGACCCCTGAGTAGCATTCTGGCAGCATAATGGCACCACCAATTAAAGAATTACATCTAAACCTTTCTTTAAATATGAATTAGCTTGAGGGCCATGTTGTTTCAGAGCAAATGTAATTCTCCTAAGGGGCTGTCTTCATGCAGACCAGCAGCCATGCCTGGCCAAACTGGAGAATGGCCAACACTCTTGGGTTAGCCCTGAGAGTGCTAACACATGCAACTCTGTACTTTGCTCACTTTGGCTCTTGTGAGTAGACGGCATGAGACATTTGACAACATTTGTTTTCTTTCTTTTTTTTCTGATTAAGCTTTTTTATTTTCTTACACTGTTGTTCATTTTTGTACAACATGTGATTTCTCCACTCAGGTGTAGTTCCCTTAAATCTCCCACTACACATCACCCCTGAATTATCACCACAGTCCTTTGTGTTCTGCCCTCCCCTGTTTTGACCCATCTCCATCCCCCTTCCCTGCTGTATGCCTCAAATCTATAGTTTACCTGCAAGTTTTCTCTTTTTTTTTTTTTTGACCCTTTGTTCAGTTTCCCTATATTCCTCCTATAAATGAAACCATCCGATAATTTTCTTTTTCCTCTGACTTATTTCATTAAGCATAATCCTTTCTAACTCCATCCAGTTTGCTGTGAATGGCATGAGTTTATCTTATACATGTACCCACTGGCCACAACACCTAAGTCAACAGCATGGTGCGCAGCAAGCACCATCCTGGACCACATGTCCTTCCCGCTTTGCCACTGGACTCTTCTTACCCCTGGATGGCCCACCTTCCATGTGGTCTCACTTTATGTCAACACTCCCCTGAATCAAACCCTGATGCATCTTCCTGTCCAGGACCCCTCCTATTCATATTTATCTTTTAGATTATTTGAACTGTACCATACGACAGGGTAAGTTTAGCCCATATTTGAAAGGTTATTAACTAACCAGAGTTGCTATCCAAAAATGAATTGCTTTTATGATATTATTGTTGAAGCATATCACTATATACAATTTAAGATTTCAGAGTATTTCTTTTGTATGATCTCACTTTTTCCAATAGTAACTATGAAAAAGGTAAAGGAAATATCATGATTCGTCATTCATTTACAATATTGCACATACAAGTGAAACAATGCAGTAATTGTCTTTTGCATGCTGACTTTTCACTTAGCATAATCACCTCAAATTCCATCCACCTTGCCTTGTTAAAAGGCAAGATTTCATCTTTTCATTTTATTTTTCAGGAAAGTAAAAGAAAGAGTGGGAACAACTTTTTAATTATGTAATGATAATGAATTTTTCAAAATTAAGAAGAAACTCCCAACATAAAACTTATACAGGGCAATTACAGATTATCTGTCTCTTGATTTAAAATTAGGATAAAATATCACAGAGCTTAAAGTTTATGAGACTCAATCAAAAATTGTCAATGTGAATTTGGCTTATGAATCCTGACTTTGACTTAGTTCTATCATTGTCATTAGGTCTTTGAATAAAAGCAGAACACTCCATGATAAAATTTATACTAGTAATTCTGTACTAATTTATAAAACAGAATGGACAGAAGGGCCTCCATAAATAATCCTCTTGATTTGAAGTACATACATTGACTACACACACATGATTGTTTTAAGGAGAAAAAGCTATACTATTTTTTAGTCATTATATAAAAATTGTGTGTATATTTATTCATATACATATGCATATAATTTTTAAAGTTATGTTAAGTTATACTTTCTGCAATATAAAAATAGCCTATAAAACCCAACAGCCCTACCAGCAAACTTTCCGGTTTTTGCCAAGAGCTGTTCATGCATTGTTTCATTTAATTCTCAAACCAACCTGCAAAGATATTGATAGTCCCTCACATAATCATAAAAGGCAAGATTTCATCATTTTAAATACCTGAGTAGTATCCCATTGAACATATGTACCATAACTTCTTCATCCAGTCATCCATCAATGGGTATTTATGTTGATCCCACATATTGGCTATTGTGAATAATACTGCTATGAACATAGGGATCCATATATCTTTTGATATTAATGTTTTCAACTTTGGATTTAATACATGGGTATTGCATTTCTGGATCATATGGTATTCCTATTTTACATTTTGGTTATTTTTTTAATTGATAAAGTACCATTGTTTTATATCCTTGTTACTATTTTGATAATACAGGATTTCCTCTCTCAGATGTGGTCACTGTAGCTCTCTCACAGTCAAAGCCTCTACAGTCCTCCACCGTAGTCTGTTGAGTTCTCCCTTTCTCAGTCCTTTGTCCCTCCCCATCCACTCTTGAATCCCTCAGATCTATAGACAGCTTTCAAGGGTTGGTTTCAAAGTTTGCTTTGATTGACCCTTTGTTTGGTTTCTCTATATTCCATATAAGTGACACCATCCAGAGCATATCATTCTCCTTCTGGCTTATTTAGCTTTGATAATCCCTTCCAGCTCCATTCATGTTGTCACAAATGGCATGAGTTTATCTTTCCTCAGTGCTATTCTTGATCCACTTGTCTGTTTGGGGACATTTAGGTTGTTTCCATATGTTGGCTATTGTAAATAGTGCTGTTATAACCATAGAAGTGCAGGTTTGCTGTCAAATTAGCGTTTTTGTATTCTTTGGTTAGATAACTAGGAGTGGAATTGCTGAGTCATATGGCCAATCCTTTTTTAGCCTTTTGATGAGCTTCCACAGTGTTTTCCATAGAGGCTGGAGCAGTCTATATTCCCACAAAAAGAGGAGAGTTCCTTTTTATCCACAACTGCTTCAGCACTTGTTGTTTCTGTTTATTTTTGATATGGGATATTCTCACAGCTGTGAGGTGGTATCTCACTGTTTTAATTTGCATTTCCCTGAGGATGAGCGATGATGAGCATCTTTTCATATGCTTGTTGGCCACCTACATGTCTTCTTTGGGAAGTGCCTATTTAGCTGTTCTGCCCATTTTTTGATTGGGCTGTTTGTTTTCTTTTTGCTGAGTTGCATAAGCCCTTTGTAGATCTTCAATATCAGTCTCCTGACATATGGAGTGCAAATATTTTCTCCCACTCATTAGGGTGTCTCTACGTTTTGGTTACTGTCTCTTTTACTGTACAGAAGCTTCTCAGTTTGATGTAGTCCCAGGTGTTTATGGTCTTCTTTTATTGTCCTTGCTGCTGCAGAAGAATACACAAAATTATTTCTGAAGTTTCTGTCACAGAGTCTTTTGCCTATGTATTCTGTGTATTTTATGGTTTTAGGTCTTATATCCATGACTTTTATCCATTTTGAGCTAATTTACCTGTATGGTATAATTGGAGGTCTAGTTTTGTTCTTTTGCATGTTGCAATCCAATTTTCCCAACACCATTTATTGAAGAGGCTTGCCTTGTCCCAGTGTATATTCTTTGCTTCCTTTGTTGTCAATAAATGTGTGGTTTTATTTCTGTGCCCTCAATTCTATTCCATTTGTCTGTGTGTCTGGTTTTTTTTTCCCAGTACCATTCTCTCTTAATTATGATGATTTAATACTAAGTTTGAAGTCTGGAAGTATAATACCAATATTTTTCCCCTTTTTAATCAGATCTTTAGCTATTGGTATTTGTTTGCAGTCTTTTGCAGTTCCAGAAGAATCTGAGTAATATTTGTTCTATTTCATTGAAGAAAGCCATTGGGATTTTTATTGGGATTATATTGAATCTGTGAATTGCTTTGGATAGGATGGCCATTTTGACATGTTGATTCTTTCAATCCATGAGCAGCAAATACATTTCCATTTCTTTGTATCTTCTTCTATTTATTTTAACAATACTTACAGTTTTCCTTGTATAGGTCCTTTACCTGCTTTGTTAGGTTTATTCCTAGGTATTCGATTTGGGGGGCTAGACTATAAATGGAATGGCTTTCTTAATTTCTTCTTCTAGAAGACAACTTGATTTTTTGTGTTAATTTTGTATCCTGACACTTTGCTGAAACAGTTTATTTTAATTAGTTTTTCCATGGGATATTTAGCGTTCTATCATCATATTATATGCAAATAATGATAGCTTTACTTCTTCTTTCCCAGTTTGGATTCCTTTTATATCTTTCTCTTGAATAATTGCTCCACCTAATACTGTGTCAAATAGTAGTGGTGAGAGTGGGCATCCTTGTCTTGTACTGGACCTTATTGGAAAGGCTTTCAGTTTTTCACCATTGAGAATTATACTAGCTGAGGATTTGTCACCAGCATCAATAGGTTCCATTTACCCCCAGTTTTTCAAGGGTTTTCATCATAAATGCATGCTGAATTTTGGCAAATAACATGCAAGTGCATCTGTAGATAAGATCATGTGGTTTTTCCTTTCTTTTCTGTTTTTGTGGTGAATTGCATTGATTGATTTTTGGGTGTTGAATGATCCTTGTGTACCTGGCATAATTCCCAATTGGTTATGATGTATAATCCTTTTGATACATTGTTGGATTTGGTTTGCTAAGATTTTATTGTGGATTTTTGCATGTGTTCATTAGGGACATTGGTCTCTAGTCTTGTTTTACTATATTGTTGTTGTTGTTTGTTTTATTTTGGAATTAGTGTAATGATGGCCTAATAAAATGTGTTTAGAAGTTTTCCTTCTTTCTCAATTTGTTGAAAGAGTTTCAGCAGGATATGTACCAGTTCATCTATTAAAGTGGTAGAACTCACTTGCAAAGCCATCTGGTCCTGAACTCTTGTTCTTTTTGTTTTGTTTTGTTTAATTAATTAATTAATTAATATATTTTTACATCATTTTTTCATTTTATTATAATATTTGCTTTCTTTTCTCAGGTGTAGTCCCCATAGAATTTCTACCACCAGTTCACCCATGCATCATCACCACAGTCAGTCCCTTGTGCTCGTCCCTCCCTTGTTTTGATCCTTCTCCCTAGCCCTCTCCTTCAGAATGTCTCTGATTTATAGTTATCTGTTTATTTTTGTTTTGTTTTGTTATTTTTCATTATTATTTTTCCCTAATGCCTTATTTGGTCCCCCTATATTTCTCCTATAAGTGAAACCATCTGATATTTTTCTTTTTCCTTCTAACTTATTTCACTGAGCTTAATCCCTTCTAGCTCCATCCTTGTGGCTGCCAATGGCATTAGTTTATCTTCATTGATTGCTGAATATTATTCCACATCTCCTTGATCCAGTTACCTATTTTTGGGAATTTTGGTTGTTTCCAAGTCTTACCTATTATAAATAATGTTGCAATAAATATAAGGGTACAGGTATTCTTTTGAATTAGTGTCCTTGTGTCCTTTGGGTAGATTCCCTAGGAGTGAAATTGCTGGTAGCTCCATTTTTAGTAGTCTAAGGAACTTCCATACAGTTATCCATAGTGCTTGGACCAGTGTGCATTCCCACCAGCATTGTAGGAGCGTTCCTTTTTCACCACATCCTCACCAACATTTGTTGTTGCTAGTTTTTTAATGTGTGCCATTCTTACTGGAATAAGATGATAGGTCATTGTGGTTTTGATTTGCATTTCCCTGATTATGAGGGATGCTGAACATTTTTTCATATGCCTGTTGGCCATTGCATTTCATCTTTGGAGAAGTGTCTTTTAGGTTCTTCTGCCCATTTCTTGAATGCATTGTTTATTTGGTTTTTGTGGAGTCATTTGAGTTCTTTGTATATCTTTGTGATCAGTCCCTTATCAGTTGTATGGAGTGCAAAATTTTTCTCCCGATCACTAGAGTGTCTCTTTGTTTTGGTTAATGGCTCTTTTGCTGTACAGAAGTTTTTTGGTTTGATGTAATCCCAGCTGCTTATCTTCTCTTTCACTTTCTTTTCTTTGCGGGATGAGTCTTTAAAGATGTTACTGAGATGTATGCCTTGTATTGTTTTACCTATATTTTCTTCTATATATTTTATGATTTCAGGTCTTATGTTCAGATCCTTTATCCATTTTGAGTTGATTTTTGTGCATTGTGTGAGGTAGTGGTCTAGTTTCATTCTTTTGTTTATGGTGGTCCAGTTTTCCCAGCACCATTTATTGAACAAACTATCCTTGTTCCATTGCAAATTCTTTGCTCCTTTGTCCAAGATTAGTTGTCCATATATGTCCAGCTTTATTTCTGGGCTTTCTATTCGGTTCCATTGGTCTATGTATCTGTTTTTGTTCCAGTAGCATACTGTTTCAATTATTATGGCTTTGTACTATAGTTTGAAGTCTGGGAATGTGATACCTCCATTCTCCCTTGTTTTCATTGGAAGGGCTTTGGCTATTTGATGTTTTTGGTGGCTTCATATGAATTTCATCAATATTTGTTCTATTTCTTTGAAGAATGTCATTGAGATTTTCATTGGATAGTGTTGAATCTGTAAACTGCTTTTGGTAAAATGGCCATTTTAATAATGTTGATTATTCCACTTCATGAGCAGGGGATGTCTTTCCATTTCTTTGTGTCTTCTGTTTCTTTTAACAATGTTTTATAATTTTTTATAGAGGTCCTTCACCTCTTTTGTTAGGTATATTATCAAGCATTTGATTATTTTGTTTCAATTATAAAAGGAAAGGTTTTCTTGATATCTTGTTCTGCAGATTGTTTCTATATAGAAAGGCCAATGATTTTTCAATGTTGATTTTGTATCCTGCTAGTTTGTTGATTGTTTTTATTAGTTTTTCTGTGGAGTTTTTAGGGTTTTCTATATATATTACCATATTGTCTGCAAATAGTGATAGTTTTACATCTTCTTTACCTATTTAGATTCCTTGCATGTGTTTGTCTTGTCTTACTGCTCTGGCTAGGACTTCTAGCATTGTATTAAAAAGCAGTGGTGAGAGTGGACATCCTTGTCTTGTTCCTGACCCTAAGGGAAAGGCTTTCAGCAGCAAGGGCTGCACTTTACTGGTGTGGTGCACAGAGTTCACTCTGAACTCTTGTTTTTGGGGGAGAGTTTTGATTACTGTTTCAGTTTCCTTGCTTGTGATTGGTTTGTTCAGGTTTTCTATTTCTTTTCAATTTAATCTTAAATGATTTTTAAGTCTTTTTATCAAATCTAAGTTGAATTTTTTTAACCTTTTAAATTAATTTATTTTTAAAATAAATTTTATTTTTATATTCCCCATACAATTGCAACCCCCTTATTTTGACTCCAATCCCTCCCCTCCCCGCCTCTCACCCCCCATAGAGTGTCTCTGGTTTATAGCTTTTTGTTGATTTTGATTTTCTCTTTCTTATAGTTATTCATTTTCCTGGTCCCTTATTTAAGTTTTCTAGATTCCTGCTATGAGTGAGACCATCCGGTATTTTTCTTTTTCTTTCTGGCTTGTTTCGCTGAGCATGATCCCTTCCAGCGCCATCCATGTTGCTGCAAATTGTTTGTGTTTATCTTTTTTGAATGCTGAGTAATATTCCATGGTGTATATGGACCACATCTTCTTGATCCAGTCATCTATTTTTGGGCATTTGGGTTGTTTCTAAAGCTTAGCATATTGTGAACAGTGCTGCTATAAACATAGGGGTGCAGGTGTTCTTTGGAATTGATGTTTCTGTGTCCTTTGGGTAAATACCTAGGAGTGGAATTGCTGGATCATATAGAAGCTCTATGTTTAGTAGGTCCAGAAATCTCCACACAGCTCTCCATAGTGGTTGGACCAGTTTGCACTCCCACCAACAGTGCAGGAGAGTTCCTTTTTCTCCACATCCTCGCCAATATTTGTTGTTGCTAGTTTTTTTTAAGTTGAATTTTTTGCATATAAATGTTCATTGTAATCTCTTATTACCCTCTGAATTTGTAGTCTATAATAACTTATCTAACTCTTTTCCCCAAAGAACCAGCTCTTGGTTTCATTGATCTTTTGGACTGTTTTTTTCTATTTCATTTATTTGTGCTCTAATTTTTTTCCCTTCCTTCTCCTGGATTTTGGGTTTTGTTTGTTTTTCTTTCTTAGTTCCTTGAGATGAGAGACAAAGTTGTACACCTGTATTTTTATATACTTCCCTCTCAATAATGCTTTTCTGTGTCTCATATATTCTTAATGATTGTGTCTTCATTGTCCTTAGTCTCAAGATAATTTTTTATTTCTTCTCCGATTTCCTCCTTGACCCAGTGGTTTTTCAGTTCTTTGTTCATCTCAATGTAATGGAGATTTTCTCTGCTTTCATTTTGTAGTTGACTTCTATTTTTTTATATTTTATATAATTCATACATAATTTTTCATTTTTGCACAATTTTGGTTATGTTCCCCATACTTGCACCCCACCTTATTTTGACCCTAATCTTTCCTCTCCCTGCCCGACCCATAGAGTGTCTCTGGTTTGTAGATGCTTGTTGATTTTGATTTTTACTTTGTATTAATTAGTCTTTTTCCTGGTCCCTTATTTAGGTTTTCTATATTCCTGCTATGAGTGAGTCCATCCAGTATTTTTCTTTTCCATTCTGACTTATTTCATTGAGCATGATCCCTTATAGCTCCATCCATGTTGCAGCAAATTGCTTGTGTTTTTCTTTTTTGAATGCTGAGTAATATTCCATTGTGTATATGTACCACATCATCTTGATCCAGTCATCTATTTTGGGGCATTTGTGTTGTTTCCATAGCTTACCTATTGTAAATAGTGCTGCTATAAACATAGGGATGCAGGTGCCCTTTGGAATTAATGTTTCTGTGTCCTTTGGGTAAATACCTAGGAGTGGAATTACTGAATCATATGGAAGCTCTATCTTTAGTAGGGTGAGGAATCTCTACACAGCTCTTCATAGTGGTTGGACCAGTTTGCATTCCCACCAGCAGTGCAGGAGAGTTGCTTTTTCTCCACACCTTGCCAACATTTGTTGTTACTAGTTTTTTTTTTTTGTTTTTTTTAAATCATATTAATTTTTATTTGTTATTTGTGTATTTTTTATTTTTTTAGTTAAATTTTATTTTTATATCCCCCATACAATTACAACCCCCTTATTTTGACCCCAACCCCTCCGTTCCCCACTCCCCACACCCCATAGAGTGTCTCTGGTTCATAGTTGTTTGTTGATTTTGATATTTTCTTTCTTATAGTTATTCTTTTTCCTGATCCATTATTTAAGTTTTCTAGATTCCTGCTATGAGTGAGACCATCCGGTATTTATCTTTTTCTTTCTGGCTTATTTCGCTGAGTATGATCCCTTCCAGTGCCATCCATGTTGCTGCAAATTGTTTGTGTTTATCTTTTTTGAATGCTGAGTAATATTCCATGGTGTATATGTATCACATCTTCTTGATCCAGTCATCTATTTTGGGGCATTTGGTTGTTTCCAATACTTAGCTATTGCAAATAATGCTGCTATAAGCATAGGGGTGCAGGTGCTCTTTGGAATTGATGTTTCTGTGTTCTTTGGGTAAATACCTAGGAGTGGAATTGCTGGATCCTTTGGAAGCTCTATGTTTAGTAGGTCCAGAAATCTCCACACAGCTTCCATAGTGGTTGGACCAGTTTGCACTCCCACCAACAGTGCAGGAGAGCCCTTTTTTCTCCACAACCTCGCAAGCATTTGTGGTTGCTAGTTTTTTTATTATGAGTCATTCTCACTGGTGTAAGATGGTATCTCATGGTAGTTTTGATTTGCATTTCCCTGATTACAAGTGATGTTGAACATTTTTTCATATGCCTGTTGGCCACTTGCATTTCCTCTTTGGAGAAGTTTCTTTTTAGCTCTTCAGCCCATTTTTTGACTGGATTATTTTCTTTGTTTTTGTTGAGTCTCATCAGCTCTGTAGATTTTTGTCATCAGTCCTATATCATTAGTGTTGTGTGCAAAAATGTTCTCCCAGCCGGTGGGGTTTCTCTTTGTTTTTGTTATTGTCTCTTTTGCTGTGCAGAAGCTCTTTCATTTGATGTAGTCCCAGCTGTTGATCTTTGCCTTCACTATCACTGCTTTGGGCGATGCGTCTGTAAAGATGTCTTTGAGGTGCATGTCATGTAGTGTTTCATCTATATTTCCTTCTATAAATTTTATGGTTTCAGGTCTTATGTCTAGTCCTTTAATCCACTTTGAGTTGGTTTTTGTGCATGGTATTAGGTAGTAGTCAAGCTTCATTCTTTTGCATGTAGCGACCCATTTTTCCCAGCACCATTTATTGAACAAACTTTCTTTGCTCCAATGCATATTCTTTGCTCCTTTGTCAAAGATTAGTTGACCATAAATCCGTGGTTTTATTTCTGGATTTTCTGTTCAGTTCCATTGGTTGGTGTGTCTGTTCTTGTTCCAATACCATACAGTTTTGATTATTATGGCTTTTTAGTACAGTTTGATGTCTGGGATTGTGATGCTTCCATTCCCTTCTTTTTTTTTTATTAGGAGAGCTTTAGCTATTCAGGGTTTTTGGTGATTCCATATGAATTTCATCAATAATTGTTCTATTTCTTTGAAGAATGTCATTGAAATTTTTTATTGGAATAGCATTTAATCTCTAAGTTGCTTTTTGGAAGGATGGCCATTTTGGTAATGTTAATTCTTCTGATCCATGAGCAGGGGATGTCTTTCCATTTCTTTGTGTCTTCTTCTATTTCTTATAACAGTGTTTTATAGTTTTCTTTGTATAGGACCTTTACCTCTTTTGTGAGGCTTATTCACAGGTATTTGATTTTTTTTTTTGCTTGAATAATAAAAGGGATTTTATTTTGTTTCTTCTTCAGATTTATTGTTTGTGTATAGGAAGGCTACTGATTTTTGCGTGTTGATTTTGTATCCTACAGCTTTACTAAACTGATTGATTAGTTGAATTAGTTTTTCTGTGGAGTTTTTGGGGCTCTCTACGTATATTATCATATCTGCAAATAGTAATAGTTTTAATTCTTCCTTCCCTATTTGGATTCCTTGTATGTCTTTCTCTTGTCTTATTGCGCTGGCTAGGACTTCCTGTTTTATATTGTAAAGCAGTGGTGAGAGTGGACATCCTTGTGTTGTTCTGGATTAATGTAAATGCTTTCAGCTTTTTGCCATTGAGAATGATACTGGCTGTTGACTTGTCATATATGGCCTATATGATGTTGTGGTATGTTCCTTGTATCCCAAGAATTTCAAGGGCCTTTATCATAAATGGGTGTAGTACTTTGTCGAAAGCTTTCTCATCATCTATTGATATTATCATATGGTTTTTATATTTCTTTTTGTTGATATGTTAGATAACATTGATTGATTTTTGGATGTTGAACCATCCTTGTGTCCCTGGAATAAATCCTACTTGGTCACGGTGAATTATCTCATGGATGCATTGTTGGATTCTGATAGCTAAAATTTTATTGAGGATTTTTGCATCTGTGTTCATTAGGGAATTGGCCTATAGTTTTCTTTTTTGTGTTGTCCTTGTTTGGTTTTAGTATTAGAGTAATGTTAGCTTCATAGAATGTGTTTGGTATTATCCCTTCCTTCTAAATTTTTTGAAAGAGTTTGTGAAGGATAGGCACTAATTCGTTTCTGAATGTTTGGTAGAATTCATTTGTAAATCCATCAGGTCCTGGGCTTTTGTTTTTGGGGAGGTTTTTGATTACCATTTCAGTTTTGCTGCTTGTAATTGGTCTGTTTAGGTGTTCTATTTCTTCTTTATCTAGCTTTGGGTGATTGCAGAGTTTAGGAATTTGTCCATCTCTTTGAGATTGTTGAACTTGTTTGCGTATAACTGTGCATAGTAATTTCTGATGATTCTTTTGATTTCTGCTGTGTCCGTTGTGATTTCTCCTCTTTCATTTGTGATCCTATTTATTTGTGCTTTCTCAGGTTTTTCTTTTTTAAGTGTGGCTAGGAGTTTGTCTATTTTATTTATTTTTTCGAAGAACCAACTTTTGGTTTCATTGATATTTTGGATTTTTTTTTTTAGTTTCAATTTCATATATTTCTGCTTTGATTTTTATTATTCTTTTCTTCTACTGGTTTTGGGGTTTTGTTGTACTTTTTCTAGTTCTTTGCACTTTGAGATTAGTTTTTTCTTTGAATTCTTTCTTGTTTCTTCATGTGAGCCTCTATTACTATATATTTTCCTCTTTTTTTTTATTTTTTTTTTATTTTTATTTTTTATAGAGGCATGTTTTTATTTATTTATTTATTTGTTTGTTTTGTTTATGCATGCACTGGGTACAGTCAGAAGCACGGGAGGGTGAGAGAATTCACCAGAGCCAGAGCAGGGAGCAGAGCAGGCAGAAGGACTGAAGTACACTGCTGAGGGGAGCAGCGGGCGGCAGGAGAGGTCTGCGCGCCATGTGGGACCCTCCTCCAGTGGCCGGGGAGCAGCCGGGGATTGAACTGGCGGCGCAGAGGCCGCGGGCAGCTTCACAACCCAGCGCTGAACCGCTGCACCACCGGGGAGGCCCTATATTTTCCTCTTATTACTGCTTTTGCTGCATCCCATACGTTTAGGAAATTTGTATCCTCCTTGTCATTCAACTCAAAGTATTTTTTAATTTCTTCTTTGATCTCCTCATTAGTCCAATGGTCTTCCAGTAGTGTGGGTTTCAATCTCCATGAGGTAGGAGAGTTCCTTGCCTTCTTTTTATGGTTTATTTCTAGTTTCATGTCTTCATGATCAGAGAAGATGTTTGGTATGATTTCATTCTTTTTTTTTTTTGATTAAATAATAAATTTTATTTTTATATTCCCCCATACAACTGCACATGCCCCATTCTGACCCCAATCCCTCCCCTCCCGGCCCCCACCCCCCAAAAAGTGTCTCTGGTTCATAGTTTTTTGTTGATTTTGATTTTCACTTTCTTATAGTTATTCTTTTTCCTGATCCATTATTTAAGTTTTCTAGATTCCTGCTATGAGTGAGACCATCCGGTATTTATCTTTTTCTTTCTGGCTTATTTCGCTGAGTATGATCCCTTCCAGTGCCATCCATGTTGCTGCAAATTGTTTGTGTTTATCTTTTTTGAATGCTGAGTAATATTCCATGGTGTATATGTACCACATCTTCTTGATCCAGTCATCTATTTTGGGGCATTTGGTTGTTTCCAATGCTTAGCTATTGCAAATAGTGCTGCTATAAGCATAGGGGTGCAGGTGCTCTTTGGAATTGATGTTTCTGTGTTCTTTGGGTAAATACCTAGGAGTGGAATTGCTGGATCCTATGGAAGCTCTATGTTTAGTAGGTCCAGAAATCTCCACACAGCTTCCATAGTGGTTGGACCAGTTTGCACTCCCACCAACAGTGCAGGAGAGTCCTTTTTTCTCCACAACCTCGCAAGCATTTGTGGTTGTTAGTTTTTTTATTATGAGTCATTCTCACTGGTGTAAGATGGTATCTCATGGTAGTTTTGATTTGCATTTCCCTGATTACAAGTGATGTTGAACATTTTTTCATATGCCTGTTGGCCACTTGCATTTCCTCTTTGGAGAAGTTTCTTTTTAGCTCTTCTGCCCATTTTTTGACTGGAGTATTTTCTTTGTTGTTGTTTAGTCTCATCAGCTCTTCGTAGATTTTTGTGATCAGTCCTTTATCATTAGTGTTGGGTGCAAAAATGTTCTCCCAGTTGGTGGGGTTTCTCTTTGTTTTTGTTATTGTCTCTTTTGCTGTGCAGAAGCTCTTTAATTTGATGTAGTCCCAGCTGTTTATCTTTGCCTTCACTATCACTGCTTTGGGTGATGTGTCTGTAAAGATGTCTTTGATATGCAAATCACGTAGTGTTTTACCTATATTTCCTTCTATGTATTTTATGGTTTCAGGTCTTATGTCTAGTTCTTTAATCCATTTTGAGTTGATTTTTGTGTATGGTGTGAGGTAGTAGTCAAGCTTCATTCTTTTGCATGTAGCAACCCAGTTTTCCCAGCACCATTTATTGAACAAACTTTCTTTGCTCCAATGCATAGTCTTTGCTCCTTTGTCAAAGATTAGTTGACCATAAATCTGTGGGTTTATTTCTGGATTTTCTATTCATTCCATTGGTCTGTATGTCTGTTCTTGTTCCAATACCATGCAGTTTTGATGATTATGGCTTGTAGTATAGTTTGAAGTCTGGGAGTGTGATGCCTCCATTCCCTTCTTTTTTTTTTTCAGTAGAGCTTTGACTATTCAGGGTTTTTGGTGATTCCATATGAATTTCATCAATAATTGTTCTATTTCTTTGAAGAATGACATTGAAATTTTGATTGGAATAGCATTGAATCAGTATATTGCTTTTGGTAGGATGGCCATTTTAATAATGTTTATTCTTCCAAACCATGAGCAGGGGATGTCTTTCCATTTCTTTGTGTCTTCTTCTATTTCTTTTAACAGTGTTTTATAATTTTCTTTGTATAGGTCCTTTACCTCTTTTGTTAGATTTATTCCCAAATATTTGATTTTTTTTGTTTCGATAATAAAAGGGATGGTTTTTTTGATTTCTTCTTCTTCAGATTTATTGTTTGTGTATAGGAAGGCTACTGACTTTTGCGTGTTGATTTTGTACCCTGCCACTTTACTGAATTGATTGATAAGTTGAATTAGTTTTTCTGTGGAGTTTTTGGGGTTCTCTATGTATATTATCATATCATCTGCAAATAGTGATAGTTTGACTTCTTCTTTTCCTATTTGGATTCCTTGGATGTCTTTCTCTTGTCTTATTGCTCTGGCTAGGACTTCCAGTATTATATTGAAAAGCAGTGGTGAGAGTGGACATCCTTGTCTTGTTCCAGATCTTAATGGAATTGCTTTCAACTTTTCACCATTGAGGATGATACTGGCTGTTGGCTTGTCATATATGGCCTTTATGATGTTGAGGTATGTTCCTTGTATCCCAAGATTTTCAAGGGCTTTTATCATGAATGGGTGTTGCACTTTGTCGAAAGCTTTCTCAGCATCTATTGATATTATCATATGGTTTTTATATTTCTTTTTGTTGATGTGTTGGATAACGTTGATTGATTTTTGGATGTTAAACCATCCTTGTGTCCCTGGAATGAATCCTACTTGGTCGTGGTGAATTATCTTATGGATACATTGTTGGATTCTGATAGCTAAAATTTTATTGAGGATGTTTGCATCAGTGTTCATTAGGGAGATTGGCCTGTAGTTTTCCTTTTTTGTGTTGTCCTTATTCGTTTTTGGTATTAGTGTAATGTTGGCTTCATAGAACATGTTTGGTATTGTCCCTTCCTTCTCAATTTTTTGGAAGAGTTTTTGAAGGATAGGCACTAATTCGTCTCTGAATCTTTGGTAGAATTCATTTGTAAATCCATCAGGTCCTGGGCTTTTGTTTTTGGGAAGGTTTTTGATTACCATTTCAGTTTCGCTGCTTGTAATTGGTCTGTTTAGGTGTTCTATTTCTTCTTTATCTAGCTTTGGGTGATTGTAGAGTTGTAGGAATTTGTCCATCTCCTCTAGATTGTTGTACTTGTTTCCATATAACTGTTCATAGTAGTTACTGATTATTCTTTTGATTTCTGCTGTGTCCGTTGTGATTGCTCCTCTTTCATTGATGATCCTGTTTATTTGTGCTTTCTCCCTTTTTTCCTTTGTGAGTCTGGCTAGGGGTTTGTCTATTTTATTGATTTTTTTCAAAGAACCAGCTCTTGGTTTCATTGATCTTTTGGATTGTTTTTTTAGTTTCAATTTCATTTATTTCTGCTATGGTTTTTATTATTTCTTTTCTTCTACTGGTTTTGGGGTTTTTTTATTGTTCTTTTTCTAGATCTCTGAGCTTCGAGATTAGGTTGTTTCTTTGAGTTCTTTCTTGTTTTTTGATGTGAGCTTCTATTGCTATATATTTTCCTCTTATTACTGCTTTTGCTGCATCCCATACATTTAGGATATTAGTGTCCTCCTTGTCATTCAATTCAAATTATTTTTTAATTTCTTCTTTGATCTCCTCGTTAGTCCAGTGGTCATCCAGTAGTGTGGTTTTTAATCTCCATGAGGTAGGATAGTTCCTTGCCTTCTTTTTATGGTTTATTTCTAGTTTGATGCCTTCATGGTCAGAAAAAATGGTTGGTATGATTTCAGTCTTGGTGTATCTGTTGATGTTTGTCTTGTGCCCCAGTATGTGATCGATCCTGGAGAATGATCCATGTGCGCTTGAGAAAAATGTGTACTCCGTTTTTTTTGGGTTTAGTGTTCTATAGATGTCTGTTAAGCCCAAATGCTCTAGGTCCTTATTTAGAGCTTTAGTTTCTTTACTTATTTTTTGTCTTGTTGATCTATCCATTGTTGATAGTGCTGTGTTGAAGTCTCCCACTACGTATGTGTTTTCTCTGATGTCTGTTTTCAGAGAGGACAACAGTTGTCTGATATATTTTGGTGCTCCTTCGTTTGGTGAGTATATGTTAATGAGTGTTATTTCTTCTTGAAGTATTGTCCCCTTGATCATAATGTAGTGACCACTGGGGTCTCTTTTTATATTTTTGAGTTTGAAGTCTGTTTTATCTGATATAAGTATAGCTGTTCCTGCTTTCTTTTTTGGTCCATTTGCTTGTAGGATTGTTTTCCATCCTTTAACTTTAAGCCTATTTTTATCTTTTGTAGCTAAATGTGTTTCCTGGAGACAGCAAAAGGTTGGGTTTTGTTTCTTAATCCAGGCTGCAACTCTGTGTCGTTTTATTGAAGAGTTTAGTCCATTTACATTTAGAGTTAATATTGATATGTTAGCATCTGTATTTGCCATTGTGTTTGTCTTTCCTTTGATTTTATTTATTCTTTTAATAACTTTTTTTTTTTGGTCTTCTTTCGTTGTTATTCATCCCTCTGAGGTTCTGGCTTTAGGATTCCTTGTAGTATTTTTTGGAGTGGGGGTTTAGTCGTAATGAAATTCCGGAGTTTCTCTTTGTCTGGGAAGGTCCATATTCTTTCCTCATAGAGGAAGGAGAGCTTTGCGGGATAGAGTATTCTTGGTTGGCATCTGTTTTCTTGGAGTCTGTTGACTATGTCCCTCCACTCTCTCCTTGCCCGTAGTGTTTCTTCAGAGAAGTCTGATGTCAGCCTGATTGGTTTTCCTTTGAATGTTATCTGTTTCTTCCCTCTTGCCAGCTTCATTATTTTTTCCTTATCCTGGATTCTTGGGAGCTTTACTATTATGTGTCTTGCTGTGTTTTTCCTTTCGTCGTGGAAGTTTGGTGTTCTTCTTGCTTCTTGTATATCAATTTTCAGCTCCTTCTTTGCATTTGGGAAGTTCTCTTCAATTATCTCCTGGAATATTTTCTCTGTTCCTACATCTCTCTCCTCTCCTTCTGGAATTCCTATAACTCTTATATTTCCTTTCCTCATGGAGTCAGATAGTTCCCGAAGTCTTTCTTCGTTCTTTTTCCTTCATACTTCTCTTTCCTTTTCTGTTTTGGTTCTTTTTATTTCTGTGTCTTCAAGAGTACTTATTCGTTCTTCCATTTCATCTATTCTGCTTTCATTGGTTTTCCCAGAGTTCTTTAGTTCCTCCATTAATTCTTTGATATCTTGCATTTCTTTTACTTCCCTCTTTAGGGACTCAATTTCATTCTTCTGACCATTGTTTTCCCTTTTTAGGGTCTCAATTTCATTCTTCTGACCATTGTTTTCCCTCTTTAGGGACTCAATTTCCTTCTTCTGATCATTGTTTTCCTTTATGACTTCTGCCACTTTTTTAATCAGGGCAATTTTAAATTCTCTTTCTGGAAGGCTCAGAAGTTCTTCCATGTTACTGTCGTTGCAATCTGGAGGGTGGTTTTCTTTTTGTGGTGTGCTTCTTTCCTGAGGCGTTGTTAGGTTGCGTGTGGTTCTTCTACTCCCTACTGTCTGTTTTCTAATTTGTCATATGCATTGGGACACTGTGTTGCTCGGACTGGCCGTCATCTTGGGTGAACTTCTCCGCTCCCCTCTGGCTCCTCCACCATCTCTGGCTTCTGGGGGGGCTTTCTGCTGGTTTCAGGAAGTCTTTACTGAAGAAATGTCCCTTTTCTAAACTGGCGAAGCGGGACGCAGTCCCTGTACATCCGGTCTCAGGCACACACTTCTGTGTGCCCGGTCTGCCCCGGATGTGGGTGCCTGCTCCCTCTGTGGGCTCCGACTGCTGGTTGGAAGGGGCCTGGCGTGGGCTAACTTCCCAGCTGGCCACTGGGTCCTCCAGAAGCCTTCTGCCCTTTTCAAGAAGTCTTAAGAAATTTCCCTGTTCTATGGGGTGTTAGTGACTTTTTTTCTGGTCGCTAGGTGGCGCCAGAGATCTCTCCTATTGTCCTTGGGGGGCTGTTTTTCAACTCCCTCACCCCCGTGAGACAGGGAACAGAGAGCGAGAATGGTAGGGTAAACCTCAACGGCTTTGGGGTGCTGTGTCTGCCTTGTGCCCCACCGTCGTGGAGAACCCACGCCCCGAATTTCGTGCCCCGGGTCTCAGTTCAAAGCCCTCAGGTCCAGGACACGGGCTGTAGCCCAGTTCAGTGGCGCGGGAATGGCGCCTTTTGCACCCAGCTCCCGTGCCTGGGCGCCTGGTTCCTGCTCACTCAGGGAGGGACTTTCACCCCCGTGAGGGCCTCCGCGCTTCTCCCCGCAAGCCTAGGTCGCAGGCGCGGGGACCTGGGCAGCCGGGATCCAGGTCCGCGTTTGCTTTTCAAGCGCACCAAGCGCGCCGCGCAAGCTTACCGGCAGCCTGGGCTGTGTGGGCGTCTCCCGGGGTCTTTGTTCTTCTCTAATGGCGCCCCGGAGCCGTTCGCTCACCGCCGCGGCGGATCCTGCAGGGTTCTCCACAGCTCTCGTTCACGGGGTGTGGTGGCTGAAATAGTTCCTTTCCACTCACAGTCCCGCTTGCTGCGTCGTTTGTTCTTGTTGGTCGTTTTAGTTTGTTGTTTTCCTCCTCTCTGCTGGTCGGAGAGTGCCGACTCTGTGGGCGGGGGAGGGGAGCAGGGTTCTGGGCTTCCCTCCCTTCTAGTCCTCTTTTATGGCAACTTTCTTCTTCGGGCAATTTGCTGGCGTCACCCGTTTATCTTCCGTGTCCCAGTTCTCACTGGGACCTGCCGCTTTTCCTCCCTATTAACTTTTTTTAATGGGAGATCTTACTCGCAGCGTCTCCTCGCCGCCATGTTGCTCTGCCCCCCCATGATTTCATTCTTGGTGGATTTGTTGATGTGTGTCTTGTGTCCCAGTATATGATCAATCCTGGAGAATGATCCCTGTGCACTTGAGAAAAATGTGTACTCAGATTTTTGGGGGTTTAGTGTTCTATAAATGTCTGTTAAGCCCATGAGCTCTAGATCCTTATTTAGAGCTTTAGTGTCTTTACTTATTTTTTGTCTCGTTGATCTATCCATTGTTGATAGTGGTGTGTTCAAGTCTCCCACTACGTATGTGTTTTCTCAGATGTCTGTTTTCAGAGATGATAATAGTTGTCTGATGTATTTTGGTGCTCCTTCATTTGGTGAGTATATGTTAATGAGTGTTATTTCTTCTTGAAGTATTGTCCCCTTGATCATAATGTAGTGACACTTGAGGTCTCTTTTCACCTTTTTGAGTTTGAAATCTGTTTTATCTGATATAAGTGTAGCTGTTCCTGCCTTCTTTTTTGGTCCATTTGCTTGTAGGATTGTATTCCATCCTTTTACTTTGAGTCTATTTTTATCTTTATAGTTAAATGTGTTTTCTGGAGACAGCAAAAAGGTTGGGTTTTGTTTCTTAATCCAGCTTGCGACTCTGTGTCTTTTTATTGAAGAATTTAGTCCATTTACATTTAGAGTTAATATTGTTATGTATTTGCCATTTTGTTTGTGTTTCCTCAGATTTTATTTATTTATTCTTTAAATAACTTTTTTTTGGCCTTGTTTAGTTATTACTCATCCCTCTGTTGGTTCTGGCATTAGGACTCCTTGTACTATTTTCTGGAGTGGGGGGTTAGTCATAATGACATTCCAGAGTTTCTGTTTTTCTGGGAAGGTCCTTATTCTTTCTTCTTTGAGGAAGGAAAGCTTTGCAGGATAGAGTATTCTTGGTTGGCATATTTTGTCTTGGAGTCTGTTGACTATGTCCCTCCACTCTCTCCTTGCCCATAGTGTTTCTTTGCAGATATCTGATGTCAGCCTGATTGGTTTTCCTTTTTATGTTATCTGTTTCTTCCCTCTTGTCAGCTTCATTATTTTTTCCTTATCTTGGATTCTTGGGAGCTTTACTATTATGTATCTTGCTGTATTCTTCCTTTCATCATGGAAGTTTATATGTCTTGCTTCTTGCTTCTTCACATTTGGGAAGTTCTCTTCAATTATTTCCTTGAATATTTTCTCTGTTCCTAGGTCTCCCTCCTCTCCTTCAGGGATTCCTATAACTCTTATATTCCTTTCCTCATGGAGTCAGGTAATTCCCAAACTCTTCCTTCAGTCTTTTTCCTTCGTACTTCTCTTTCCTTTTCTGTTTTGGTTCTTTTTATTTCTGTGTCTTTGAGAGTTCTTATTCATTCTTCCATTTCATCTATTCTGTTATCACTGCTTTTTCCCAGAGTTCTTTAGCTCTTCCATTAATCCTTTGTTCTCCTGCATTTTCTTCACTTCCCTCTTTAGGGGCTTGATTTCATTCTTCTGATTATTGTTTTCTTTAATGACTTCTGTCAGTTTTTTAATCATGGCAATTTTAAATTCTCTCTGGAAGGCTCAGATGTTCTTCCAAGTCACTGTTGTTGCAATCTGGTGGGTGGATTTCTTTTGTGGCGCATCTTTTTCCTGAGGACTTGCTTGGTTGCATGTAGTTTTTCCTCTCCCTGCTGCTTTTTTTCTAGTTTGTCCTATGCGTTGGGACACTGTGTTGCTGGTACTGGCTGGCATCTTTTCAGTGTGCTTTTTCTGGGATGTCAGAAACTAGTGGTCCAATCGAGTTGACTTCTATTTTAATACCTTTATAGTATGAAAAAAACATGTCATAATTTCAATAATTATGAATTTGCTCATCTGGAGAATGTCCCATGTTCACTTGTTAAAAATGTATATTCTGATTTTGAACCTGTGCAGGGTCCTATAGATGTCTTTTAAGTCCATATGGTCTTATTCTTTCTTTAAAGCTTATGTTCCCACTGATGTTTTTGTCTTACTGAATTGTCAATTGGTGATAATCAGGTAGTGAAGTCTCCTACCATGAATGTGTTTTTTCCAGTGTTTATTTTCTGATTTCATAGTAGTTGCCTTGTGTATATTGCTGCTTAATTTGGTGAGTATATGTTGACATTTCCCATGTCCTCGTGATGTCTTGTTTAAATGCTTAATCATTACATAGTGTCCATCTCTATCTCTTATTACAGTTTTATCTGAAGTCTGTTTTACCTGATATTAGTATGGCTGTCCCAGCCTTCTTTGTGTCCCCTTTGTTTGTAGAATTTTTTTCAAACCCTTTTCTTGTATCTGTTATTATCTTTGGAGAGCTCAGGTATGTTTCCTGGAGAAAGCAAAGGTAGGATTCTTTGTCCTAATCCAGCCAGATACTCTGTATTTTGATTAGATTATTTCATTACTTTTTCTTATGATTATCAATATAGCAACGTCTGTTGCTGCCATTTTGTCTATAATTTTGTGGTTGTATCTATTTCCTTTTTCAGTTCTTCTGTTTTGTTTTTTTTTTTTTTTTTTCCCTCTATTTGGCTTATATACTAAAGTTCCTTTCAATACTTCTGGGAAGAGGGGATTTAGTTTGCAAACTCCTTCAGTTTTTCTTGCCTGAGAAGGCCTTTATTTCTTCCATATCTAAAGGAAAACCTTGCAATATATAATAATCTTGATTGGCAGTTTATGTCTTTAAGTTTTTCAATCAAGTCTTTCCATTCTATACTTGCCCATACTGTTTGTTTTAAGAAGTCCATTGTTAGCCTGGTTCTTTTTTAATTATGTGCTTCTTTCCTCTTGCTAACATCAACATCCTATCTTTGTTTTCTCTCTTCACCCCGGAATACCTATTATCCTTATGTTTACTGTTCTAATGGAGTCTAATATATTGCATTAAGTTTCTTCATTTTTCCTAAATCTTATTTTCTACTCTTTTTCCACTTGAATTATTTGTACATTTTTATCCTGTAGTTCACTGAGTCTTCTGAAAAATTAAGCCTACTTACTGTGCTTGCATGTTTCTCAGTTACCTCATTGAATTCCTCATATGCAGAATCTCTGGTGTTTTTTTTTTTAATAGTTTGAATCTCTTTGATGAAGAACTCCTTCATGCCCGAATATCTTGTCTGAAATCCTGAACCTGTAGTTAACTGCAATTTTTTTTTTTTTTTAAAAGCACCCACCACTAGTTTTTTTTTTTTAATTGATTGATTGATTGATTGAATTATACATACATGCATACGAACAATGGGTACCGTCAGAAGCAGGGGAGGGTGAGAGAACTCACCAGAGCCAGAGAGGGGAGCAGAGCTGGCAGAAGGACCGAGGCACACTGCTGAGGGGAGCAGCGGGCGGCAGGAGAGGTCTGCGCGCCATGTGGGACCCTCCTCCAGTGGCCAGGGAGCAGCTGGGGATCGAACCAGCGCTGCAGAGGCCCTGGGCAGCTTCGCAACCCAGCGCTCAACCGCTGCGCCACTGGGGAGGCCCTAACTGCAATTTTGAACTTCATTGAGTTTCTTCATGATAGCTCTCCTAAAATCTTTATCTGATAGTTGCTCCAATTCTATTATCATTAAGTTTGGGCTCTGATGACTTCTCCTTCAACTTCAATATCTCTTTCCTTCCTTTTCCCCCCGTAGATGGTGCAGTTTTAGAATCTGCATTCTTTATCTAAGCAGTGGAAGAGGGGGGTAGGTATATAAATACCTCTGTCACATTCACAGTGTGGGGAAGGGCAAACCCAGGCTGAAAATCCTGTGCTACTACTACTCTCTGTGACCAGACCAAGCTCCAGTCTGTTTTCCAAGTCCCCAACTCAGTTTTGAGGCCCTCCCTCATTTGTTAGGGTTTCTCTCCTATCTCAGAATCCCTCACTTCCTGAGATTTGATTGAATAGGGCTCCACTAGCCAGAAAGTCAGACTCTGGGCATGAACACCCAGTCCTAGGGCTCAGTCAGCAAGCAGTGTGGAAATTCATGCTTACAGCAGAGGTAACCTCTTTCAACCTAGGTACAACAAAGTGTATGCCCTCCTACAGCAAGGCAGGAATAGCCACTCCTATATCCGTAGCTTCCCTCCCTGCTCCCTGCTCCACCATCTTAGTAAACAACCAAGCACCAGTGATGCATGCATTGAAATGCTGATATTTACATGTGGGGCAGTAGTTGATTTCTGATTTCTGTGGGGCAGTGTTTGGGAGAGAAGCTTGCATGCATGCAGTCATCTATTCCACCATGCTGTAACTGTGCCCCTTAAGGATTCCATTTTGATACCTGATTTTTCCTCTCCCTCAAGTCCTATCATTTTATTTCCTGTGTGTTTCCATGACCTACTCACTCTACCCACTCCACCTGTGACTCAATTTCATCTCATTTTCTCTTGAGTACTGCTACTATTAATCTATCTCCCCATCCTTCTCTAATCCATTTCCCACAAAGACCACTTTCCATGGAGCTTTATTGATCTGGAGCCCACAGTGGGCTACATAACCCACACTGCAGTTGTTTACCCCCAATCCATGAGATCTGGACTCTCAACTTGTCTTAATGCCCTAGTATGTCATATTTCTTAGAATTGCCCCAGACACGCAATATTCTTTTGTCGTATCTAAGCCTTAATTGCATGGTAGTCTCTTTCTGTGCAATTCTGTCCCCTTCTCCTCAGCCTTTCACCTGACTTATGCTTATTCCATTCAAATGAATGGTAATTCTTCCAGGGAGCCTTCTCCCAGCATTGTCTCCCTTCCACTGGGCAGGTACTTCCTATCCTTTCCCACTGTGTACTTTAATACCTGTATTACAGCCCTTGCTAATTTGTTTGTAACTGTCAGCTTATGCCCTCCCCACCCCCAGCAACTCCAGATTTCTCAGACAATGGAAACTTATCCATCTTGATCTCATCAATGACTAGCACTGTACTCATGAAGTTTTACTAAATAGATGGATCATTGGATGGTTAGATGGAGGGTTAGCTGCAGAAATGAGCTCTCTTTTTACTCTTTTCTCATTAATGCTGCTGGATCAGCAGTTACATATCTCTACCTCTTTTAATTCTGTTTAATTTAAATTTAAGTTAAGAATATGTAGTGGGGAGGAAAGGAGAGAGGAAGAACTAGGATCAAAATGGGGGGGGGCGCAATTATATGGGGAATATAGCCAAAATGATAATGCATACGTTGTACAAAAATGAAAAATGATGTAAGAATTATATAAAATAAAATATTAATAAAAAAAGAATATCTAGTGGGGGAGAAAGTGAAGAACATGCCTGAAAATAATATAGCAGTGAGTTCCTTTGGCTCTGACTCTGTTGTATGACCAGCGTAACTCATAACTGTTTATCTAGATTACTCAGAGCTCTCCTTCCAAATAAAGTGATTAACTTCCCCTGTAAATGTCCTCTTGTTTAGGCTTTAGGCTTAGTGCCGGGCCTAATAGCATGCAAGCTGTCCTTCCCACAGGGGCACTTAGATTGTCTTACCCTTTGGTTCTATCGCCTGGTAAAATATTAGATAACAAGACAGAGCTTATCTTACACATGTCTGAGCTGAAAAATATGGCAAGCTGACAGCAAAAAGGGGAATGCAGATGAGATATCTTCCCTGGGTGGAATAAGAATGAGACTTATGCTTATCTAGCTTCATTGCCATGGTCAAACGTACTCAATGTGATTTCCATAACACCCAGACAGCCTCAGTACCTAATATCCACCTGTCAAGTCAATACATCAGCTTCACTGGAGAGAGCAAGAGCTGTCACAGGGCCTCATTTCTAATGCATCAGGGATAAGCTCTTACCAGCCCTCTTTATCCATCATACATGCTATAAGCTACATTAATTTATTATCTTCAGTGATAAATAACAATGTCTTCTAAATTTTTTTAAAGTTTTTTTTTATTTATTTATACAAGAACTGGGGTACAGGTCAGAGACATGGGAGGGTGAGAGAATTCACCAGAGCAGAACAGGCAGACAGACAGAAGACACTGCTGAGGGGAGCAGTGGGCGAGACAAGAGAAGTCTACCATGCCGTGTGGGTTTCTCCCTGGCTGGCCAGGAATTGAACCTGTGCTGCAGAGGCTGCGGACAGCTTCACAGCGCAGCGCTCAATCCGCTGCACCACTGGGGAGGCCCTGGATTTTATTTTTAAAAGAGGTCTTATCTAAACTTTTAATGACAAGGTTAAGAAAGGGGAGAAGAAACAAATTATGCCTGACCGTGGAATTAGCTACTTGACTCCAGGTAAAAGGTGTCCACACTTACTAATGCACTAATAAGCAAGAAGTATCGTTCTGATGATTAGTTACTTTGGAAATATAACTTCTGCCCCAGATTTGATTAAGCCTCTGCACAGACTTCCTCTTCCAGGAGATTATCTTTCACAAACACATTTGGTTTCCCTCCCCCTTTGAAGCCCATTAGGAAAATTAAAACATTTAATTTTAGTGATGAGTTTTACTAACGTAGACAACTGTTCTCCCGGATTGTCTCCAAATGTAAGCAATATTGCTACATGAAGTAAAATACCTGTTATTTAACACAAACTTGTGTTAAGATATGTGGAAATTGCAGGCTTCTGGTAATATATTATAGAATAAAAAGCACTGTATTTTGGAAGAAAAATATCTCAACATTGAGCCAAACCAGGGGGACAAATCAAATAGAAGAACTGAAAATTAACTAATATCTGCAAACTTACTTCCTCCTAAATGAACTTGTTCATCAAACCCACAGATTTTCCCTGCTTCTTCCCTTAAATAACCTATCAGAAACACTTTATAATGCCTAAACTGGCCAATACCTGAATAAAGAAATGAAAATTAAGTGTGGCAAATACCTTGAAGCTAAAACTACTGTCATCTAGGAGTTGAGAAAAGTACCTAGCAAAGAATAGAAGCTGAGAAGGGTTCTGAGTCACAGTTAGCATTTTGGTCTTTCTCCTGCTGACAAAATGTCCTATTGTATAATACTGGAAGTCCTAGCCAGAGCAATGAGACAAGAGAAAGACATACAAAGAATCCAAATAGGGAAGGAAGAAATCAAACTATCACCATTCACAGATGATATGATAATATACATAGAGAAAAAACTCCACCGAAAAACTATTCAAAGTAATCAATCAGTTTAGTAAAGTAGCAGGATACAAAATCAACACAGAAAAATCACTAGCCTTCCTGTACACAAACAATCAATCTGAAGAAGAAGAAATCAAGAAAACCATCCCTTTTATTATTGAAACAAAAAAAAAATCAAATACTTGGGAATAAACCTAACAAAAGAGGTAAAGGACCTATACAAAGAAAACTATAAAACACTGTTAAAATAAATAGAAGAAGACACCAAGAATGGAAAGACATCACCTGCTCATGGATTGGAAGAATTAACATTACTAAAATGGCCATCCTAGCAAAAGCAATTTACAAATTCAATGCTAATCCAATAAAAATTTCAATGACATTCTTCAAAGAAATAGAACAATTATTGATGAAATTCATATGAAGCCACCAAAAACCCTGAATAGCCAAAGTTCTCCTGAAAAAAATAAAAAAGAAAGGAATGGAGGTATCACACTCCCAGACTTCAAGGTATACTACAGAGCCATAATAATCAAAACTGATGGCACTGGAACAAGGACAGACACATGGACCAATGGAACCAAATAGAAAATCCAGAAATAAACCCACGGATTTACAGTTAACTAATCTTTGACAAAGGAGCAAAGAATATACGCTGGAGCCAAGAAAGTTTGTTCAATAAATGGTGCTGGGAAAACTGGGTCACTACATGCAAAAGAATGAAGCTAAACTACTACCTCACACCATGCACAAAAAACAACTCAAAGTGGATTAAAGAACTAGACATAAGAGCTGAAACCATAAAATATATAGAAGGAGGGGCCTCCCCGGTGGCACAGTGGTTGAGCACTGGGTTGCGAAGCTGCCCGCAGCCTCTGCAGCGCCGGTTCGATCCCCGGCTGCTCCCCGGGCACAGGAGGAGGGTCCTACATGGTGCGCAGACCTCCCCTGCCACCCGCTGCTCCCCTCAGCAGTGTACTTCGGTCCTTCTGCCTGTTCTGCTCCCCGCTCTGGCTCTGGTGAATTCTCTCACCCTCCCGCGCTTCTGACTGTACCCAGTGCATGTACAAACGAACAAACAAACAAACAAACAAATAAATAAATAAAAATACATGCCTCTAAAAAAAAAAAAAATAGAAGGAAATATAGGCAAAACACTATATGACATGCACCTAAAAGACATCTTTACAGACACATCACCCAAAGCAGTGATAGTGAAGGCAAAGATAAACAGCTGGGACTACATCAAATGAAAGAGCTTCTGCACAGTAAGAGACAGTAACCACCAACTGGGAAAAAATTTTTGCACACAACACTAATGATAAAGGACTGATTACAAAAATCTACAAAGAGCTGACAAGACTCAACAAAAACAAAGTAAACAACACAGTCAAAATTGGGCAGAAGAGCTAAAAAGAAACTTCTCCAAAGAGGAAATGCAAATGGCCAACAGGCATATGAAAAAATGTTCAACAGCACTTGTAGGGTCTCCGTAGTGGTGCAGGTGGTTGAGTGCCACACTGTGAAGCTGTCCCCGCAGCCTCTGCGCATGGGTTTGATCCCAGCCAGCCAGCAAGAATCCCACAATGCGAAGCAGATCTCTCCTATCTTGCCCACTGCTCCCCGCAGCAGTGTATTTCATCAGTCTGCCTGTTCTGTTCCCCGCTCTGTCTCCGGTGAATTCTCTCACCCTCCCGCGCATCTGGCCTGTACCCTGGTTCTTGTATAAAAATAAATAAATCTTTAAAAAAAAAAAAGCAGCACTTGTAATCAGGGAAATGCGAATCAAAACTACAATGAGATGCCATCTTACACCAGTGAGAATGGCACATGTTAAAAAAACTAGCAACAACAAATGTTAGTGAGGATGTGTTGAAAAAGGAACTCTCCTGCACTGCTGGTGGGAGTGCAAACTGGTCCAGCCACTGTGGAGAGCTGTGCGGAGATTCCTCAGTCTGCTAAGTTGGAGCTTCCATATGATTCAGCAATTCTACTTCTAGGTATTTACCCAAAGGACATAGAATCATTAATTCAAAAGGGCACCTGCACCCCTATGTTTGTTGCAGCACTGTTTACAATAGCTAAGCTGTGGAATCAACCCAATGCCCAAAAATAGATGACTGGATCAAGAAGATGTGGTCCATATACACCATGGAATATTACTCAGCATTCAGAAAAGATAAACTTTTGCCATTTGCAGCAACATGGACGGAGCTTGAAGGGATCATGCTCAGCGAAATAAGCCAGAATGAAAAGAAAAATACCGGGTGGTCTCATTCATAGCAGGACTTTAGAAAACCTAAATAAGGGACCAGGAAAAAGACTAATTATAATAAAGTAAAAATCAACCAGCAACTATAAACCAGAAACACACTACAGGGTGGGGGAGGGGGGATTAGGATGAAAACAAGGGGGGTGGGAATTGTATGGGGAATGGTTCACAGCACAGAGGCTTAAACAATTCCAACTACTTTTCACTTTCCTCACAAGATCTCTTTCCTATCTCCAAATATATATAGGATGGTATTTTGCAGCTATCCTCTGTAGGATAGCTGGATCTTTGTACAGATTTAAGGATCCCAGTGCCCAGGCCAGGTACATAGGGATTTTTTTTCTCCAATATTTAGAAGCTATTGTTCATGATTTTTGTCTTTCCTCATTGAAAATGATTTGTCTATTTCTTTAGCTTTATAATGCCTATAAAAACAAGGTCACTTTTATACCCATCCCCCCCACAAGTAGGATGAGATGAATTTTTCACATATATAAGCAGTATTTATTTAACTATTCTGTAAAGTTATTGAATGTCATAAAGTAATTGTTCCTTGTTCCAAACTTGATGATGCACCCAAAAACCTGCATCCAAACTTGAATCTGTTAGAATAATACAACAAAATTTGAATCAGATCTTTTATCCCTTGACTTTGTATGAAAGTGCTCTCCTTCCCCAGAAGAAGTCCACTGCATGAACCTCTGCCCAGTGGTCTTACTGTATTTTAAGTGTTTCTACAAATGGTTTGCCAAAAGAACAAATAACAAAAAGAAAAGAAAAGAAAAGAAAATAATGAACATGGCAGCCACCAGAACACTTTAAAAACAAGTGTTAGTGATGTAGTCAGCAAAGTGCCTGTGAGCTTCCTGTCTATGGTCTGTCAATTCCTGTTGTTTGGAAATTTCAGTACACTACTGAGGTAAGTTTGTAACTTAAAACATGAACTTTTCTTTTTTAGGATTATGAGCAAACTATATAAAAATTTTTAAAAGTTTTAGAGTTCTCTGTTTTCAGATATGCTAGTAGTTTAGTTATCGCTACCTGCTCTATACTAGAAAAACGTTTAAGTTTACTTAGATCTTGCTCCATTTACACTGCTTTCTTGTGCTGTATATAGTAAATAAAGTTTTCTTTAAAGCAATTTTAAAAAAGAAGCAGGGTCATTTTTAACCTTGAAAATTTAGTCCCAACAAAATAATAATAATAGCCTATCTTGGCTCTCTTTAAATTGGGTAGCTGTTGTTTAAACTACTATTTTTTAAAAAATTTTAGACTCATGGAATGAAGAAACTTTTTTTATAAGAATTGCATCATTTTATAAATCCAGAAAAGAACCCACAGATTTGTGGTCAACTAAACTTTGACAAAGGAGCAAAGAATATGCATTGGAGCAAAGAAAGTTTGTTCAATAAATGGTGCTGGGAAACTTGGGTCACTACATGCAAAAGAATGAAGCTTGACTACTGCCTAACACCATGCACAAAAACCACTCAAAGTGGATTAAAGAACTAGACATAAGACCTGAAACCATAAAATATATAGAAGGAAATATAGACGAAACACTACATGATATGCACCTCAAAGACATCTTTACAGACACATCACCCAAAGCAGTGATAGTGAAGGCAAAGATCAACAGCTGGGACTACATCAAATGAAAGAGCTTCTGCACAGCAAAAGAGACAATAACAAAAACAAAGAGAAACCCCACTGACTGGGAGAACATTTTTGCACACAACACTAATGATAAAGGACCGATCACAAAAAATCTACAAAGAGCTGATGAGACTCCACAAAAACAAAGTAAATAATACGGTCAAAAAATGGGCAGAAGAGCTAAAAAGAAACTTCTCCAAAGAGGAAATGCAAGTGGCCAACAGGCATATGAAAAAATGTTCAACATCACTTGTAATCAGGGAAATGCAAATCAAAACTACCATGAGATACCACCTTACACAGTGAGAATGGCACATATTAAAAAAAACTAGCAATAACAAATGTTGGTGAGGTTGTGGAGAAAAAGGAACTCTCCTGCACTGTTGGTAGGAGTGCAAACTGGTCCAACCACTATGGAAGCTGTGTGGAGATTTCTGGACCTACTAAACATAGAGCTTCCATATGATCCAGCAATTCCACTCCTAGGTATTTACCCAAAGGACACAGAAACATCAATTCCAAAGAGCACCTGCACCCCTATGTTTACAGCAGTACTGTTTACAATAGCTAAGCTTTGGAAACAACCCAAATGCCCAAAAATAGATGACTGGATCAAGAAGATGCGGTACATATACACCATGGAATATTACTCAGCATTCAAAAAAGATAAACACATGCAATTTGCAGCAACATGGATGGAGCTGGAAGGGATCATGCTCAGCGAAATAAGCCAGAAAGAAAAAGGAAAATACTGGATGGTCTCACTCATAGCAGGAATCTAGAAAACTTTAATAAGGGACCAGAAAAAAGAATAACTATAAGAAAGAAAATACCAAAATTGACAAACAACTATGAACCAGACACTCTATGGGGGCTGGGGGGGGCAAGGAAAGGAGGGCTTGGGGTCAAAATAAGGGGGTTGTAATTATATGGGGAATATAAAAATAAAATTAAAAAAAAAAGAAACAACCCCCCAAAATAAAATAAAATAAATGAAAAGCAAATTGGATTAAAAAAAAAAGAATTGCATCATTTTCTAGATTCCTGAGGACATTGCCTGCTATCATTCATATGTGAAATAATACTCTCACAAGAATAATTTCCTTATCCTTCCATCAGAATGAAGCTTTAGAGCTTTGTGAAAAGACAGGCTCATTCCTGCTTGAGGCTGGACTCCCTAGTAACATTCACACCAGAAGTGGTGTCGTGTTTTGGTATTTCTTTTCCTTTCCTTTGTGAGTAATTTCATTTTTAATTTCTCTGCTCTAAATGAACCAATTTGGAGCTGTATGTTTTCACACAGCTGTTTTATACATTTTGGAGGCTGGGTATCAATTTTTATCCTTTAATTTTTGGATTTTTATCCTTTATTTGTTAAGTAGAATAGCAAAAATAAATCCATAATGGAACAAGGAACATATTTTCAAATATGTCCTTAAAATGATACATTATTTTTAAGTTTTTAACTTTCTCCCCTTTCAGAAAAGTGTAATATAGCTGTTCACCCAGTGAAGGAACAAAAGACACACCTCGCCCCCACCCATAGTTTGGTTTGCAGCAGAATAACCCTGTGTTTTCTGTAAGCAGCTTCAATTTTGGAAAACATGTTTAGTCTTACTATTTCTGTGTTCTGAGGTCTGAATTGTTCTTGTGCTAACAGCACAAGCTCCTCATAAAGAATATGTGACTACCACTGGTTCCTTGAAATTATCTTGATCCACTTTTAGAGGAAATGCTTCCCTAGTCCCAGAGTACAGCAACACTGTTTTTATGTTCAATGGTGCCCTCACACAGCTTTTTGCACACTCAGGAAGCTCAGCCAAATCATCCATCAACCCTCTCATCTTTTTTTCTTTTATTGACAGTTCCTGCCTCCAGAATCTTTTAATCTGTTTAAAGTAATTGTGGTAGGAGAAGTAAGTAAAACAACAGTCATATGTTACTCAGACCACCCCTCTGCTTGAGTTTTGTCCATGTGTAAGGTGATTAATGAGATGAAGAAAAGTAATTTAGGTTCCCATGACTTTTGGTTTTTCCAGGAAACTTAATATGTTGATGTTTGCAAATCCTTGGCAGAGACCCAGAGAGAGTTTGCAGTTATTCCATTTATTTCTCAACCAGAGTTTCTGTGCCTGTTCCCATTGGATTTTCAAACAACTGGCTTGTTTTGATGTATTTCTTGGGGTGGATTGTAGCACTTCAGCCAACTGACTACAGGCCATCTATAGACCTGCTGTTACCAGGGCACCTATAGCTGCTTCTAGACTCACCTTGGTCTGTTTTTACTGCAGACAGGGTCACTGCATTCAGTGTTGCCAGAAGCATCACCAGATTTCAGTTGTAGGCATTGATCAGACCACGTAGTAAAGTCAGAAAGAAACAAAAAATCAAAGTCAGAGGAAAATCAGTGAAAGGAGATGAGAGGATTCAGGAGAAAAGGAAAAGGTACCTTGTGATATTAGGAAAACACAGGTGAGGTAAGTTGAGGGTGATGATTGGTAGAGGAGGAGGAAAAGAGCAAAACAGGTGAAAGATGGAGGGGGACATGTGTCATTGTATGGGCACTGGGTTCTTACAACTACAAAACAAAGCAAATGAGGAAAGACACCAGCCAGATACTAAGACAATGAGTGTGCATGTGTGTGTGTGTGTGTGTGTGTGTGTAAAGCCCACTCTGTGAAGGAAGAAATCAAAATCACCCAGCTTTTAGGAGCCCTTATTACAGCTTTATAGGTGGGGGAAAAACTAAGGAAGATGCACGGGAGGGTGAAAGGATTCACCACAGACAGAGTGGAGAACAGAACAGGCAGACTGACTAAATACACTGCTGAGGGGAGCAGCGGGCAAGACAGGAGAGGTCTGCCACGACATATGGGACCCTCACTGGCTGGCCGGGATCGAACTGGTGCTGCAGAGGCTGTGGGCAGCTTCACAGCGTGGCGCTCAACCACCTGCACCACCAGGGGACGCCCACAAGCCCACTGATTATTAAAGCTGGAAAAAAAAATGATAAGCCTCAGGGAAAGCAACTATTAATAGAAAACAATTTTGTGTCATAGTTCCTTATTATTGTAACTTTATTATATTATTTTTATTTTTATAGCTTTATTGATATATATTATATATCATTTTTATATGGAAAACCCAGGTGAGGTCAGTTGGGAGTGACAATCGGTAGAAGGGGGAGGAAAAGAACAAAACAGGTGAAAGATGGAGGGGGACATCTGAAATTGTGTGGGCATGTTATTTTTATAACTTTATTGTTTGGTTTTTTATTATTTTTATAGATATATTATTATTTTATATTATTTTATAGCTTTATTGATATGTAATGTATATACCATACAATTTAAAGTGTGCAGTTCAGTAGTTTTTACTATGTCCACAGAGGTGTGCAGCAATTACTGCCATCTAAATTTAGAAACTTTTTGTCACCCCAAAAAGTAACCTCATATCCATTAACAATCATCCCCATTTTGTCCCACGCTTCCAATTCTACACAACCACCAATCTACTTTTTGTCTCTATAGATTTGCCTATTTAGGGCATTACATATAAATTGAAGCATATAGTATTTGGCCTTTTGTTACAGTCTTCTTTCCTTATCATAATATTTTCAGGGTTAATCTATACAGTATCAGCACTGCATTTCTTTTTATGGCTAAATAATATTCCATCTATGGGTATAACACATGTTTATTATGCATTCACTTGCCAATAGAATAGTTTTTACTTTTTGTCCATTATGACTGTGAACATTTGTATGTGCATTTTTTCCTAAGATTTATTTTTTTATGCACACAAGAACTGGGTTACAGGCCAGAGGTGCAGGGAGATGAGAGGATTCACCAGAGACAGATTGGGGAACAGAACAAGTGGATTGACTGAAATACACTGCTGAGGGGAGCAGCAGGTGAGAAAGGAAAGGTCTGCTGGGCCATGTGGGTTAGCTCCCTGGCTGGGGTTCGCACTCATGCTGCAGTGGCTACTGACAGCTTCATAGTGCTGTGTCTTAACCCCTTGCACCACCAGGGAGGCCCCAGTATGTGCATTTTTGTGTGTTGTTTACAATTTGTAACTTCCAGTTTTCCTCAATAGTTCACCATTTCACATGCCTACAAGAATATGGATGAGGGTTTCCATTTCTCCATGTTCTCACCAAACTTGATATTATTGGTCTTTTTATTTTAGCCATCATAGTATGTATGAAATGGAATCTCATTGTGGTATTGATTTGATACCTGATATTTCCCTGATATTTAATGCTGCTGAGCCTCTTTTCATGTGCTTATTGACCATTTGTGTATCTTTGGAGAATTGTCTATTTAGATCCTTTGCCCATTTTTTTAATTGGGTTATCTTTTTATTATTGCATTGTAAAAGTTCTTTATATTTTCTTTTTTTAAAAGATTTATTTATTCATGCATACAAGAACTGGGGTACAGGCCAGAGGTGAAGGTGTGTGTGAGGATTCACCAGAGAGAGAGTGGGGAACAGAACAGACAGATTGACCAAAGTACACTGCTGAGGGGAGCAACGGGTGAGTCAGGAGAGGTCTGCTGCACCATGTGGTAGCTCCCTGGCCAGGGATGGAACTCGTGCTGCAGTGGCTGCGAATAGCTATGGTTGCATCTTTACCCCTTGCGCCACCAGGGAAGCCCAAGTTCTTTATATATTCTATGTACAAATCTCCTATCAGATAAATGATGTGTAAAAATTTTCTTTCTGTGAGTTGTCTTTTCACTTTTCTTTGATATTGCTCTCTAAAGCACAAAAGTTTTTAATTTTGGTAAGGTCCAATATGTTCATTTCACTTTTGTTGTTTATAATTTTTGTTGCGATAACTAAGAAAAGTTTGCATAATTAAAGTTCACAAAAAATTTCTCCTGTATTTTCTTCTAAGGGTTTTATAGTTTAGTTCTCACATTTAGATGTATAGTCCATTTTGAGTTAATTATTTTGTATCAAGTGAGGAAGAGGCCAGGTTTGTTTGTTTGTTTTTTTTTTTTTAAATGTGTATACCAATACCATTTGATGAAAAGATACTTCTTCATTGATTGGTTTAGTTGATTTTCTCTACTTTTCTACTTTATATTTTATTATTTTCTGCTCTAAACTTTATTATTCTCCTTCATACTTTAGGTTTAATTTATTCCTGAATATATCTTAATTTGCTATATTACCTTTAACTAATTTTTGGAGACTTTTAAATAGTTACTTTTAAAAATAATTTTTGCCATTTATGATAATTTTCCTGGGGACTGGGTCCTTATCCCACTATACTTGAAGTGAATCTCTCAGTTTATATTTTAAGTATGTTCAATTTCAAATACATGATATGTGGCTAAATTATGTTTTCATCACATAAGTGAAACTAAATTATACAGGAAACATTTCTTTTTGTTTTTTGTTTTATAAATAGTATTAAGGATTATATTTAAATTTAATTTTGTTATTCCATTTTTAATTATATACTTACCTAAAGCAAATATTTTATTTAAAATCCTTAACACATCAGACCTTTGATATCATTAGGAGAGGTTAGCAGTTTTAAAAATGAATTCCATTCTGGGCCTCCCCGGTGGCGCAGTGGTTCAGCGCTGGGTTGCGAAGCTTGAGCGCTGGGTTGCGAAGCTGCCCGCGGCCTCTGCAGCGCCGGTTCCATCCCCGGCTGCTCCACCGGAGGAGGGTCCCACATGGCACGCAGACCTCTCCTGCCGCCCGCTGCTCCCCTCAGCAGTGTACTTCAGTCCTTCTGCCTGCTCTGCTCCCCGCTCTGGCTTTGGTGAATTCTCTCACCCTCCCTCACTTCTGACTGTACCCAGTGCTGGTATAAATAAATAAATAAATAAATCTTAAAAAAAAAAAATGAATTCCAATCTGAGAGGAGAAAGCATATAAGCATACATTGTACAAAAATGAACAATGATGTAAAGTATACATATATAAATAAATTTTTAAAAATAAGTAAAGATAAAAATCATTACAAAGTAAATAATATTACAGGTAGAATGAAGAGATTAAAAATCCTGAAAGATTGAAATGTCCAGACCACTGGCTTTGTCCTAGCAGTTAAGTGAGAGAGCATCTGAGGACTGCCCAGTGGCATGTCTTACTAATGTCATCTGTAGTAGCAGGAGAAGTGGCCCTGGAACTAGGGCTCCTAAATACCATTAGACCCCAACAAGAATCGCTAACACTAAAATGTTCCAGGCAGAAGGACAAAGAGAACTGGTTGCTTGAGACTTCTGGGCAAGGTTCTCCATTTACTCTCCTATGGGTATGAGCTAAAAATCACCAAGAAAGAGTATGTGTGACCACTGTTTCCCTATAGCCTGCCTAAGCCAGGATCTCTGCCTCTCAGTGGGTTAATATCCTAATAGAGAGTTTTTGTATAAGATATATTACAAGGTCTCCCTGGTGGCGCAGCAGTTGAACCCTGGGCTGCGAAGCTGCCCACAACCTCTGCAGCACTGGTTCGATCCCTGGCCACCGGTGAGGGTCCCACATGGCGCACAGATCTCTCCTGCAGCGCCCTCTGCTCCCCTCAGCTGTATACTTCGTCAGTCTGCCTGTTCTGTTCCCCGCTCTGGCTCTGGTGAATTCTCTCACCCTCCCGCGCTTCTGACTGTACCCACTGCTTGTATAAATAAATAAATAAATCTTAAAAAAAAAAAAAGACATATTACAGAAAAAAAATTGTAATGGCATTTGGATTTTCCCCTTTAAATTTTTTAAATTTCAGTTTTGTTAAAAAGATTAAGTACATTTCTGCCAAAAAAGTTATTCCTGTGAAAACTCTGAACATTCTTTTATTGCCATTCTATTTTACTGTATTACTGCTTCCCTAATTTGGGTATTTATTATTAAGAATAGCAGATTTGATTAATCAAAACAGTACCACACTTCTTCTTATTCATGTAAAAGACACTCTCAGATCTTGGAGCAAGTGATAGCCTGCTATACTAAACATTTGGGCTTCTGCCTCTTTCATGGTGGCAAAATATCCTCATCAAACTCAGTTGATCTTTATCATCTCTTGTTAATTGGGCCTCATACACACACCTATATTCTACTATTTCCATGTGGTGATTTCTCATTTTAAACAAAAGAAATTTGACTGCATCGTGGGTTTAAAAATTATCAAAGCAAACATTGTACAAAAATGAACAATGATGTAAAATATATAAACAAATAAAAATTTTTTAATTATCTTTAATTTTAGTACTTTTCAATTCACAAATAACATATTGAACTGAAGGGTTCCTTCAGACACATTATATATTTTCAGTATTGGAATAGGTTCAAATGAATCCCAAAGTGAGGAAGACAATTTAAGTCAGAAGGAAAAGAAAGGGTTGCAGACATTATAAATTAGAAATAGAAAAAGGAGGAGTGGGGGCTTTTTTCCAGAAACTCTGGCTTTTATAAATATTCAAGTTTATTTTTATTTACCTTTTTATGCTACCAGTACAGAACCAACTACTTGATCTTTTCAGAGCCCAGGAAAAGGAAAAGGATAAAAGACAATAACCTTAATTTACCAGAGCACAGATTTAGTTTAACACAAAATTGTCCAGGAAACCCCACAGACAGAGCAGCTCAGAGGCAATGAATACTAGCTCTTCAAGTCTGAAATAACAATGGTCTCCAATAAAACTGCATTGCAAAAAATTGGAAAGCGTAAAAAAGTTGAAGAGGAAGAACCTGAAGAATTTGTGGTGGAAAAAAGTACTGGACCAATCTGTAGCGAATAGATAGGTGGAGTATTTCTAATGGAATTGATTTACAGATGTTGACAATACTTGAGAACTTGAAGAAAATTTAGATTGTCCAGAGTTGATTGAAGCTTTATAAAAAGGAAATCTTTATGTGATAGTGAATCTGATAAAAGCAAATCAAAGAAGTAAATAGATGTTGCTGACAAACCAAGAGCCTTTGCAAAGGTCTCAACCTGAATGAATAATTGATGCCACAGTGAAGAATTAGTGTTTTTCATGAAACGGAAAGATTCAGATAAGGCAGGCTTGGTGCTGGCCAAAGAGGTAAATATGAGGTGTCTTCAAATTGTAATTGCTGCTTATGAAGAGAGACTAACTTGTCATTCTTGTCCAGAAGATAAAGCTAAATAATCGTATGCATTCATACGCATATTTATATAAATATATAAAATCTGGGTCTTCACTTTTTGATTTATTAGTATGTAGAAATAAAATGAAAATCAAGTTTGATGTGTTCATTTTGAAGTAGTGCTGGGAGAGTTGTTGAGAGTTTTGTGCATCTATAGCACGGTTACTTTGAACAAATAAACAAAAGCTTTCTGTAGTTGCTTTCTTTATCAGAAAAGAACATTTGCTACCATGGTATTTATTTTTTCTGTATGAGAGGACAGCTTTTCTTAATGAGGAAAATTTCCATAGTCACTATTCAAATCTGAATTTGTATTTAACTCATAAGTGCCTAAGATAATTCTGAGTATGTAGTTCATTTGTGTGTGTGTGTGTGTGTGTACATAAAATAAATATGCAAATGGTCTTCTCTATTTTTTTTCCACTGTAACACTCTCCAAACAAACATGACATTTTGTGACCATGGATAAGCCCACTTTCTGTGATGCCATCAACAAAAAGATAATCTTGTAATTGGACAATTTAAATATAAGTGATTTAAATGAGACAGTTTCAAAATAGCCATATCAGAATCCATATCTTATATCTATAATCACATAGTTGTATTTTATTTGCCAATCTTCTGAAGGAAAAATTTTTTAAATAAATTTTATTTTTATATTCCCCATACAATTGCAATCCCCTTATTTTGACCCCAATCCCTCCCTTCCCCGCCCCCCACCCCCATAGAGTGTCTCTGGTTCATAGTTGTTTGTTGATTTTGATTTTCACTTTCTTATAGTTATTCATTTTCCTGGTCCCTTATTTAAGTTTTCTAGATTCCTGCTATGAGTGAGATTATCTGGTATTTTTCTTTTTCTTTCTGGCTTATTTCGCTGAGCATGATCCCTTCCAGCGCCATCCATGTTGCTGCAAATTGCATGTGTTTATCTTTTTTGAATGCTGAATAATATTCCATGGTGTATATGTACCACATCCTGAAGGAAAATTTTATCTCTACAGCAACCTTCCCACCCAAATGAGAAAACTAGATAAATACTGAAGTGTTTTAAGTAGGCACACAGGAGTTCGTTAAGTGGACATTTAAAGGTGTCCTCTAGTGGGCTATTCCTTTACAAGAAGTTGAAATTTTTGTGTATTGACTAAAAGGTCATGATTCATGGGACTTGGAAGACTATTCATGGAAAACTGTTGGCAATTTAGGGCCTGCTGGAATACACAGGTGAACAACTTTTGTAACCTAAACTCTTGACCTGCACGTTTTTTCTTTACCCCAATGCATTCCTTACATGTAGGCTCAATCTTTTCAGTATTTTGGTTACTGGTTCAGCAGAAGTTAGGAAAAATAGTAACTTTGTAGTAATCAGATGTTATTCAACTGTATATTATTCATTATAAATACTGGTGAACAGTGGTCAGTAAATGGTTTTATATTCAAATAAAAAAGAAAATTATACAAATGTATAAGTATCAAATTTATGTTCAATAGTGTCTTCTCTAATATGTGAAAACTTCCATCTGAGATGATATTGTTAAATGGTCTCTGTGCACTCCAGCCCTTCCAGGAAACTTGATTTCAAAGAAGTAATTCATTCCTTGAGTCTTAAGTGGGACTTGTTGGTCAAGGCCCCTCTAAAAATAGGATTTGGCTCAGGGGTCATCATTGGAGTTAGCTGAGTTGTGGTTGGAAGTAGATTCTGGAGCCAAGCTTTGGCACTGCCACTGAATAGTAGAATGAGGTTGGCAAGTCACGTAACCTCTCTGTGCCTCAGTCATCACATCTATAAAACTGTGATAATAACTAGTTTATCATATGCAATAATACATTATATGATAATTAGAAGAACTAAATGGCTTAATTAAATGAATAAAATGCTTTGGAATACTGTCTGGCACCAAATATGTGCTATGTAAGTGCTAGCTGTTACTACTGTTACTATTTCAATTAAGCACCCTTCTTATTTGCTCTTGTAGGACAGCCTGTTATTCGTTTATTCATTCACCTGCTCCACATTGAGCATTCTGCTGGGAGCTGCACTGAGTCTTACCTGTCTCACTCCTCCACCAATTTTGCTCAGGCATAAACCAGAGACCTCATGTACAAACACAGTTCCTGGCTTTCCTTATTTCCCTTCATGGTGACTGACACATAATAAGTGCTTATTAGTATTTACCAAATGCAGCTCTGGAGCTTCCATAAATGAGGATGGACCTCATGTTTTCAGTGGAGCTCCAACTCCAGAGAGCAGTAATTATTGTCTTTAAAAAGCATATATGTGCAAGGCTAGTCTTAGTACCAAAGATAAGAACATAATATAATTATATGGCTGTAGGGTAAGGAAAAAGGTATCAGGCTTTTCTGTCCTCCCACCATTAGGATAGATGACAGAACCCTGCAGTCCTGAATGCATGCCTGATGGCGGGCACCTGCAGAAGGGATTCACCTGGGCTTTTAAGGGCGGCGTCACGGGGAAGCCAAGCAGAAGCCAAGAAGCCGAAGAGAAGCCGAGAGAGAAGCAAAGAGGAGAAGCAGAGAACGCCAGAGAGCCCAGAGAGAGTGCGGATTTGCTGGGGGCTGGGAGGAATGCCAGCCTCCCAGCCCCCCAGCACCCCTGCCTGCCATGTAATCCCCATAAAAGCCTGGTAATCCCCATAAAAGCCTGCAAAACCACTGAGGACTCTGACTCCAACTTTACCCGGTCTGCTGGATCCTAGAAAACCTGCACCGTGTCCATTCCAGGCCCTTACAATTGGCGTAAGTCGGCAAGATAATCCATGCAAATGAGTATAGAGCCTTCCGAAGACCTGGAGGGACTAAGGAGTAACAGACTGTGTTTGCCTGTGACGACGTGGAAGCGTCATGGCGGCACAGAAGGTAGACACCGTCCGGGAGCTGCGGGACAAGACCTCAGCTGGAGGAAGAGACGCCCGAGAGGACCAGCCAACAACCCCTGAGGCAGCAAGAATCAACAGGAAGAGAGCACCATGATTCGGAGCTCGCCAGTGATGATGGCAGGGAGGGGCCTAATGGACTTGTACTGATGGACTTGGACTGACAATCCCGCCAGAAGGTGGAGGACCTTGGCAGGTGTTATGTTTTTTAGAGAATCTGGGGGTGGCCAGTGGGCCTTGATGGCCAAAAGCAGCCTGTGTGTGCCCAGCAGCCAGGCAGAGGAGAAAAGCCAACTGAGAAGGCAAGAGCTGGTGCTGATGCTAAGTTGAGAAGCCCTGAGTGGCTGTTAAGCAGCCTGAGTATGCTGAAGAACTGTGAGTCTCGTAAAATCACCTGTGGATGATGCCCTGCTCGTTCTTGAGTGAGGGTGAGGAGCTGAGGAACCCGTCCTTGGGGGACGGGTGGGGAACGTGGCTTGGGGTGGAGCCCAAGGCGAACATAGAGTTTGGATCCCCGACCCATGTGCTTGTGCAGTGGATTGGCCTGAGTGCAGGGGTCTGCGAGTCGCATGGGTGGCTATGAAGGCCAAGTGTTGGAGCGACTGCAGACAGAAACCCTGAGGGTTGGCGATTACCCCCAACAGAATAGAATCACCAATCCCAGAGTGAGTGCATCCTGGGGGTGGATGCTGTGTGTGGCTTGTAGCCAAGACTACAGCCAGAGAAGGTCAGGAAGCCTGACGGCTCCTGGCGTGTTACAGTAGATGCCGTGAGTGATTTCCCCTCCCTCGTATGAGCAGTGCCTTCAGCAGCAGATTTGGTGGCTCATCTGCTGGTACCAATAATTGTCTTTTGCCACTAGGTTGGGGCCCTGCCCGGACTTACTTGTATTCTGTGGTATTTTGTTGTTATATTGTGATGTATTTGCTTTTGTGGGCCATGGCTGCGTTGTTTATGTTTGCTAAGAAAATTGTATGGCAGAAAACCCTGAGGGGGTGGACTGTAGGGTAAGGAAAAAGGTATCAGGCTCTTCTGCCCTCCCGCCATTAGGATAGATGGCAGAACCCTGCAGTCCTGAACGCATGCCTGATGGCGGGCACCTGGAGTAGGGTGTGGGCATAGGTAGATGGGATTCACCTGGGCTCTTAAGGGTGGCGTCACGGGGAAGCCGAGCAAAAGCCAAGAAGCCGAAGAGAAGCCGAGAGAGAAGCAAAGAAGCAGAAGCAGAGAACGCCAGAGAGCCCAGAGAGAGTGCGGATTTGCTGGGGGCTGGGAGGACTGCCAGCCTCCCGGCCCCCCAGCCTGCCATGTACCTGGTAATCCCCATAAAAGCCTGCAAAACCACTGAGGACTCTGACTCCTCCTTTACCCGGTCTGCTGGATCCTAGAAAACCTGCACCGTGTCCATTCCTGACCCTTACAATGGCTCTTCTGTGATTTTTGACTTAGCATATGCTCCAGTACAGTAACTTAATCCTTGCAATATACTGTGACTTTTTCTGAGTTTTTGAAGAAATTAATGCTTTGCCCAAAGTGAGAAACTGAAAGGTCTTGGAACTTGTAAGGCAGGACTGGCCCTAGCAGGTTTTCTAGGCTCCCATGCAGACCAGGTAAAGGAGGAGTCCTGGAGCCCTAAGTGGTTTTTTGCAGGCTTTTATTGGGATTTAGCAGGTACACAGCAGGTAGGGGGGCTGGGGTGCTGAGAGACTGGCAGGCCTCCCAGCCCCCAACAAGTCTTCACTCTATCTGGGCTCTCTGGCCTTCTCTGCTTCTTTCTCGGCTTCTGCTGCTGCTTTCTCAGCTTCTCTTTTGGCTTCTACTGGCGTCCCCGTGACGCCACCCTTAAAAGCACAGCCTTAGGCCAGGTGAATCCCATCTACCTATGCCCACACCCTATTCCAGGTGCCCGCCATCAGGCATGCGTTCGGGACTGCAAGGATCCATCATCTATCCTGATGGCGGGAGGGCAGAAAAGCCTGACATTTTTCCTTACCCTACAGAACTATTTGGACATGTCCTGGAATTTGTAAGCAAGACAAAGCAAAATTCCAGAGCCAGTAATGTCTACCTCTCTTCCACATTCAGATCATCCAAAAAATGCTTGATTGCAAAGGGGCCACTCTCTTAGAATCTTCTAGAATAGCAAACACAGCATTGGTCAAAAATTTAGCAACACATACTAAATATGGATATCCACATATGTGTGCCATACACTGTATGTGCACAAGAATGTGCATTGTTGCACCTCAAAAATATCTCTACAGACACATCACCCAAAGCAGTGATAGTGAAAGCAAAGATAAACAGCTGGGACTACATCAAATGAAAGAGCTTCTGCACAGCAAAAGAGACAATAACCAAAACAAAGGAAAACCCCATCGACTGAGAGAACATTTTTGCACACAACACTAATGATAAAGGACTGATCACAAAAATCTACAAGGAGCTGATGATACTCCACAAAAACAAAGAAAATAATCCAGTCAAAAAATGGGCAGAAGAGCTAAAAAGAAACTTCTCTAAGATGAAATGCAAATGGCCAACAGGCATATGAAAAAATGTTCAACATCACTTGTAATCAGGGAAATGCAAATCAAAACTATAATGAGATGCCATCTTATACCAGTGAGAATGGCACATATTAAAAAAAACTAGCAACAACAAATGTTGGCAAGGATGTGGAGAAAAAGCAACTGTCCTGCATTGCTGGTGGGAGGGCAAAATGGTCTAACCACTATGGAGAGCTGTGTGGAGATTTCTTCACCTACTAAAGATAGAGTTTCCATATGATCCAGCAGCTCCTCTACTAGGTATTTACCCAAAGAACACAGAAACATTAATTCAAAAGGCCACCTGCACTCCTATGTTTATAGCAGCACTATTTACAATAGCTAAGCTTTGGAAACAACCCAAATGCCCAAAAATAGATGACTGGATCAAGAAGATGTGATACATATACACCATGGAATATTACTCAGCAATCAAAAAAGATAAACTCATGCCATTTTCAGCAACATGGATGGAGCTGGAAGGGATCATGCTCAGCAAAATAAGCCAGAAAGAAAAAGAAAAATACCAGGTGGTCTCATTCATAGCAAGACTTTAGAAAACCTAAATAAAGGCACAGGAAAAATTAATAGCAATAAAGTTAAAATCAAAATAAACAAGCAACTATAGACCAGAGACACACTACAGTCAGGGGTAGGAGGAGGAGAAGAGGGATTAGGGTCAGAATAAGGGGGGTGGGAATTGTGTGGGGAATATAACCAAAATGAAAATGCATACATTATGCAAAAATGAAAAATGATGTAAGAATTATATAAAATAAAATGATTTATTTAAAAGAAGATGTGCATTGTTTGCCTGAAGTATAGTGCTATTGAAAGTGGAGTTACAAACATCTTGCACCTCCTTGAGTCTATCTAGAAACTGGATGATTTAGGAAGGCTATTCAGCCATCCAGCTTTTGGATTAACTTGAGAAGTATAATATATATATATATTTTAATTCCGAATGGCCACATTGAATATTTTAATTTTCTGCTTTAGTATTTATATTTAAATTTTAGATATTCAAGTACTTAGTGTGCTTTTATAGAGAATGTGTATATATGACAGGACTAGCATAGATCATTTCTACCACCTGATAAAAAGCCTCCCCTTGATGATGTCATGTCAGTTTTATAAAGACACCGCCAATAACCCTTATTGATAGGGAAAGAGTTTGGGAGTGCAATCAGTTGATTGGCTGGAAGAACCCATACAAAAAATGGAAAACTGTTTCCAGAACTCTTCATGGCAGGGCTATACTTTCTTGAAGCTTGGCTCTCTTGGAAGCAGGGATGCCCAGGATGTAAAGGAATTAAGGTAGATTCATGAAGTAGATTGATGGCATCTTCATGACATTCGTGGCACTTAAATTTTTCCAGAAGGCAAAATTAGAGTCCTTTATTAACATGTTATCCAGAAGTCTTTATAAAGAATGCCAAATATCCTAAAAATTCTATTTCAACAACAGAGGCTTTATTAACATAACTTTAACATAACTGGTGATATTTGCGTTCTTGTGAGTCCTGGCAACATTGTCAGCCCCTACTGTTTCTCCTGAAGAGTAGGAGCACCTGCCCTATGGTGCTCAACCCTTCCCTTAACACAAGTGGGCAATATCTGATTTTACAGACAAAATGCTTGCATACTGACTAAAATTGTTAAAAAAATCACTGTTGAGTAGTAATTGCTTAGGCCCAGAACTAGATCCAATTCTCATTTCCTATATGTAGTATGCACAAGTCACCAATTCTCAAAGCTTCATTTTACTCATTTAATCCAAACGAGGAGTTTGGGAGCCTGTGAATGCTCTAGGCTGGGCCATACAAGGACCCACCCATCACCAGTGACCCTTGACCACCCACTGGGAAGCCCACTCAACCCTGGGCCCAGACAGCAGAACCTCAGGAGCCACTGGACAACCCAATCTGGGCTGCTCAGTTCTCATCCAACATCAGCAACACTGAGCCACCCTCTTCAAAGCACTCTAAACCACTGGACAACCTATCGGTGCCTCAGAAACAGGCACAGTCCCCAGACTGGGCAATACAGGGCCCTACCTGACAGACTTCCCTGAAGAAACACTGCTGCCAAGAAGATAATGGGGGCCTCTCCTGGTGGTGCAGCGGTTGAGCGCTGGGCTGAGAAGCTGCCTGCAGCCTCTGCAGCGCTGATTCGATCCCTGGCCACCAGTGAGGGTCCCACATGGCATGACAGACCTCTCCTGCCGTGCCCGCTGCTCCCCTCAGCAGTGTATTTCGTCAGTCTGCCTGTTCTGTTTCCTGCTCTGGCTCTGGTGAATTCTCTCACCCTCCCGTGCTTCTGACTGTACCCAGTGCTTGTATAAATAAAGAAATAAATCTTTAAAAAAAAAAAAGAAGAAGAAGAAGATAATGGAACAATGTAATAGAAAAACTTGCAGATAAAAACTTCTAATCAAGAATACTCTATTGCAAGGCTCAATTTGAGATATGAAGAAGAAATAAGGTCTTCTCAAGCAAGCAGAAACTGAGGAGTTTTCAAACAATAGAACTCCTCTTCAAGAAATATTAAAAGAGAGAAACACCCAACAGAGAACAGAACAAGGAAACAGAACCACAAAACTAAGGACTTTCATATATCAATAATCACTCCTAATGTAAATGAAACTAAACTAACTAATTAAAAGATATACAATATCTGTTTGATAAGGAAACACTTTTCAACCTTCTTCTATGTCCATGAGACACACCTGAGCACCAAAGACAAACATAGACTCAAAATAAAGGACTGGAAAACAATTTTACAAATGAATGCAACCCAAAGGAAGGCAGGGACAGCCATGCTAATATCAGATTTAAAACAAAAAAAAAAGTAACAGGATAGACGTACATGGACACTATGATTAAGCAAACAAGGCACCAGGAGAACATAGCAAACATCAATATATACTCACCAAATGAAGATGCACCAAAATATATTAGGCAACTACTATCAACTCAGAAAATAGACATTGGGGAAAAAATATATTTGTTGTAGGAAACTTAAATACCTGACCCTCACCAGTTGACAAATCAACAAGACAAAAAATGAGCAGGGACATCTGGCTCTGGTGAATTCTCTCACCCTCCCACACTTCTGACTGTACCCAGTGCATGTATAAACAAAACAAACAAACAAACAAATAAATAAATAATAAAACATGCCTCTATTAAAAAAAAATGAGCAGGGACATAAGCTTTACAGAAGAAATATGACCACATGGACCTAATAGATATCTATAGGACCCTGCACCGCCCCCCCCCCCAAAAAAAAACAGAATATACATTTTTTTCAAGTACACATGGGTCATTTTCTAGGATTGAACATATATTGGGCCACAAGATGAATATCAACAATTTCACGAGTACTGAAATCTTACCAAGTCTCTTCTCAACCATGAAAAGTGTCAAACTAGAAATCAGCTACCAAAGAAAAGCATAGAAAACCTCTAATGCATGGAGACCCTCTAATACATGGAGACTGAACAACACACTACTGAAAGACTACAGGTTCAGAAAGGAATCAAGGAGGAAACAAAAAAATCCTCAAGACAAATGACAATGATGTAACATTACAGAACACATGGGCCTTAGCAAAAGCACTACAAAGAAGGAAATATATAGTAATACAGGCCCATATCAAGCTCTAGAAAGAGCCCAAATAAAAACCTTCTCTCTCATCTTGAGGAACTAGAAAAAGAAGAACAACAAAAAATACAAAAGACAGTAGAAGAAAAATTATGTTTTCTGATATTTCTTCCAAACCATGGGGTAGCAAGCACTATGGTCGAAGAATATGCAGAATATATTTTTACATAGCAATCTGTGTTGCCATTTTTTTAAAGATTTATTTATGCATACAAGAACTGGGGTGTAGGCCAGAGGTGTAGGCCAGAGTTGCAGAGTTGTGAGAGGATTCACCAGAGAATGGGGAGCAGAACAGGCAGACTGACTGAAATACACTGCTGAGGGGAGCAGCGGGCGAGTCAGGAGAGATCTGCTGTGCCATGTGTGTTGCTCCCTGGCCGGCTGGGAATCAAGCTTGTGCAGCAGTGGCTGGCAATAGCTTGATACCTCTGTGTATTTAACCCCTGCGCCACCACAGAGGCCCTGTGTTGCCATTTATTAAGCACTAAGAATATATTAGTAAATTAATTCATGCAGTAGGCTGATATCCACAAATATCAAACTATTACTGTTTTAAGTCTGCAGGAACATAAAAGCTTGTATTCTTTTAAAACATTCATTCATGACTTTGAGCATAGCAAACAAAATGTCCTATTTTGTTTTCTAAAGGCCAAATTCTAGGGCTTAATTTTTCTGTGGAAAATCTCATCTCAAATTTGAATTCTACAACATAGTCAAAAACCTCAGCGGATGGGACTGTATAATGGACAGGGACATCAGTTCTTCACAAGAGTTGCATTCAGGGCATGGGAAGCATGTAAAATGGCCTCAAAAGCCTCTGGAAACATGCAGAGATACAGAATCTTTAAGGTGAATTAGTGTCCAAAGGGAATCTGACAATCAGGCAAAAAAAAAAAAAATGCAAACTACATCCTTGTTAATTTGCTGACAACCTTTGGTTAGTTTCAGGGGACTCTATAGTTAATTGGTTCTTGGATAATTCTGAGTTTGCTTCCTGTTGAGCAGAATGGAAGGTGGATGGACAGGCGCTTCCAGATCAGACTGCCCATTGTCCTAACTTCCAGCCTGCCTCTTTGCAGCCATTTTGAAACAGGGGCAGTCAAGGCAGGGAAGATGGTAAGATGGGATACCTGGATAGACCAGAATGCCCTATCCACCTGCCCAGGCTCTCAGATAGGAGAGGTGCCAAAAAGCCCCTCAAGGCCAAAAACCAAAACCACAGGCTATAACAATACAATACCCACACAGTAGGGGCCTATGGGCTATAACCAAATGAAAGACAGTGCCCAAGAAGAGGATGGGCCACTGTTTGTGGTTTCTCACCTGTGTTGCACAATGGCAAGAGATCTCAAGCTCCAGGAACAACCATGGGGTTTATTTTACAAAGAGCTTACTGTAGCCACAAGTGGCTGGCTATCTCACCCAGATTAGTGTCAGTGATGGTCGCCACCAGTTACCAGGAGTACTGGACAGCACTGGCCAGTAGTGATGGTCATTGCTGGTCCCCCAAATGCAGTGTCAGAGACACCAAATGTTAACAGCTCTTTGTGAGTTATTGGGCTACACCAACAACAAACAGCTCTTTGAGATACCAGGCCGAGGGCCTGTTTGGAGAGACAGGACCAGAGGCCATATCTGCATAGGTCTTTGGCTCTCTTCCTTCCTCAGAGGTCGCTGCTGGATGCTTCTTTTCTTCTTTCTTTGGGGAACAGGAAGTCTTCCCCTTCTTTCTTCTTCCTTCGGAGGCTGGAACCATCTGTCCCTTTTTCTTCAGAGAATGGAACTATCTGTCCCTCTTTCTTGTGCAGGCTGGAACCATCTTCTTTCAATCTTCAGCAGCTAGAACAGTCTGTCCCTCCAATCTTGGCTTATATCCTCTTTCAGGGTGCCCCGCCCACAATTGAAGATTGGACCATCTTCAATCCTGTGGCTGACTAGACCATTTAGCACCAATCAGCTCATAGTTTACATCTGATTGGTCCATTCTACAATACAGGGAGTACTCAGCTGCATAGAAGGGCTCTGAGAAGCAACTGCCACAACTGACAAAAGGGCGGTTGTTGGGCTCCGAGGAGCAACTGCCTTAACTGACTTGTGGTGGAGCAGCAGGGTGAGAGAACACCACTGCTGCTGCAGACCCCTGCCACTGAGGTGGCTGGGTTCTGGTAACAATCCTACCTCTGACAAAATGTTCACGCTCTCTGAGCCTCAGCTCCCTCCTCTGTAAAGTGGGATAAAAAAAATGTACCTCAAAGGTTTGGTATGAAGATTAAAATGCTTAAAACTGCCTACAATGTCTAGGCAGTTTTAATAGTCTTACAAATGCTGGTTTTCTTCAGGGTAACCATGGTAAAAATATTCCCAACTCTCCAAGTGGCCTTTACCTGTGAAAATGTATGTTATGAGTGAGATACCTTTTGAGGACATGTGCATGTGGAAGAAGAGGCAGGACAGATAGAAAAGCCCATGGTGATCAAATCAAGGTTTGGCCCAGGCTAAAAGATAACCCAAGTTATATGTGATTGAAAGACATTCTGGTATAGCAGAGCACCAGGAGATTGTTTCTTAAGTTTATGAACTCTGAGTAACCCTGAGCTAAAATCCCTGTCCTGTGGTCTCTTATGGCCTTTCATGTCATTGACACTCCCAACTGCCTTAGCTTGTCATATTCAAATCTTGATTAGAAGCCATCCTTGTTGTTCAGTTCCTTAATAAACAACTACCTACACATGGAGCCTATGACCAGTTCAACTCTGCAGTGAATGCATTGAGTTACATTGATGGTCCAGTGTATTTCCTCCTAGGAACTTTAACTACTTTGTTAAGTATTTGTCAAGTGAATTAATGAACTGAAGCATTTAAAGAGGAAACTTTGAAGATATTGATAGAGGGAGTTTGTGAAGGCAGAGACCCTCCATGAGCTTGCTGCTCTCAACAGACCCTTGTAAGATATCTGTCTTGTAATTATAAAGCAGAGACATACTGCAGGGGAGGAGGAGGGAGCAGGATCAGAGGTAGGGAGGGAGGAACACGGGGGACTGAGGTGATGGTACATGGGTGCATTGGTGAAACTCTATGGGGACTACACCTGAGGGGGTGGGAGGAAGCAAATATTGTTTAAAAATGAACAATGGGACCTCCCCGGTGGTGCAGTGGTTGAGCGCTGGGTTGCGAAGCTGTCCGAAGCCTCTGCAGCACCGGTTCGATCCCCGGCTGCTCCACTGCCACCAGGGGAGGGTCCCCCATGGCACGCAGACCTCTCCTGCCTCCTGCTCCTCCCTTCAGCAGTGCACTTCGGTCCTTCTGCCTGCTCTGCTCCCCGCTCTGGCTCTGGTGAATTCTCTCACCCTCCCGCGCTTCTGACTGTACCCAGTGCTTGTATAAATAAATAAACAAATCTTTATAAAAAAATAAAAATAAATAAATTAAAAAATGAAAAATGATGTAAAAAATAAAAAAAAATTTAAAAAGATATCTGTTTTGGACAACCCTGCCTTGCACCATTTCCAAGCCTTATGCTCTAGACAGAAAAATTTTGTACACCTTTGAGATATTTTATTACTACACAAAATCCCTGTTAGTAAAATCAGCTCATTAGAACACTCATTTTGAGTATGCATAATTACTGACATGGAAAAAAAAAAAAAAGCTCTTGAATGCAAATGTTTTATCCACTTTCTGTTCTGTTCAGTAGACAGGTCTCTTCCCACATCTTTCTGCTGTGTGTGATGCCATTTTCTCTGAAATAAATGAAAAGAAAAGCCCCAGAATTCCGCATACCATCAGGGTCAACTACAATGAGAAGTCTTCAGTGTATGAACTCTTGGGCCACCATCTGACCCCTGTTCTTTCTTCCTGAAGCATCCTCCTCAAACCAAGATGGTACTTAAAAGGAAATAAGCTCAAAGTTAAGACCACCACCTGGTGGCTGAGCCTCAACAACCCTTCAGTGAGTGCTGAAGAGTGGTGACATTGCCCTGTCAGCCAGGCAGCCTGAGAGCACACGCCAGACAAGTCAGGGGCTGTGGCAGACACTCTTGTGGACCAGGAGCATAGCACACACTCCAGGAATGCACAGCAGATGTGCCTGTGCAAGATGTGGGCAGTGTTTTAAAAATAATTGTCATCTGTAAAGTCAAAGGTTTTTGAAGTGATTTTTAAAGAGATTAAGCATTGAGAATGAATAAACAGAATGAGCAAGGAGATTATTTGGGTCACTTGTGACCCAAATGCACAGTGATAAAAGTTGGCCACACAACAGGTGGAGTAGAATGCCCTGCAACCATGAAAAATTAAAAATAGTGATTTTTTTTTGTACATTAAATATGCATTTTAAGTAATGGCAAAGCCCAAGAGTATATTATATGCAACTATTTCAAAGTGAAAGTATTAACAAATGACAGAACAGACTTTTAGCTCTCACAATGTTAACTAAATCCCTGATTTTCCTCCCCGGTGGCGCAGGGGTTGAGCGCTGGGTTGCGAAGCAGCGCTGGTTCAATTCCTGGCTGCTCCCTGGCCACCGGAGGAGAGTCCCACATGGCGCCAGACTTCTCCTGCCGCCCACTGCTCCCCTCAGCAGTGTACTTCGGTCCTTCTGCCTACTCTGCTCCCTGCTCTGGCTCTGGTGAATTCTCTCACCCTCCCGCGCCTCTGACTGTACCCAGTGCTTGTATAAATAAATAAATAAATAAATCTTTTTTTTTTTTTTTAAAGAATTTAAATCCCTGATTTTCAAAAACAGACTTACATGACAATCATATGCAATCTTGTAAATATTCTTTAAGGATTTGATTTCAGAGGATCCTGTCATCCTGAATAAACTGACTAGAAAGTGCCCTCCCCAGATGACAAGCACCCTGCCAGGGCTGCAGAGACAGAGCTGAAGACCTGCTGGCTAGCAGGAGAGGGAGTCTAACTACTGCTTTCTGAAACCACTCTCCTCTGGGAGACACCAGTGCATATGGTTGTGCTCCAGCCCACCCAGTCACCTGAGAATCGCCCTCTACACCAAGCCCTGCGAATCTGAGAAAAAATCAGAGGAAAGTATAACACAAAAGGGGAGAGTTACATTTGGGGAATTACTGGAAGAAAAAAAAAAAAAGTTGCCTTGATTAGCACTTGCTAACGCATACAACTGCTAATTTTCTTGCTGAAAATTCCTGTTTCTTTTCTCCACATGAAATCTCTGAAAATTCTTGGCAATTCTTTTCTTCCTTTCCTGCCCCCACTGCCAATACTTAGAGCATGAGGTAATGATGTCTTTTAGCCAACCCGAGGGCTGCGATGACATCAAGCCCAGACACTGCTGTTGGCCCCAGGTGATGCGTGGGGCCTGGCTGCTGATGTAACTGTACTCCTTGCTAATGCTGGTAGTAACCAACAGCATTTAGTTTTGCTTTGACAACTCCTACAGCCAAAACTATTATTATGGCCCACGTGTCATTGCTGTTTACCCTAAATAAAGGAAAACAACGGCTATTCTGGGTACAGAGCAGTGCGTGGGGCAGGTTATTTGCAAGATTATCATTATACATTGCCCCTCTCACTGTGGCCACACAGTGATTTTTTCTGAAAAGCACTGAGGCAGCCTGATCTTAAGTCTCTTTACATAGCCCCAGAGCGTTGGAATGCACTGGAGATATCTTACATACATTCCAAACAAACTGTTTAGACCTCAGGGGAGAAAGAGACTGTGTTTGCACAAAATGAAACAGGAAAAAGCTCCCTCCTGAGAGATGTCTCTGCCTTTGAATTACCTTATCTTATTACCTAAGAAATCTTTTTTCATTTCTGAACCTTGCAAAATAAACCTGCACAGTAAGATCTTGAGTCCTACTTTTCAGGAGTCTCTGTGGTGTATTTGCGCTATTTAGCATTGAGAAATAATAAGGAAAGAGGTGAGGGTAGAGGAAGAGAGGAAGAGAGAAGAGGTGAGAGAGAGAAAGGGGAAGAGCTGTCAGGGAGGGAGAGTGGGAGGGAGGAAAGTGTGAGTATTTCCTGCTGTGGTTATGAGTTTACCAATTGCCAGAACAGAGCTTAGCTGCAAGAACTGTGGGAGCTGCTCCCATCAGTTAGAGATTTTGGGGAGAGGAGAGCCCAGAGGACAACCCAGTTGCCTGGCTCCTGGCATGACGGATGCTGTGGGCACTCCAAACCGGACACTCTCTCGAAGCTGACCCTCTGTAGAAAAGCAGGAGCAGCTAAGCGCTCCTGCCTGCTGGAGCTGCCTGGTAAGCTCTCTCTCCGTCAACTCTGAAAGCTTCCAGTGGAAATCAAGGGAAGAATACTGTGGTAAGATTTGCAGATTCCCCCTTTCTGTCTTGTCTGGTTTGATATTTGCCTGTTAAAAAGATTACTGAATGTGGTAGAACAAGGTGATGGATCTTGCTGCATTCCGTTTGCCTGTGCCCCTTGGGAAGGCAAGCACAAGAAATGCAGAGTAAACGTGGCAGTATATTGCCATATATACGACACCAGGCGTTCAGCTGTTCACAGAATTCAAGAACTTGGACATAGTATCTGCTCTGTGACACCACCAGCGTCCTGCCAGGGAGCTGCTGATTTCTGTGGATAGTAGTTGGTAATTGGGAGCCAAAGTCTGTGCGTCTGTGGTCAGAACCACACATTTGAGTCTAGCACCTGGGTTGGGCCCCCCTGATACAGGAGAGAGGGAGGGAGGGAACGGGGGAAGATAGTATGGGGGCGGTGGGAGTTTCTGTCACACTCTACACTGGCTGTAGCCGCAGCTGTGAGCTGCTTGGAGAGGAGATCGTGGAACCTAAAGGGATGCTTTGAACCAGGGAAGGGGGGCGAACTGTGTCACGGCTGGACTCCCCTTGCCGAGGATTTGATTATGTTCCGTGAGCACCTAAGCAACAGCACATTGACGGAGGCCCCATTTAAAGACCTGTTCTTGAGAAAAGGTACACTTCCGAAGCCCAGCAGTGGGCGATGCCTGCTCTCTGAGGTTTGTTGTGGTTGTTCTTAGAGTTTTGTTTGGGGGCACAGTTGAGACTAAAAACTCTGAAGGAATTTATGTCTACCTGGGAGGGAGGGTCTGAGGCCTCTATAGGAAGATATACTTTAGGCTTTTTCATCTTCTCATCTGCAGTCTGTTTCTGTTGGAGATGTTATATAAATACACAAGTTTGTTGCTTTAAGATTTATTTTTCCAAAGACTCAAATATACATGAAGCTAAAGCCTCCCCCCAAAATTCTCTTGTTATTAAACTCATGAGTACTATTTTTTCACCATTAAGTCACTGAAAATAGCATCCTAAAGAAAAGAAGTATTTCTCAGGATGTGGGTAGTTTATTGGTTCTCACCAGTGCAGTAAGAGTAGACATTAGGAAGAAGAGCTGTGACTGCGAGGGATACAGAGAGAGTTACCAAAGTGAGACAGATGGACAGACTGACAGCCAAATTTGAAGTACTCTGAAACCACTGCTTTTAACTTGTGAATAAGACTTGTGCAGCTGTATTTGTTTTCTGATACACTTTCCTAAAGGAATAATGTGGGGTGAGGTGGATTTTAAATGAATCCAGTAAAGGGATTTATGGTTTTATGTATATGTATTTCCACAGAGTATGGCAGAAGGAGACACTTTTTCAAGGTTTGTAATTGGTCTTATTCCTCTGTTGTATTTCCAGAAAATCTGCTCAATCATCCTTGATCAGATCATATTTAGCTAAATTTTCTTTCTGAAAAGATCATGAAACTCTGGGTTCTAAAATGCATGGTGAAAAGTTGTATTGGGCTTAGACCTTGATAAACTAAGACGATGTCACTCTAGCTGCATGAACTCATGGTGTTTACCTATAGGGATACCATAATCAATCTAATTGTCTCGCCCACCAGTACCATCAAAGGCACCTGACTTTGGACTCAGGTCAGCATGCGTGCCCTGGGGGCGGAACGGGGTTTGGGGGTTCTTATCCTCAGAGGGTCCTGACTGCTCTCTGCTTTTACTTCTCCTCCCATAGATCATAGATATCATCTCCCATTTTTATTTTCATGCAAAAAGTTGTATGTAAATATATGAATGTGAATAGGATTCTGAATAAAGGTAACTTACAGTAACCATGAAGTTCTTTTTTCCACCAATGGTTCTCACTGCCTTACAGTTATAATTGTTAAATAATTGTTACAGATTATGAAACTCTCTAGTAAAACTCTAAACACTATTTAAAACTCTTTAGGCAATTGGAACTCCTTAGAGGGATTTCTTCATCAATTTATCTAAACAAACACTGACTTTGTGCCAGGCATGTACTACCTGCTGTGGATACTATAGAAGAATAAGACATTGTTCTAGAACTATATCAACAAAGCAGAAAATGAGCACTAACAGGGTTCAGATTCACAGAAGGGGCCTCCCTCACCCCAACTAGTGACCACCATCAAAGAGCTTTTAATGAAAGATAAAGCAGGAGGTGATACCAAATCTAGGTATTTCTGTGGGGTGATTCTTTCCTTCTGTTGCTCTACTTTTTGTAGGGTATTTTGAAATAGTCGATATGCCCCAAGGGAAAAATATCCAAAATACATAATTTTTACAAATCTTACCGGTTAGTATTTTGAATATAAAGCTGTGCAATCATTCTTGTATCACACACTGAATTTTCCCTCTTGACATAGTGTTTAAGGAGTGTGAATTTTCATTCAACCAGTGATGTCTCCAAGAGTATTTTTATGCTAACAGTTCACAAACTTGAAGCAATTACAGCCTATGTAGATTCCAGCTCCTACCCCCACCCATTTTAACCCCCACTTCTTGGCCTCTGTGGGATTGGGAAAGAATTTACCAGTCTTTAAAGAATATTCAACACCTTAAAAGTATCCCTGAGCAGTAAATTAAGAGTAAGATACCGCAAGGCTATCATTTTCTTTTTTTTTTTTTACTTTATTTCAATGTGATTTTTTAATTTTATTTTATACATTTTTATATCATTTTTGCACAATGTATGCATTTTCATCTTGATTATAGTCCCCATACATTTTCCATCTCTGCTCAGGAGGACAGAGAACATGGAAATGCAGCCTTGAGTTCACTGCCCTTGAACCAATGGAGCAACTCAGGTTAGAGGATGCCTACAGGGTGAGCCTGTGGTTTCCAGTGGCCCCAGCAGATTATAGCACTGAGGGCATGAGGTGGAGGTGCAGCCACTGGTTATGGGAGGAGATGAACCACTCAGGTGATGTCAGAGCTTTGTGAACAGCCTTCAGCCCTTTCAGTGACATCCTAATAGTCCGCATAGGAACTTTTCTGAATGCCATCGAGGTGTTTACTTGACTTGATATATAGGCCTAGACTTTAACCCTTGCCCCCTATTATAAAGTCTGTAAGGGTTTAAATCATATGTCTGAAACTTAAAAATAACAAGTGTTTAGAAAATAGGGTTTCTATGAAGAATGATAGATTACTGGAGGAAAGACCAAATGGAGGATGGTATTTCACAAGTAGAAATGAATGTTCTATTGGGAACCTAAGGTGTTAGAACCACACTTCACGAGAGTTCTTTAAAAATAGTACATATTTTCATGCCTTTAATATGAGTCTGTTCAAATCTTCATTGAATCAAGGAATAGACCAACAGACCTCATACAATTTCTTCTTTTTCTGTAATACTCTACTGCCCAACTTGGCATTTCTTGAAGATTTTCTATAAAAATAGAAAGATGCCATCATCACCATCATCACTGTCACTGCTCATGCCCCATTGTCAGCCTTAGAGTGACTTTTTTTTTATTTCATTTTTATATTCCCTATACAATTGCAACCCCCTTATTTCAAGGGAAAGGTTAATTGGTAGCACAGGAATTGGGGTCTGGAAATCATCATGCTTTGCCCCAAGAGCACTCTTATCTGCTTACTATAATTTTTACTCTCAGAACCCTCTGAACCACTCTTAGGAATGTATTTGTAGTTCCAAAGAGTGAATCCTTTCTATTTTCCAATAGCTAAATGTTTGAAAAATTCAGTCATCTGTTTTCATTGACTAGTTTTAGCATCTGATGGCATAAAATTTCTGTCTTCTATAGAGACTCTCACAAGAAAGTTTAAAGAACTGACAAGCTAGGAGAAAATATTTACAACACATGTAACAGATAAGATTTGTAGCCATTATATGTAAAAATTGCTTGCAAATAAGTGAGAAAATTACAAATGTACTAATGAATTAATATAATTATGAAAAAGAAAATTATTACCAAACCATAGGAAAGACCTAAAACAATTGAGGAAATTTAAGTTAAAACAAGATACTTTTTCTCCTCCATTGAACTGATAGGAATGAAAAAGTTGAGTGCCCAATATTAATGAGAATGAGCCATTCATAAGGTAAATTCTCAGTAGCTATTAGCATTTAAAAGGATATGTCCTGGACCCAGAAATTTCAATTTCAATTTTCTATAGGAATGCTTACAAATGTGGGTCAGCATAAACATAGACACTCCCACACATGCATCCACATGCACATACGATCTTGGTTATATTAGAAAAAGAAAAGATAAACAAACCACCTGAAATCAATCACCTGGATAATGTAAGCTCCAGTGTATCCATACTCTAAAGCAGATAACCACTGTAAATAATGCATTCTTTAAAGAGGTCTATGATGTTTTAGTGAAATGAAAAGTAGAACAATATATTTATACAATAATTTCATTCACTAAGAAGACAAAAACCCTTATTCAATGGGCAAATATAGAGATACACCTGCATGAACTATGGCCTCCTTTTTCCAGGATTGTTTGGGGCTGGTAGGGGTCAGGAAGTGCTCCAGGCCTACCAACTGAAACTTATACATAATACACTATTTTCTTCTATACTGTTTAAATTCTTAAGAAGGCTTCATTTTTGTAATAAAATTTTGATTAGTATGTATGTATGTATATACATGTACATATATATATATCTCCACACACATCATATACACGTGTCAAAAACTCAGATTTAAGGGTCTCCCCAGTGGTGCAGCGGTTGAGCGCTGGGTTGCGAAGCTGCCCACAGCCTCTGCAGCGCCAGTTCGATCCCCGGTCCCCGGCTGCTCCCAGCCCCCTGAGGAGGGTCCCACATGGCGCACAGACCTCTCCTGCCGCCCGCTGCTCCCCTCAGCAGTGTACTTCGGTCCTTCTGCCTCCTCTGCTCCCCGCTCTGGCTCTGGTGAATTCTCTCACCTTCCCGTGCTCTGACTGTACCCAGTGCTTGTATAAATAAATAAATAAATAAATAAACCTTTGGGGGGGGGGGAACCTCAGATTTTAAAAAAAGAGCAAATTATCTGAAATGTCTCTACTCCTTGAGATTTTTTCTTTACTCTCTAATATGGAATTTTTTTTTATTTTAATTGAAATAACATTGGTTTACATCATCCTTAGTATTTTGGAAATACAGCATCTCCCCCCTCAGGTGTGGTTACCGTAGCTCACCTACCACTTCAGCACCTATGTCTTCAACCGCAGTATGTATGCTATCTTCCCATACTGTTGTCAACCCCCCAACCCCACACACTCCCACTTTGACTCCCTCAGTTCTATGACCAGCGTTAAAGTGTTGGTTTTTAAGTTTTTCTTTGTCTGACCCTTTGTTTGGTTTCACTATATTCCACACACAAGTGACACCATCTGTATTTGTCTTTGATGTGCCTGTTGACTGATGATCTGTAGCTCTTCTGCCCATTTTTTTTTAATTGGGTTATTGGTTTTCTTTTTGTTGAATTGTATGAGTTCTTTTTTTTTTTAAAGATTTATTTTATTTATACAAGAACCAGGGTACAGGCCAGATGCGTGGGAGAGTGAGAGGATTCACCAGAGACAGAGTGGGAAACAGAACAGGCAGAATGACCAAAATACACTGCTGAGGGGAGCAGCTGGTGAGACAGGAGAGGTCTGCCACGCCATGTGGGTTGCTCTGTGGCCACCAGTGGAGATCGAACCAGCACTGCAGAGGTTGCAGACAGCTTCACAGCGCTGCACTCAACCACCTGTGCCACCAGGGAGGCCCTGTATGAGTTCTTTGTAGATATTCAATATCAGTCCCTTGTCAGATGTATGGTATGCAAATATTTTTGCCCACTCAGTAGGGTGCCTCTTTGTTTTAGTTATAGTTTGATTTGCTGTGCAGAAGCTTTTTAGTTTGATATAGTCCAAATTGTTTATAATTTCTTTTATTTTCATTGCTGCTAGTGAATTTCAGTAATGTTTGTTCCATTTTTTTTTTTTTGAAGAATATCATTGAGATTTTTATTGGGAATGCATTGAATCTATATTGTTTCAGTGCATTCAATCTATATTGATAGGATTGATAGGGTGGCCATTTTGACTATATTTATTCTTCCAGTCCATGAGCAGCAAATATCCTTTGTGTCTTCCTCTATTATTTTAACAATGTGTTATGGTTTTCTTTGTTTAGGTCTTTCACAACCTCTGTTAGGTTTATTCCTAGGTATTTTGTGTTAGTGTGTGTGTGGTATGATTGTAGATAGGATTATTTTCTTAATTTCTTCCTCTTCTAGTATTCTGGAAATACAGCATCGCCCCCCTCAGGTGGTCACCATAGCTCACCTACCACTCCAGCATTTTCATATAGGAAGGCAACTGATTTTGTGTATTGATTTTGTAATGTCACTTTGATGAACTGGTTTATTGTTTTAACTAATTTTTCAAAAGAGTTAGGGTTCTCTATATATGTTATCATGTTGTCTGCTAATAATCATAGCTTTACTTCTTTTCCAATTTGGATTCCTTTTTATATCTTTCTCTTGCTTAGTTGCTCTAACTAGGATTTCTAATATTATGTTGAGTAGTAGTGTTGAGAATGGACATCCTACTCTTGTACTGGGTTTCAGTAGAAAGGCATTCAGTTTTTCACCATTGAGAATGATGCTAGATGTAGGTTTGTAATATATGGCTTTTATTATATTAATATATGTCCCTTTTATCCCCAGGATTTTTTAGGGTTTTCATCATAAATGGATGTTGAGTCTTACGAAATGCTTTTTTGGCATGTATTGATATTACCATATATTTCTTTTTGTTGATTTATTAAATTATGTGGACTGATTTTCAGATGTTGAAACATCCTTGTGTCCCTGCGATTATTGAGGAGTTTTGCATCTGTGTTCTTTAGGGAAATTAATCTATAAATTTCTTTTTTGGGTGTTGTCATTGTTTTGTTTTGGTATTAGGGTAATGTTGGCCTTATAAAATGTGTTTAGAGGTATTCCTTCGTCCTTAATTTTTTGGAAGAGTTTGATCAGGATACATATTTAGTTCATCTTTAGAAGTCGGGTGGAATTCACTTGCAAAATCATGTGGCCTTGGACTTTTGTTTTTTGGGAGAGTTTTAATTACTGTTTCAATTTCCTTGCTCATTATTGGTTTATTCAGATTCTCTGTTTTTTCCCTGTTCAGGTTTTGGTGATTGTATAATTCTAAGAATTTGCCCATCTCTTCTAGATTATTGAACTTGTTAGCATATGAACATTCATGGTAGACTCATTATCCTCTGCATTTTTGCAGTGTCTATTGTAACATCTTCTCTTTCATTTGTGATGCTATTTAGTTTTCTAGTTGTTTTCTCCCTTTTTTCTTAGTGAGCCTAGCTACAGTTTTGGCAATTTTGCTTATATTTTCAAAGAACCAGTTTTTTATTTCATTAATGTTTTTGACTGTCTTAATTTCTATCTCATTTATCTCTGCTCTGATTTTTATTATTACCTTTTTCCTGCTGGCTTTGGTTTTGTTTGTTCTTTTTCTAGTCCCTCAGGTAGAGAGTTAAAATTATTTACTTGAGTTCTTTTTTTGTTTCTTGATATGGGCATATATATTCCCTCTTGGTAGTGCTTTCGCTGTGTTCCATAAATTCTAGAAGGTTATTGTCATTTGTCTTAAGGCATTTTTTCTTCTTTTATTTCTTTATTAACCCAGTAGTCTTTCAGTAATGTATCTTTCAGTCACCACATATTAGATATTTTCCCTGCTCTCTTTTTTAGTGGAGTTCTAATGTGATATATTTATAGTCAGAGAAGATACTTGGTATATTATCAGTCTTCATGACTTTATTGATACTTGTCTTGTGATTCAATATGTGATCAATCCTGTAGAATATCCAGGTATGCTTGAGAAAATTATATATTCTGCTTTTTTTTTTTAAATCTACAGATGTCTGTTAGGCCCATGTGATCTAATCGTTTGTTTAAGTATATTGTGTCACTATTCATTCTCTGTCTCATTGATGTGTCCATTGGTGAGTGTTGGATGTGAAGGCTTCTACCACAAATGTATTTTCCAAATGTTTGTTTTCAGAATTGATAGTAATTGCCTAATATATTTTGGTGTTCCTTCATCTGGTGAGTTTACAATAAGTGTTATGTCTTCCTGTGGTATTGCTCCCTTAATCACTATATAGTATTGATCCCTGTCTCTTGTTACCTTATTTAACTGGAGTCTGTTTTGTCTGATACAAGTTTATGGCTGTCTCCACCTTTCTTTGGATTTCATTCACTTGTTGAATTGCTTTCCAATCCTTTATTTTAAGTCTGTGTTTATCTTTGGAGCCTAGAGGTGTGTGTCTCATGGAGATAGCAAAAGGTTTAATTCTCTTTCCTAATCCAATGAGATATCATATCTTTTAGTTGGTTGGGTTAGTCCATTTACATCTAGAGTGATTGTTGATAAATGAGAGTCTTTAATCTTGTGGTCCTATTTCCTTGTTCTGTTCTTTGTGGATATTACTCTCTTTTTAAATATGTATTGGAGAGGAGTTATATTGTTTGAAAACTCCTTCAGTTTTTAAATTGAAGGAGAAGTCTTTTATTTCTTCATCATAGCTCATGTTAAGCCTTGCAGAATAGAGCATTCTTGGCTGAAATTTTTATCTCTAAGCTTTTCTATCACTTTGTTCCATTCTCTCCTTGCCCATGGTGTTTATTGAGAGAAGTTCAGTGTTAACCTAATCAGGATTCCTTTGTAGGTTATCTATTTCTCCTCCCTTGCCAACTTTAGTGTTCTTCCTTTGCTTGACCTCTTGGAAGTTTTACTACTATATGTCTAGGTGTGTGTCTCATTTTGTTTTTATACCCAGGGGTTCTTTCATCTTCCTGGATTTGTATATTTCTTTCTTTCCCTGGGTTCAGGAAGTTTTCCATTATTATTTAAATAAGTATTCTGTTCCTCTCTTTCATCCCCTTTGGGAGACCCTTTTTTTTATGTTACCTTTCCTCATGGAGTTGGACAGTTCTTGAAGTGTTTATTCATTTTTCTTTGCTTCATTTCTTTTCTTCTTCTTCTACCTTACCTATTTGTGTATTTGCATCTTCAAGTTCACTGATTTGCTCTTCTGTTTGGTTTATTCTACTTTCATCGCTTTATGTAGTATTTTTCAACTCTTCTACTGATCTTTTTACATCCTACAATTCTGTTTTCTTGTCCTTTTCAAACTTCTGTTCTTGTTTCCATTTTTCAGGATATTTGTTTGTCTTTTCTGAATTTTCCTGCATATCTTTGATCTCATTTTCAGTGTTTTCTCTGTGTTCTTCAAATTTCCTTATAATGGCAAATTTAAATTCTGTATCTGATAGGAGAAACCTGTATTTAAAGTTGTATTCTGAAGATTTGTTCTCTTTCTGTGATGTAGTGTTTCCCTGAGGACTCATGTTGTCATTTGTAGAAGTTTTTCCTTTTCCTTATTCTTTGCCTTCAGGGCCATGCTGCTTTGAGTGGTGCTTATTATGCATCCCCTTCTGCTTGGGGGCTTGGGGTTGCTGGCTGCTGGATAGAGCCTTGTGACTGTGGGTCTTCTTGCAGGCTCCTTTTCAGGGTTTGTGAGATCCATATATGGTAATAATTCTATGACTAACAGGTAGTCAGTTTTCATAATTCATGATACTCTGGAATAAAAATCAGATTATATTCTCAAAATAAAATAATAGAAAAAAATCTGCAGATATTCTTAAACACTTTAATAATATTTTTTTTCAAATGAAATATAAATATAACCCAAAGTGCATAGAGTTATGAAAATATAATTTTTTAAAGATTTATTTATTTATGCATACAAGAACTTGGGTGCAGGCCAGAGGTGCGGGGGGTGACAGGACTCACCAGAGACAGAGTGAGGAGTAGATCCACTGAAATACACTGCTGAGGGGAGCAGTGAGCGAGATACACTGCTACACCATGTGGGTAGCTCCCTGGCTGGATGGGGATCAAACTCGTGCTACAGTGGCTGAAGATAGCTTCACAGTGCTGTGCTCAACCCCCTGCACCACCAGGGAGGCCCAAGTTTTGAAAATATAATTTAATTGCTGTGATATAAAGTTATCTGCATTTCTTTCCATATTTACAAAAAGATGACGTAGAAAAACATTCTCCATGTTAAGAAATTGGCCCATGAAGACTTTGTATAGGATTCCTCACTCTAATCACCACTTTCCTCCCTTTTCATATTCATAAAGCAATGAAGTTATTCCTGTGGAAAGAAAAAAAATTATCATTTCCAGGGCTTGATTTAACCTGAAAGGGAATTTATGACTGTGTACATGGTGTGATGATGTACTTTGGGAAACCTGACTCAACTAGAAAGATGGATTTAACTTTCCTACAGAAATTGCACTGGGAAAAACCGCCTTAATTTTGTTAGACTTTACTAAGGGATATGGAGGATGCTATCTGGCATAAGGGGAGTATAGGCAAGGGAGACCACTGAGCTTTACTCCCAAGACACTGCAGCACTTGAGAACTGTCTTCTTGGTGGGAAGGGGTAGCCAAGCTGCAGCCAGCCTCAGGAATGACCACTGGGCAGGGTGTTGAGTTCCATGTAAGAAATGGAGCCGTTACAGCACAACACCTCTAGAGTTCTCTTTGAACCAATGCAATACTTTTCCCCAAAACCCTTCTCATTATAAAATTGCAGCACAAGCAAGGTTTGTCTGAGCACCAAAAAAGGCTGAGGATCAGAGGTCTGTTGGATAGAGCCCCATGCCTGGATCTCCCTTCCAGCAAATAGTATAGACTATCGAGTCTAGCAGTGATCTTGGACAGCAGACCTGGGGAAAAATCATCTCCCTGACGAAGTCCTTGTGAGAACAAGAGGCAGGCAAAATGTCTTCAGTACCTGGGATTGTAAGAGTGGAGTGAGCGCTTTGAGATGATGAGTATCTTTAGAACAGGGGCATGTGGCTAAGACCTTTCCTCTTTTATCACAGCGGAGCTGGAGTTTGCCCAGATCATCATCATTGTTGTGGTGGTCACGGTGATGGTCGTGGTCATAGTCTGCCTTCTGAATCACTACAAAGTGTCCACACGGTCTTTCATCAACCGCCCGAGTCAGAGCAGGAGGCAAGAGGACGTTCTGCAGTCGGTAAGTGTGTGCCTGGGCCCGTCAGGTTCTGCATAGGATTCTGTCCTGGCTCCAAAGGTGGGGCCAGTGCTGGCAAGGGTCTCAAAGCAGGGCAGCCTCCATGTCAGGCCACTTTGGCTCAGACGTACTAGAATATCTAGAACCCCTCAAGGGGTTCCCGGTGGGAATGTTGTCACCTCAGCAGTTTGGTGCCCTGTCCACACTCATTGAACAGGGCACTCATTGGTGCCCTGTTGTCTGAGATTCTCCACTAGGTACAGGACAGACCTGTTACCTGAAGGAGGGAACTAATTCCTCTGAAGTTCTGAACACAAAATACATGTAATTCTCCTGAATTTGTTGGGGAGGACAGGGGGAAAAATCTTGTCACATTAGCAGTCTGAGAACCACAGAAGAATCTATGATCACTGCTTTGCCTAAACTTTAATCTAAGGATTTTGAGTGTACCCCTAAAACTAGATAAAATTATCACTCAGCATCAGCAGGCAGCATTCTAGTTTCTACAAAGCACCTGCCATGAATTTACCAAAGTTCTCCATCTTACGCTTTCTTCTCCAAACCACAAAGTGCTTAAAGTTGCTGCACATAGAAGGCTCAGGCTGCTTTCCCATTGCCTTGCCTGGATCCCCACCCACCCCTTTCTTGCCTTGGAGGCATCTCTTTTCCACTCCAGCTCCCCTTGCATGGGTAAGGGGCCTCCTTCCTACACTCCTCAGTGCAGACCCTGCTACCCTTACTGTCATTGCCCCATCCATTGTTACCTAAGCACCACCATTGTCAGGTGAGTGGATGGGCACCCACCGGCAAAAAGACACAGCAGGAAGGCAGTTTACAAAGGTAAAATACAAAAATATGAGTATTTTTACTTGGAATGTGTTTCATTTGGAAGTGGGTTTGTGGTGATGCCCTCTTCAGAGGGCAACAGTTTGCCCTGCTCCAGGGGCTGCTGGACATAGGGTCTTCCTTTCTGAGATGGTAATTAAGTGACTTTAAAGGATTCCTTCAGGGTGACACTCTGCATGGCAAGTGAAGACAATCTGTAGCTAGTGATCATGTCCAGAGAGGTCTCATCACGGTCTGTAGCTAAATTTGTTAATAAATGCTGAGGGTTTTCCTCCTCAGATTTAGATCATAGTTCTGGGGTTGTAGTGAAGCAGCTTGCACACAAGAAAGGGTTTTATGCACTTTTTCTACTTTTTTAAGCCAATATTATGCACTTTTGGTTTTTTTGAATGACCCAGTACTAGGTGCTGCTGCTTACTACTTGGATTTTCCTCCTGGATGAAGCGAGAGTGTAAATTTGCACAGCCTAGCAATGGACTCTGATGAATGGACTCACGATTAATTCTGACATGTGAACAGAGACAAGTCAGGCCCAGACTATAAAGTCCAGTCATGACAAGGACTGTCAGTCTAATTTATAGTCCAAAAGGGAAAGAGAGGGCATGAGGGGGAATACTGACACAAATCCATGACTTTGTGTTGAGGCTATATATTCACATGTGGGGCTACTTCTCTCCCCATCGAAGGTCCTCCTGGTCCCCCTGTCTTCCCAAGAATGTCCATCCTGTCAGGCTTCTTCCCTCCTAATAGCCATTTCTCTCCCCTACCTCCTTTTAAATAGTGCTAGTTCCATTAAAACAATAGTGGAAGTGTATGATTAATTTACACTCATGCCCCCCAACCCGGTGCAATTTTGCACTCTAGGGGACATTTGACAATGTTGAGATGTTTTTTGGGTTGTTACAGTTCAGAGGGGGATGCTACAGGGATGCTGTAAACATCCTGTGACACACAGGGCAGCCCCCATGACAAAGAATGATCAGAGCCCAGATATTGGTGATGCCCAACTCTTGACCTCAACAGAGTCCTAGCACCCACCATCCCAGAGGTGTCTCCTGACTGCTACAATGAGACATCGACAGAGTAAGAGAATACTTCCCACCAGCACTGGTTAAAGTGTTGGGAACCCACAGGGAACTTGTGTGATCAGAGTCTGGGACTCTCTGCCTTGGGAACAGTTCCCCCAGCCCAGCAATATCTTCTCTCCTTTGTTTGTACAGCCATTGGCTGGATGTGAGCCAGGGGATGAGCAGGACAATAAAGAATAGAAAGACCTTACCATATCCTGGTCATGCTCGGCCCTTTTGCTCCCCTACCCTTCAGCAGTATCCATCTGACTAATGCTATTTAGCATTTTCTTGGTCTTATTGGAAGAGACCAGGGTCTTCTGTGGCTATTAGTATGTGTGATGTGGCAGGAGAAGGGATTTTTGATGGAACACAAGGAACTTTGGGTCCCTCCACCCCAGGTTTCCCCACCCACATGTACTCAGCATGAGGCAGCTTCAAGTTGCCCTTCCAGTGGACCACCTTCAGTACCCTAAAGCAAATGCCTGTGCCAACCAACCTCCTTCTCCCCAGAGGGACTTAAAAGGAGCTAGGTAGGTGCATGACAAGCGTGCTGTGGAGGGAGGCTGTGCTCTGACGGTATGTTGTTGACTCTCTTCCCCTCTGCCTTCCCTGCGGAATTGTGTGGATAGGTATTTCTTGGGAATCATGTTGCTAGGAAAGATGGGTATGTATTTGAGGTTACCACTGTGTACATGGCTTTATTTCTGTGGTCAGAACACCAGAGAGCTCCCGAAGAGCCTTGCCATTTGTGGGCATCTGAGCCCTGCCTGCCTGGGAGCTGAGCGGCAGCGGTGGGTGCAGGGCGCCCTCTGCTGGCCTTACTATGGGCAAGCAGCTCCTGGTTCTGATCTACGCACTGCTGGGACCCTTGCAATTCTCCCAGCCAAAGGCCAGTTTGTTGTAGAACCATGTGAGGTCTCCAAAAGCTTATTAGTAAAATGTGTTTTATTTTTAACTGATGTGAGAAAGTATGGGCTATCAACTTCTAGATGACTTAATCTAACACTGTTGGTTAATTTTATTTTTTTATATGTTGGAAGACTTGATAGCCATGATGGAAAAGTAAAAAATCATACTTGTAAAAAACCCCAAATTGGTCATTTTTTAACTTTTGGAGCATATATTTACACATTATTGCTCCCTCCCAATATATTTATGTAAAATCCATGATCTGTGTCAGCAAGTACAGAAAACCTGTTCATGTCAAGAAAAAGAGAAGAAATGGGAAAATAAAGAACAGTGGTTGGATTTTGTTTTCCAGGAAGGGGATAAACATATAAATGTTATGACTTAGTTGAGGAAACTTGATTAGTGTGGACTTTTCCTTACAAATGGGCTTTCCTTTCAATCAAAAGGAAAAAGCAAGACTGAAGTTAGTAAAATAGGGTCTTAGTAACTCTGATATAGGTTGTTCTCAGGGAGAGTCTTCTAGAAAATGGAAAGTTGGACCAGTTCCTTCTTTGGACTAAATACTAGGTTTGCTCTGGTTCTGAGAGGTTTGCTTTGTGCAATCAAAAGCACCTTCCCTTGTCAGGATAGCACCCTCACACAAACTCCACCAAGTGGCACCCCCTCCCTGGTCTCCTCCCTTTCTGCTCCAACAGCACATGTTGAGAGCACACACTTCCTGTGCCAGCTCTCCTCTGCCAAGGGAGCATGGATGGGGTCTGTGCCCTCCAATGCTGACAGTCTTCATTACCACAGTGTCTTTGAGACACTTCCAGGGGAGTTGGGGGGTGGGATGGGTATTGGCCCCAAATTTGGTGGAAGCAGCCATTTGGGACAAAATGAAAAAAAGCAACCTAAGCTTAAGTTAAATTACATGGAAAGTAAATGCTTAAATAAGAGCAAAAAGCAGCAAGTCTATGATATAAATCCATATACATTCATTGTGAGGTAGCTTTAGCATGTTTTTAGAGCCTGATCTATGTGATTTCAGAGTTTTGAGAATGTCTATATTTCTTTTCATTATCTTGGACCACCAAGTAATAGGAAAACCAAAAGAGGGGCATAAGTATGCCAGACACAGCTCTGCTAGATGTTTGCACAAGTTGCCAGGGCTCACCTCTCTTGCCACAGCTAGGGGGAGCTGTGTGGCCATTAGCCTAGCCCTGTGGGACCAGCCCTGTGGACAGCCCAGGGTTTGGTGAACAATGGGTGGGACTGCTGAGGGACAAAACCATTTTACTTAGTTTGAACCATATGAACCAAATGGCTATCCATCCACTTTGACCTATAAAAGCAGCAATTTCAATTTTAAAATTAACAAAAGGAGACACATCAGGCATTTCTTCATTGCCTGTAGGGATTAAAACAACCATGGAAACACAGTACCATGGTCTCCCCATGGATTCGGAGCCACACCAGGCTGGTGCTCAGTGCCACCTGTGCTACACAAGGTCTATGGGGGTGCAGGGATTACAGACACCAGTGGGGCTTGGGCCATGAAGCTACTTGTTTAGTTCCCTGGTTGTTGAAGGGGACAGGGAGAGCCGCAATCCCCTTTGTTGGTGCAGAAACTTGGGTTCCTCGAATCCCAATATCCATAAGTACATGTTCGCACCCCGAGGCCCTCCCTGAAGAAGTTGCAGACTTGTCCTGGTGTGTGATCATTATGTGCGGTTTGCCCACACAGGGTGTTTAGACAAAGCAGGACAACTTGTAAAAAGTGTCAGATCTCACATTAAAATTAGAATTTATTTCTTTTGGAAGTCAGCATGTGAGGCCATACTAATCTCTGTTCATGACTAGCACTCCTAGGCGAGGGCCAGGAAGTAGCAGCCACTGGGTGAGCATGCCCACCTTTTGGCTGAAGTCTCATCTTCATTGGAACCTCAACAATGGGTGGGATGCATGGCCATTGATTGCTTTCACAGTGGTGATTGTTAGAGAAAATATTCTTCTGTACTCATGCCTCTACCTCAAGGGTTAAAAACAGAGATATATTGAGAGGGCCACTGATTTCTAATAAAAAAGATGGGAGAGAACATCCTTATGTAAGTTGAGACGTTCCCTCTATGAGATTGGGCATTCACCCCAAGTGTGTGTGCACCAACGGAGTGTAGTGTTTCCTGTGCCTGAGCTGCTGTGTCTGTTCCTGGACCAGCTGGTTTGTCATCTTCCTGAGGTAGAGCCCACCTCTTCATGACTGGAGTCTGTGGCCAGGAGGGCAGCAGTGACAATGGGCTCCTCTTTGTGGACTATGGAAGTTAGTCTGGCCTGAAGATAGGCAGGTTCAGGCAGGTGGCTGACCTCCAGGCTCAGGAACCCACTATTTGGGGCTCAGAGCTCAACAGTATCTGAAAACTCCTCAGCCTGTATCTTAGGGTCCAGTGAATTGGCACACAGCTCATTCCCCCTGCAATTGAGGAGCTGGAACTGCCTTTTCTAATTTCTATATACTCCAGCCTGTTTAGAAAGCACTTATAAAGCAATATAAATTAACTATTTTTAGTAAGGTGTGGGAAAAAATGACATGGTTTTACTAGGTGTGTTTTCGATATTCCAGACTATAAAGATTCATATAGATTCATTCATTTGGTGTAAAAAATGGCAGGGAAGTTTTCCTTGTCAGTGAGGCAGATTCTTGCTAAACCATAAAACCAAGAGTATTTGTTTTCAGTTTTATCCAATAACAATTCTCCATTCTTAATGAGCTGCTAGAACCGCATTATCAAGTATCAAAAGGCCTTCAAGGGGCAGGTCAGCACCGACTGCAAACCCCAAGCACAGGTTTCCTACCATCAGCCATACTATTTCTCTTTCTGAATGAACAAGTATGTTCATATAGTCAAGCTGCCAGACTGATTATTTAAAATGCTTTATTCCTTGATGTAATCAGAGCATTAGAACATAGCTAATTCTAAAAGCTTCAAAATGAGACTGTCCCTTCAAGTAAGAGAAACAGGAAGCCAAGTTGCTGTTACACCATAGATTCTCAGCTGAACAAAAGTAGATAGATCTTGAGGAAGGGACAAAAAAAGTAGATCTTTGTAATAGATAGTATTTGTCATTAATGCTATGTGAATAGCTCAAATAGTCCTTTGGCTGATACTGCCACCGCTTAAGAGTTTTGAAATTACCTTCAGAACTTGCAGGGTATTTTTTGGAAATTTTTCGAGGGGAACGTTTCTTTTTTAATTTTCAGTGACAACAGGTCTTCCTTTTCGTATTTATTCTTGGAGAATGGATTACATTTTTGGTACCAGGCAAAATCCATTTAGCATTAAATCTTATTAATTATGTGGCTGCTGGAGCTAAATGATATGATTTTGGTGCAAAGCCAAGTGTGACTTGATTAGTAAGACTGATGTTGTCTGAGTTCCAAAGTGATACTGTAGAGAAAGGTCAGGAAGGACCCAAAACAAACGACAGCTGCCTCTGGGGAGGAGCCAGGAGGTAGACAAAGGGAGTCTGGTCTCTGTTGTTCAGACTTTTATGGTAAAAAAGTACTCATGTATTACCTTTGTGATTAAAAGAAATCCTCCCCACATATTCACTAAGACTGTGAGCATCTGTAGGCTCCCAAGGCAATGAATTTGAATGTGGTTTGTATTGTGACATAAACATACTAAACCAGATTGTTAAATAATATTGATGAAAAATTTTATAAACAAATGTTAGTAACCTTTTAAGTATAAAAGGCATTGACATTAATGATCCAATGGTAAGGTTTGTTTTATTTTTACATAGTCCTTGAAAGTGGGTATGGCTTATTTTATTTATTTGTTTGTTTGTTTGTTTGTTTGTTTGTTTGTTTTTATTTATTTATGCACAGAAAACAGAAGTGTGGGGAGGTGAGAAGATTCACCAGAGACAGAGTGGTGAGCAAAATAGGCAGATTTACTGAAATACATTACTCAGGGGAGCAGCAAGCAAGACAGGAGAGGTCTGCTGCGCCATATGTTGGTTAGCTCCCTGGCCAGGGATCAAACTCAGGCCTTAGTGGTGATAGTGCTGAGACTTAACCCCTAGGCCACCAGGAAGGCCCATGGTTTATTTTAGGGGGAAAATCTCTCCAAATTATTCTCATTGTTAGGAGGCTCCCAAAAACTGTCAAAGCACAGCTGTCAAAAGACAGGAAGATAGCTGGGTTCTGACTGTGTTAATCCCCTACCAGTTTTGTGGGGGCTCACCTCTCTTGCCACAGCTAGGGAAAGCTGTGTGGCCATTAGCCTAGTGCTGTGGGACCAGCCCTGTGGCCAGCCCAGGGTTGTTGGGTGAACATTCCCCACTGTGCCTTGACTTCCCCTCCCACATTAGAGGTGATTGTGCTTGCCTCAGCTAATAGTGTGTGCTTCACATTTCCCTGTTGCCCTGAGCTTTCTAATTCCAGGCTGCTTTCTCTGGATTCTTAACTGTTTACTCTCCCTCAGTACCAGGTTCAGGAGAGGTGCCCCAGCAGGGCCTTTTCTGCTTCCTCCTTACGGCCTCACTCATATGTGTATTGTTCTGGAAAGATAAAAGACTTCCCTTTTTCCTCTCCACTACCCAGGATGATATGACTTTCTCTTAGAGGCTATGCCCTACATCACATAGAGTTGGGAGGGAAATAGGGGATCTTGAAAAATATGATGATAAAGTTCCAAGAAGAAATAAAGGGGGAAATGCTCAACAGAACTGTCATTGGTATCTAAAGGCAGTGTTTTTATTTTAGCTCTAGGGTGGAAAAAAAGCAATAATACTACTAAAGTGTTTGGATGATTGGGAAGTTGTGTAAAAAAAAAAAAAGGGAAAAATGAAAAAAAATTTATTTTATCAAAAGATAAAGGTGTTGCTGAATATCCAAAGATCAGTGTTACCTATACTTTGAAATTCTCGCCCTGGTTCAGGGAGAAAAATAAAATATTTTAGGTCATATAATACATTCATTCACCAAGAGGGATGCCTCGAGTTAAAGCTCAATTGCCAAGCACTGACCCTGCTTTTCCCACTTACTGTGTCACCTCCAATGAGTAATATATCCTCTGTGAGTCTAAGTTTCCTCCCATTAAAGTGAGGCATAATTGATTTAGACCAGAAGTCTTTAGATTGTCTCTTACCGTGAAAAAGGTAAGAACATTTTATATTACAATCCGCAATATTCATATACACAACTGAGGCAGAAATTTTACAAAACAATATTTATACTGTACTCAGATATTTTGTTTCATTTTTTGGAATGCTGGCTGTGATGCAAATTGTCTTTCTAGCTCCCTAAGAAATTGCAACTCATGATATGAATGCCATTGTATTAGGTGTTTCTGGTCCCATAAAGAGAGAGTTGTTTCCAGTCCCCAGATCTCATGGTTTCTCTGGTCCTTTGTATATGTGAAAATGGAGGTTAGTGAAGGGTATAAAACCAAGAAGTTTTGGGGCCTCATCTATGGTCACAATGCACATAGACCCACAACAGCAGTTTCCAAGTACAACTCACAACAGAAGCCCCAGTAAATCATGGTCATGGTATTACTTGATTTAATGTAATAAGCATTATACCCCTTGGGTAGAAAAAGATCCAAGAGATAATGAAATTGAAATGATTGTGAGAGACTGAACAATTATATATCCTCAAATTGAATAAACTACATGAAATGGACAGATTCCCAGAAATACACCCTACTAAGACTGAATCATGAAGAAATAGAAAATCTTAAAAGATCTGTAACTAGTAAGGTTATTGAATCAATAATCTAAAACTTCTGACATATAAAATAATCCCACCAAACATTTAAAGAATTGACACTAACTTCAGGCTCTTTCAAAAAACTGAAGAAGAGGGAACACTTTCTAACTCATTCTATAAAGAACAGCATTACCCTGATGCCAAAGCCAGACAAAGACACAGAGAAAAACAGAGACCGGCATCCTATATGAATATTAAAATGCAAAGATCCTCAAATAATACTGGCAAACTGAATTCAGCAGTATACTAAAGCAGTTACTTTTTTAAAAATTTTATTTTAATTTTGGGGTTACAATTTTGCTTTGTCATATGTGCACATGTTCCATTCATCCTCTACCAATATATTCCCAATCTGTTGCTATATTCAGTTTGTTAGGGTTTGTGGTAGATATTTGCATCTATATTCATCAGGGATATTAGTCTAAAATTTTCTTTTTTGTTCTGTCTTTGATTTTGTAAATAAGGTAACTTTGACCTCATGATATGTTTCTACCTTCTTCAATCCTTTTGAAGAGTTTGAGTAGGTTAGGATTAGTTCCTCTGTGAAGGTTGGTAGAATTCCTAGAAGAGCATTCTGGTACTGGGCTATTTTTTATAGGAAGACTATTACCCTTTCCATTTCTGCACTTGTGACTGGACTGTTTAAGGGGGCTATTTAATCCTGATTCATTCTTAAGAGATTGTATGTATCTACAAATTTGTCCATTTTTTTCTAGGTTGTCCAGTTGTTTGCATAGAGACTTGTAATAGATTCTTTTTTTCCTGTGTATTTCTGCAGTATCTGTTGTCATTTCACCACTTTTATTTCAGATTTTATTGATTTGGGTTTTCTCTCCTCTTTTCTTCATAAGCCTAGCTAATGAGCTATAAATGCCCGATTTTGTTTATTTTTTTGGAGAACCAACTTTTCACTGATCTTTGGGACTGTATTTATGTTTTCCATTTAATTTATTTCTGCTAGAATTGTTATTATTTCTTTCCTCCTACTGATTTTGGATGTCTTCACTGTTCTTTCTCTAGTTCCTTCAGCTGAAGAGTAAATTGGTTATTTGAGATATTCCTTCCTTGTTTTTTTTTTTTTTTTTTTAACGTGGGCCTGTATTATATGAACTCCCCATGTAGACTGTTTAGAGTAGCCCATAGAGTCTAGTAGCTTATCTCTCAATTTTCATTAGGTTCTAGATACTTTTTTAACTCTTCAATTTTTTCATTTATCCAGGAGTTGTTCTGAAGGTCTCCCAAGCTTTGATCTATATGGTGATTTTATTTATTTATTTATACAAGAAACTGAGTACAGGCCAGAGATGTGGGAGGGCGAGAGGATTCACCAGAGACAGAGCGGGGAGCAAAACAGGCAGACTGACCGAAAGTCCTGCTGAGGGGAGCAGCAGGCATGACAGGAGAGGTCTGCCGCACCATGTAGGTTTCTCCCTGGCCAGCTGGGAATCCAACCAGCATGCAGAGGCTGCGGACCAGCTTCACAGTGCAGCGCTCAACCCCTTGCGCCACCGCGGGGCCCTTGGCAATTGTTTTTTTGGTTGATTTCTAGTTTTATACCATTGTGGTCTGTGCAGATACTTGATATAATTTCTTTCTTTGTATGTTTTCTGAGACATGTTTTTGCTCTAGTATCTGATCTATTCTTGATAATATTCCATTGCACTAGGAAAAAAGTATACTCATTTCTTTTGGGATGGAATGCTCTATAAATGCCCAGTAAATCCATCTGTTCTAACACTTTATTTAAAGCCTTTATTTCAAGCCTTTATTTCTTTGTTAATTTTCTGTCTCTGTATGATCTATCCATTCATGTCAGTGGTGTGTTGAGGTCTCCAACAATGATTGTACTTTTGCCAATATGTTGTTTTAGTCTGTTAATGCCTGCTTTATATAACTAGGTGATCCTGTATTACATTCATAATGTTATTAACAGCTATCTCTTCCTATTGAATTGTTTCCTTGATCATTATGTAGTGTCCATTTTTGTCCCTGTTAACCTTTTTTTAGCTGAAAGTCTAGTTTATTTGATATGTGAATAGCTTTTCTGTGTATAATATTAGTTTGTAAAACCATGTTCCAACACTTTATTTATAGCTTGTTTTTTTTTTTCTTCCAGTTGTAAATGGGTCTCTTGCAAACAAAGTATAGATTACTGAAATCTTTTCATCTACACTGCTAGTCTGTCTTTTGATTTGTTAATTCAGACAGTTCATATTTAGGATGATTATTGATATAAACAATTTATTTTGCTTTTTTGAAATTTGATTATTTTTCTGTTGTTTCTTTTTCCACTTGTTTCTCTCTGCTATTTGTGGATGAATTTCTTTAGTATTTCTATCAATGTCTTTGTTTCTTTGTCCGTGGGCCTCTATTCTGGATTTTGGGTTAGTAATTACCAGGGGGTTTTACTTAAATTACTATGTCTTAAGTCCTTTATGAGCTCATGTTTGCTCTCCAACATTTAACTACTCAGGTTCTATCCATTTCTTCTTCCCCTTTAGTGGTTTGTTGGTGTTCATGCTTCTGATTTTCTATTCCTGTTGTTATTTTGCTCAGGAATTTATGTTGCAATTTTTTAATTTTCTTTTTCCTTTTTTTTTTCTTTTCTTGAAGAGCTGGTGTGGTGGAGATGAACTCCATTAGCTTCTGTTGGTTTGGGAAAGCCTATATTTCACCTTCATACATGAATGATAGTTATACAGAATAGAGAGCATTCTTGGTTGGGAGTTCTTATCTTCTAGCATTGTGAATATGCTCTTTTTTGCCTAGAGAGTGTATGGGCTGAAGTCCAGGGAGAGCATAATTTAAGAGACTTTTTAAGTTATTTTTTCCTTGCTTCCTGCAAATTTTTTCCTTTATTTTTGATTTTTGATAATTTCTCTCTATCTCTCTGAGTTTTTCCTGTGTTGTTTGTGTGATCAAATTAAATCAGACAAATTAGTAAACAAATTTAATTATATATACACATGAAGTCTACATAGACATAAGGTCTTATTCCAAGGTCAGTGAGGAATAATGAGGGTATATATCCTGAGTTACGAAGTGGGGCAGATGCCTGGGGCTTCAAGGAGTGAAAAAAGAGTCTCATGACAAGGAGGGAGTGACTCTTATGACAAAGACCAGATGCTTTGTAATTAAATATTTGTCCTGCCATATAGAAAGGCTTCTCTGATGGGTTATTTCTAGTGATAACCCTAACTCAGAGTAGGAGCTCCAGTTTTCATTCTTCAGGTATATAAAGGAGTGGTAAAACTTTCTTATGAGCCTGCAAGGCTTCCATTGATCTAAGCTCAAAATAATCCAGATTGCAAAAGTGGCATGTTGTGCTAAGGTCTGTTCTCAAAATCAGTAGGGAGGTTATCCTTTAAATAGGAATAGTAAAATTATATCTGTTCACAGATGGCACAATTTTATATGTGGGAAACTCTAATTGCTCCACCACAAAGCAAAAAATAAGACAAAAACTGTTAGAACTAATAAACAAATTCAGAGTTTCAGGATACAAAATCAACAGGCAGAAGTCAGTTGCATTTCTTTACAATAACAATGAACAATCCAAAAAAAGGGAAATTAAGAAAACAATTAGTCAAGACAGAAGAATTTATCAAAAATAGTAAAATCTTGAGGACTAAACATAACCAAAGAGAGAGAGACTTATAATGTACAAGTATCTACAATGTTGCTGAAAAAAATTTAAGTAGACATAAATAAATGGAAAGATTTATTGTGTTCATGGATTGGAATATTGCCAAAAATTTAACACTACTCAAGCAATCTACAGCTACAGTGCACTCCTTATCAAAATCTTAATGGTGAATTTTACAGAAATAGGAAAGTCCATCTTAAAATCTATGCTGTCTAAAGGGGACACCTAAATAGCCAAAATAAATTGAAAAAGCAAGTTTGGAAGTTCAAAGTTTTTATTTCAAGACTTATTGTAAGCTACAGTAACAAACCAGTGTATATTAGCTTAAGGAAAGAAAATAGAATGATGGAATAGAATAGAGCACAGAAATTAACTCTCTTATACATGGTCAAATGATTTTCAGCAAGGGTGTCAAGACCGTTCAAGGAGAAAGGGTAGTCTTTTTTAAAATGTTGTTGAGAAAACTGGGAATCCATATGTTAAATAATGACTTCAAACACTTATCTGTGTCATATACAAAAAGATTAACTCAAAAAAGAGATCACTTGAATGGAGTGCAAAGATTTTTTCCCAATTAATGGGGTGTCTCTCTGTTTGGTTAATGTCTCTTTGGCTGTACAGAAGCTTTTCGGTTTGATGTAATCCCAGGGTTTATCTTTGCCTTCACTATCACTGCTTTGGGTGGTGAGTCTTTAAACATGTTATTGCGATGTATGTCTTACAGCTAGAAGGAATTATGCTCAGTGAAATAAGCCAGAAGGAAAAAGAAAATTATCGGATGGTTTCACTTATAACAGGAATATGGGGGAACCAAATAAAACATCAGTGTAAAAAAAGGTAGTAACAGTACAAAACACAGCAAAGCAAAAACAGACAATTATGAATCAAAGACATGCTGTGGGGTAGGGGGAGGGAGAGGGATCAGAGGGAGGGAGGGGAAGAGCAGGAGACTGTGGTGGTGGTACACAGGTGCCTTGGGGAAGGAAATTCTATGGGGACTCAACCTGAGGGGATGGGGGGAAGCAAATATTGTTTTTAAAAAATTAAAATTTATAAAAAAAAGAGATCAAAAACTTAAATGTAAAAGCTAAAACTATCAACTCTTAGAAGAAAATAGTGGGGGGGAGGGATTTAGTGACACTGAATTTGGCAATGATTGGATATAACAACAAAAAAGGCAGCAAAAGGAAAAGATTAATTGGACTTCATCAAAATTAAAAACATTTGCTTGTCAAAAGACACTACCAAGAGAATTAAAAGGGAACTCATGGAATGAGAAAATATTTGTAAATCATATATCTGATAAGGAGTAATGTCCAGAATATATAAGGAACTCCTACAGCTTGTAAAATAACCTATTTAAAAAAAAAAACAGGCAATAGATTTGAATAGATATTTATCCAAAAAAGATGCATAAAGGACCAATAAGCACATGAGAAGAACCCAGTATCACTAATTGTAGTAAGTAGTTTTTTTGTGTCAACTTGATTCTACTAAGGGATGCACAGAGGACTGATAAAACATTATTTCTGGATGTGTACAAACAGCACAAAACCATTTCTGGATGTGTACAAACAGCACAAAACCAACTGATTCTGTTATCTGGAGTATGCTGATTTAATATACTATTAAGGAAATGCAAATCAAAACCATAATTAGATAATACAATATACCCACTAGGATGACTATTATAAAAAAAAAAAAGAAAATAGCAAGTGTTAGCTACATTGTAGAACAAGTGGAACACTTGTGTATTGCTGGTGAGAATGTAAAATGGTACAGTCACTGTGGAAAACAAGATAAAGAATAAGATTTATTCCTTAAAAAGTTAAGCATACAACAGTAAGACCCTGGAGCCCCATCAGGAGGGTACCAGAGTGGCCAGAGACCTTGCAACCTTATGCAAGATCCCACCAGTCCTCACCTAGACATGCAGAGGCTCTATGACTTACTGTGAGAGGCTACCAGTGCCTTCTTGGGCCAATGAAGCCCCAGAACCATATCAGGGAGGGTATCAGAGCACCCAGAGGCTTTTTTACAACCTCCCAGAGGATCCAGCTGGCACCTGCCAGACCAGCATACACTTTGCACCACTCTTTGGGACCTTACCCTGCACCCACTTGCACCTAGAAAGACCTTGTGACTTCCCATGACATCCCCACCAGAATCTACACAAAAAGGTGAGACCTCACACCTCACACCCACATCAAGGAGTGAGCCAGAGTGGCCAAAGGCTTCACAACCACATATGAGACCTCGACCAGCAATTCAGCAGATAGGTGAGAACCCTGAAAGTAAGGGGGGAGGAGCCGTACCCAGAGGAAGCCCCACACACAGCATCTGGGATCCAAAGCTAATAATGGGCAGAAGAAAAAAAACAAAAAAAAACAGAAACAAAAACAAAAAACAGCAACATAAGTCCCCAAGAGAAAAGTACAACACAGAGAAAGAATAAATAACCAATTCACAGACATGGAAGCTGTGTTCTCCCTATCAGATACAGAGTTTAGAATTGTAGTGATAAGGAATTCAAAGAAATGAACGTTCTTAGAAATGAAATCAATAACCTGAAGACAGAAAATGAGGCTTGAGCTATTATTAAAATGCAGTTTCAGGATTTCAAAAGAGAAATACAGGAAATGAAAAACTCAAGAGAAAGTTGTGGAAGATGAAGTGGAACAATGAGTCAGTGTAACTGAAGATGCAAATGTACAAAGAATCCTGGTAGAGAAAGAACAAGAAAAATGAAATTTTAAAAGATGAAGAAACACTCTAAAAGCCATCCAAGTCCATGAGAAAAGGCAGAATAAGAGTAATAGCTATACCAGAGGCAGAGGAGAGAAAGGAACAGAAATGTATTTAGAGAAATAATGGAGGTGCCTAGCCTGGTGGTGCAGCGGTTGAGCTTTAGGCTGCGAAGCTGCCTGCAGCCTCTGCAGCACCAGTTCGATCCCTGGCCAACGGCAAGGGTCCCACATGGCGCAAGAGACCTCTCCTGCAGTGTCTGCTGCTCCCCTCAGCAGTGTATTCTGTCGGTCTGCCTGTTCTGTTCCCCGCTCTGGCTCTGGTGAATTCTCTCACCCTCCCATGCTTCTGACTGTACCCAGTGCTTGTATAAATAAATCTTGAAGGAAAAAAAAAGAAAAAGAAAAAGAAATAATGGAGGAAAACTTCCTGAGCCTAAAGAAGGGAATAAATCTGCAAATCCAGGAAGCTAAAAGAACCCCAGCCTACTAGACTGACAGCAAGATATATACTAGTGAAAATTCCAAAAATTCAGGGCAAAGAAAGAATACTGAAGAATACTGGCAAGGGGGGTAAGCAGATAATCTATAAAGGTACCCCCGATAGGCAGCCATCAGACTTCTCTGAAAAAATACTATGAGCTAGGAGAAAATGGATTGGCATTTGAATAGTGAGAAAAAACTTATACTCAAGAATACTCTGTCCTGTAAGACTCTCCTTCATATGTGAAGGAGGAATAAAGGCCTTTCAGACATACAGAAGCTCAAGGAGTTTGGAAACACTAAATCACTCCTCCAATAAATATTGACAGGAAGAGGCACATTGAAACCAAAAAACCTACACATAACTAAATAAGGAAACAAATTAACCCACAAAAATTGAGAATTAAATGGCAGAAGAAACTATCACATATCAGTAATCTCTTTAAATGTAAATAGGCTGAACACACCAATTAAAAGACACAGTGTATCTAGTTAAATCAGCAAATGTAATCCAACCTTCTGCTGTCTCCAGAAGACACACCTAAACTCCAAAAACAAAATTAGGCTCAAAGTAAAGGGCTGGAAAACAATCCTACAAACCAGTGGGACCCTGAAAAAGACAGGGACAGCCATACTTACATCAGACAAAATACATCTTTTTAAAAAAAGATAAAAAGAAACAGGGAGGGACACTCTATAATGATAAAGGGAACAATACATCAAGAAGATTTATTGATACATATATACACCAAATGAACAAAAAGAAAAATGAACAAATCCAAAAGCCAATAGAAGAACAGAACTAACAAAAATCAAAGCAGAAGCAAATGAAATAGAAATTTAAAAGACAGTCTAAAAGATCATCAAAACCAAAACACATTAGGCAACTACCATCAACTCTGAAAATAAACATTGGAAAAAACAAATTTGTGGTAGGAGTTTCAACACCCCTCTCTCAGCAATGGACAGATCAATTAGACAGAAAATAAAGAGGGATAAAAGAGCCTTAAATAGGGCCTCCCCGGTGGCGCAGTGGTTGAGCTCTGGGTTGCGAAGCTGCCCGCGGCCTCTGCGGCACCGGTTCAATCCCCGGCTGCTCCCCAGCCACTGGAGGAGGGTCCCACATGGTGTGCAGACCTCTCCTGCCACCCACTGCTCCCCTCAGCAGTGTACTTCGGTTCCTCTACCTGCTCTGCTCCCCGCTCTGGTTCTGGTGAATTCTCTCACCCTCCTGCGCTTCTGACTGTACCCAGTGCATGTATAAACAAACAAACAAACAAACAAATAAGTAAATAAAACATGCGTCTATAAAAAAAAAAGCCTTAAATAGAGATTAGATCTCTTTGACCTCGTAGACATATACAGAGTATCACCCCCCAAAAAGTAGAATATACATTTTTCTCAAGTGCACATGGCACATTCTCCAGGATAGGCCATGTTCTGGAACACAAAACAAAGATCAATAAATTCATGAAGATTGAAATCCCAACATCTTCTCCAATCACAAAGGTATCAAAAGAAAGCATGGAAATCTTTTAATATATGGAGACTGGACAACACACCACTGAAAGACCACTAGGTTAATGAGGAAAACAAGGAGGAAATTATAAAATACCTTAAAACAAATGAAAACAAGCACACAACCATCCAAAACTTATGGGATGCAGCAAAAGCAATACTAAGAGGAAACTATATAGCAATATAGCCCCACATCAAGAAATAAGAGCTCAAATAAATAACCTTCTCTTTCAATTTGAGGATTTAGAAAAAGAAAAACGAACAAATCCAAAAGCCAATAGAAGAACAGAACTAACAAAAATCAAAGCAGAAGCAAATGAAATAGAAATTTAAAAGACAGTCTAAAAGATCATCAAAACCAAAACCTTATTCTTTGAAAAATATAAATAAAATATACAAGCCTCTGGCAAAGCTCACCAAAAGAATAAGGGAGAAATTTCAAATAAGTAAAATCAAAAACAAAAACCAAGAAATCATAACAGATGCTGTACAAATTCAGAGGAAAATTAGAAATTACTGTGAACATCTATGTGCTAACAAATACCATAACCTAGGGTAGATGGACAAATTCTTAGAATTATACAGTCATTCAAGATTGAATAGGGCAGAAATAGAAAACATGAACAAACCAATCACAAGTAAGGAAAATGAAATACTAATCAAAACTCTCCAAAAAACAAGAGTCCTGGACCAGATGGTTTCACAAATGAATTTTACCAAACCTTCAATTGTGCTCAAACTCTTCCCCCAAAAAGAAATTCTTCCAAATACTTGTTATGACCCCAACATTACTCTAGTACCAAAACCATAGACAACACAAAAAAGAAATTTGCAGACCAATCTCCCTAACAAACACAGGCATTAAAATTCTGAATAAAATCCTAACAAACCAAATCCATCAGTGCATTAAAAGGATAATACACCATGACCAAATGGGATTGACACCAGGTACATAAGAATGGTTTAACATCTGAAAATCAATCAACATAATTCACCACATCATCAAAAAGAAAGATAAATACCATATCAATAGATGCTGAGAAAGCATTTAATGAGATTCATCCATTTATGTTGAAAACCCTTTTAAAAAACTGGCAATAAACAAATCATACCTTAATGTAATTTTTTTAAAGTTATTTACTACAAACCCATAGTTAAATGTCATTCTCAATGGTGTTAAAAAATGAAAACTTTTCCACTAAAATCTGGTATAAAAAAGACAAAAGATATCCACTCTAATCAGTGCTATTCAACATAGCATTGGAAGTTCTAGCTAGAGTGATTAGATGAGAGAAAAATATAAAAGGAATCCAGATTGGGAAAGAAGTAATGCTGTCATTATTTGCAGATGACATGATAATATACATAGAGAACCCCCAAGACTACATGGAAAAACTAATTTAAACAATCACTTTAGCAAAGCAGCAGGGTAGATAATCAACACACATATTTCAGTTACTTCCAATACACAAAAATGAAATAAAAGAGGAAGAAATTAAGAAAATTATCACATTTACAATTACACCAATTTAAAAAAATAAATACCTAGGAGTAAACCTAACATAGGAGGTAAAAGATCTATACAAAGAAAACAGTAAGATGTTGTTGAAAGAAATAGAAGACACAACGAAATGGAAAAATATTCCCTGCTCATGGACATTGTCATAATGGCCATTCTACCCAAAGAAATATACAGATTCAATGCAATTCCAATAAAAATATCAGTGGCTTGTTTCAAAGCACTGGAGCAAACACTATTGAAATTCATATGGAATTACAAAAGACCCTGAATAGCAACATCAATCTTGATAAAGGGGAAAGAGAATGGAGGTATCATTCCATACCTTAAGCTATAATATAAAGCCATAATAATTAAAACAGCCTGGTACTGGAACAAAAACACATAGACCAATGGAATAGAATTGAGAGCCCAGAAATAAACCCATATATATAAGTGTGTGTGTGTGTGTGTGTGTGTGTATACAGTTAATATTTGAGATAGGCATGCAGTTAATCTTTGAGATAGGCATCGAAATATATACTGGAACAAGATAACCTCTTCAATAAATGGTGTTGGGTAAACTGGACAACTGAATGCAAAAGAATCAAACTAGACCACAATCTCACACCATCCGCTAAAGTCAACTTAACATGGATCAAAGATTTGAATGTAAGACCTGTAATCATAAAATACATAGAATAAAACACAGGTAAAACATTTCATGACATAAACTTCAGTGATACCTTTAGGGATTCATCCCCAACAGCAAGGAAAACAGAACAGAATATAAACAGCTGGGACTACATCAAACAGAAAAGTTACTATATAGTGAAAGAAACATAACTTAAACAAAAAAAAAATCCTACTGAATAAGAGAATATATTTTCATACCATATATCTGACAAAGGACTGATATAAAAGATATACAAAGAACTCTTAAAACTCTATAAAAACAAAGAAAATAATCCAATCAAAAATGGGCAAAAGAACTAAACAGACACTTCTCCAATGAAAACATTCAAAAGACCAGCAGATACATAAAAAAAAGTTCACAATCACTTATGCAAATCAAGACCACAGTGAGAGATAGTATCTCACACCTGTGAGAATGGCCCCATATCAAAAAGACCAGAAACAACAAAGGCTGGCAAGGATGTGGAAAAAAAGGAACCTTCCTGCACTGCTGTGGGAATGCAAACTGCTCAGGCCCTTATGGAAAGCAGTGTGGAGATGTCTCAAAACATTAAAAATGGAAGGTGGCTGTCAGTTCAGTGAAGAGAGTAATCTAGCAAGGCAGCTGCTGGACATCTTGCAACACCAGTATCTGCTCCCCAGGAAAAGCTTTGTTAACCAGACATTGATGAACCCAGAGCATGCACTAAGGTTTGGGCACTGTGCTGGGTGATTGGGATCCACACAAAGGTGTAGCCTTAGAAGGGTCAGCAAGCAAAGGTGAGCAGCAAGACCAGGAGAGCGCCCACCTTCCTACACACAGCTGTTGGAGGACAGCGACCCCTGTGCACCCACACACCCTGTTTGGAAAAGTGAGTAAAGCAAGGAAGACAGAAGGAGAGCCCAGCCCCACAGGGAGCAGCAACCACTTGGGAGAGTGTCTTTTAGCTCAAGCACAGTGTTAGAGTCTGTGTGAAACCCTAAGCTCCTGCACCAACTCCGCCCAGCATTGTAAGTTAAGATGTGCAAGTAGCAGATTAGCTGCTAGGCAGGATTCCCCATGGAGGTGAGTGAACAGCTCCGGGATGCCATTGGAGAAAAATAAAGACTCCCAGGAGACCTACAAATAGCCCAAGGCCAGCCAGTAAGCTTGTGCGGAAAAGCGGCGCACTTGAAAAGCATACGCAGATCGGGGCTGCCCAGGTCCCACGCCTGTGACCGAGGCTTGCAGGGAGATGCGCGGGGGCCCTCACTGAGGTGAATGTCCCTCACTGAGTAATCAGAAACCAGGCGCCCGGACTCGGGAGTAGGGTGCAAAAGGCGCCATTTCTGCGGACACTGAACTGGGCTACAACCTGCATCCTAGACCTGAGGGCTTTGGGAACTGAGACCCGGGGCACGAAATTCAGGGCTGGGTTCCCCGTGATGGTGGGGCACAAGGCAGACACAGCACCCCCACGCAGTTGAGGCTCTCCATGCCACTCCCACTCTGTTTCCCGGGACCCACGGGCTTAAAAAGTTCCCAAAGGACACTAGGAAAGATCTCTGGCGCCACCTAGTGACCAGGAAAAAATCACCAACACTCTAGAGTTGGAAACCAGGGATCACAAAAACACCCTCAGGCACTGAGAGATGGTGGGCCACGCAAACGGGGGTAAGGAGGGAAATAAGGCGTGGAGCAAGACCCTATCCTCGAACTGAGAGCTAGGCACAGGATCCAGGGCGTGGGATGTGCCATAGCAGCGGGCACTGTACAGGGTGACAGCCAGCGTTTTGGATCTGATAGCCCTGGAACTGAGAACTAGAGTGCAGACTTCAGGGTGTGGGATGCATACAGCTGCAGGCACACCCCCCTGGTGAACACAGGGCAGACACAGCACCTGGCTTGAATAAGAGCCCCTGTGTTGAGGTTCTCCCCTGCGCACCCCCTCCACCACTCAGAGAACCACTGGGAAAAAGCACAGGTCAGCAAGTATGGGTCTCTGGTGCCACCTCGTGACCATAACTAAATCACCAACTAGCTGATTCCCTGTTAGAACTGAAAAATACAGAGGGAGGGAACTGTAAGGGACAGAGCCCAGCATCACAGCATCAATACCCTGGTGGAGTTTTGGCCTACCAGTGCTGGTCTCAATCTGGTAAACAGTTTCCAACACCCCTAAAGGAGCACTCCAAAGAGATGCCGGCCAACACCAGTGGCACAATGTCCCAACGCATAGAACTAATTAGAAAGCAAATAACAGGGAGAAGAAAAAATATAAATAACCAAGCAAGCCAGCAGGAGGACACACCACAAAAAGAAACACTGTCACCAGAGCTCAACAATGACATGGAAGAACTTCTTGGCCTGTCAGATAGAGAATTAATAATGATCCTGATTTAAAAGCAGAAAGAAAACAAAAAGGAAAAAAATGAGTTGAGACAAATAATCACTGAACAGAAGAATGAAATTGAGACCTTAAGAAAGGAAAGAAAAGAAATGCTTTTTAAAAAGATTACTAAAAAAAAAAAAAAAAAAAAAAATAAAAAGATTACTAGAAGAGATAAAGAACTCTGGGAAAAGCAATGAAAACAGGATCGATGAAATGGAAGAATGAATCAGTACTATAGAAAATACAGAAATAAAAAGAGCCAAAAGAGAAATGGAGAGAGAAGTGCAAAGGAAGCAGTATGAGGAGACTCTTAGGCAATTATCAGACTCCATAAAGAGAGGAAATGTAAGAGTTATAGGCATTCCAGAAGGTGAGGAGAGAGACAAAGGAATTGAGAAATTATTCAAGGAGATAATTGAAGAAAACTTCCCAAGCATGATAAAGGAGATGAATATCGACATACAAGAAGTGAGAAGAACTCCCAATTACCATAATAAAAAGAAAGCTACATCAAGACACCTAATAGTAAAGCTTGCAAGAGTCCAAGACAAGGAAAAAATAATGGAGCTGACAAGGGGGAAGAAACAGATAATTTATAAGGGAAAACCAATCAGGTTAACTTCTGATTTCTCCAGAGAAACATTACGGGCAAGAAGAGAATGGAGTAACATATTCAGCAAACTTCAAGACAGCAAATGCCAACCAAGAATACTTTACCCTGCAAAGCTCTCCTTCCTCTATGAAGAAAAAATATGGACCTTCTCAGACAAACAGAAGCTCCAGAAATTCATTACAACTAAACCCCCACTCCAAAAAATTCTACAGAAGTCCTAAAGCCAAAACAAACAGAAGAATGAATAAGAAGAACAGAATAAAGCAAGGAATAAAATCACAAAAAAGACAAACAAAATGGCAAACACAGATGCCAATATATCAATATTAACTCTAAATGTAAATGTATTAAACTCATCAGTAAAAAGACAGAGAGTAGCAGACTGGATTAAAAAACAAAATCCAACCTTCTGCTGTCTCCAGGAAACACATTTAACCACAAAAGATAAACACAGACTGAAAGTAAAAGGGTGGAAAACAATCCTACAATCAAATGAACCAAAAAAGAAGGCAGGAACAGCCATACTTATATCAGATGAAATAGACTTAGACTTCAAATTAAAAAAAAGTAAAAAGAGACATAGATGGACACTACATTATGATCAAGGGGGACAATACATCAGGAAGATATAACACTCATCAACATATACTCACCAAATAAGGGGCACCAAAATATATTAGACAATTATTATCAGCTCTGAAAACAGATATTAAAGAAAATACATATATAGTGGGAGACATCAACACCCCACTCTCACCAATGGACAGGTCAATGAGACAAAAAATAAACAAAGACACTAGAGCCCTAAATAAAGACATAGAACTCATGGACTTAAAAGACATCTATACCTTTCCGCGCTGCCAAGAGAGGGGTCCATATGGAGTTGTTCTGGGCTCCCATTGTAACTTAAAGGGGAAACTTTCACAATGTCCGGAGCCCTCGATGTCCTGCAAATGAAGGAGGAGGATGTCCTCAAATTCCTTGCAACAGGAACCTACTTAGGTGGCACCAACCTTGACTTCCAGATGGAACAGTACATCTACAAAAGGAAAAGTGATGGCATCTATATCATAAATTTGAAGAGAACCTGGGAGAAGCTCCTGCTGGCAGTTCGTGCCATTGTTGCCATTGAAAATCCGGCTGATGTCAGTGTCATATCGTCCAGGAACACTGGCCAGCGAGCTGTGCTAAAGTTTGCTGCTGCCACTGGAGCCAATCCTATTGCTGGCCGCTTCACTCCTGGGACCTTCACTAACCAGATCCAGGTAGCTTTCCGGGAGCCAAGACTTTTGGTGGTTACCAATCCCAGGGCTGACCACCAGCCTCTCACAGAGGCATCCTACGTTAACCTGCCTACCATTGCTCTGCCTACCATTGCTACACACTCTCCTCTGCGCTATGTGGACATTGCCATCCCCTGCAACAATAAGGGAGCTCACTCAGTGGGTTTCATGTGGTGGATGCTGGCCCGGGAAGTTCTACGCATGCATGGCACCATCTCCCGTGAACACCCTTGGGAGGTCAGGCCTGATCTCTACTTCTACAGAGATCCTGAAGAGATTGAAAAGGAAGATGAGGCTGCTGCTGAAAAGGCTGTGACCAAGGAGGAATTTCAGGGCAAATGGATGGCTCCAGCTCCTGAGTTTACTGCTACTCAGACTGACTGAAGTGGCAGACTGGTCTGAAGGCGTGCAGGTGCCCTCTGTACCTATCCAGCAGTTCCCTACTGAAGACTGGAGCGCCCAGCCTGCCACTGAAAACTGGTCTGTAGCTCCCACTGCTCAAGCCACTGAGTGGGTGGGAACAACCACTGAGTGGTCTTAAGCTGTTCTTCCAGAGACTTGAACAGAAAGTGGAAATAAGGTTAATGGAAAATAAACAGTTTGTAAAAGTTGAAAAAATAAATAAATAAAAGACATCTATAGGACACTGCACCCCCAAAAATTTGAATACACATTTTTTTCAAGTGCGCATGGATCATTCTCCAGAATTGATCAAATATTGGGCCACAAGACAAACATCAACAGATACATGAGAATCAAAATCATTCCAAATATCGTCTCAAATCATAAAGGCATCAAGCTAGAAATAAATCATGAAAAAAAAACAAGGAACCTTCCCACTTTATGGAGATTGAAATCCACACTGCTGGAAGACCACTGGACTAATGAGGATATCAAAGAAAATTAAAAAATACTTTGAGTTGAATGACAAGGAGGACACCACTTTCCAGAATGTATGGGATGCAGCAAAAGCAGAAATAAGAGGAAAATATATAGCAATACAGGCTCACATCAACAAACAAGAAAGAACTCAAAGAAACAATCTAACCTCACATCTCAAAGAACTAGAGAAAGAACAACCAAAAAAACCCAAAAGCCAGTAGAAGTAAGGAAATAATAAAAATCAAAGCAGAAATAAATGAATTAGAAATTTAAAAAACAATCCAAAAGATCAATGAAACTTAAAGTTGGTTCTTTGAAAAAGTAAACAAAAGAGACAAACCTCTAGCCAGGCTCACAAAGAGAAAAACGGGAGAAAACACGTATAAATAGGATTATAAATGAAAGAAGAGAAATCACAACAGACTCAGTAAAAATCAAAAGAATAATAGAGATTACTATGAACACTTATATGCAAACAAATTTAACAACATCTCTAGAAGAGATGGACAAATTCCTAGAATGATGCAATCATCCAAAGCTGGACAAAGAAGAAATAGAACAACTAAACAGACCAATTAAAGAAGTGAAATTGAAGCAGTAATCAAAGCACTCCCCCCAAAACAAAAGCCCAGGCCCAGACAGCTTCACAAATGAATTCTACCAAACAATCAGCAGTGAATTAGTGCCTATCCTACACAAACTCTTTCAAAAAATTGAAAAAGAAGGAATACTACCAAATACGTTCTGCGAAGCAAACATTACACTAATACCAAAACACAACAAAGACAGCACAAAAAAAGAAAATTACAGGCCGATCTCCCTAATGGACAATGATGCAAAAATCCTCAACAAAATCCTTGCCAACAGAATCCAACAATGCATCCATAAGATAATTCACTACAACCAAGTAGGATTTATTCCAGGGACACAAGGAGGGTTCAACATCCGAAAATCAATCAATGTAATCCAACACATAAACAAAAAGAAATATAAAAACCATATGATAATATCAATAGATGCTGAGAAAGCATTCGACAAAGTACAATACCCATTTATGATAAAGGCCTTTAAAATTCTCGGGATACAAGGAACATACCTCAACATCATAACGGCCATCTATGACAAGCCCACAGCCAATATCATTCTCAATGGTGAAAAACTGAAAGTATTCCCATTAAGATCTGGAACAAGACAAGGATGTCCACTCTCACCACTGCTTTTCAACATAATACTGGAAGTCCTAGCCAGAGCAATAAGACAAGAGAAAGATATACAAGGAATCAAAATAGGCAAGGAAGAAGTCAAACTATCACTATTTGCGGATGATATGATATTATATATAGAGAACCCCAAAAACTCCACAGAAAAACTAATTCTACTAATCAATCAGTTTAATAAAGTGGCAGGATACAAAATCAATGAAAAAAATCAGTAGCCTTCCTATACACAAATGGTAAATCTGAAGAAGAAGAAATCAAGAAAACCATTCCTTTTATTATTGAAACAAAAAAAAATCAAATACTTCGGAATAAACCCAAAAAAAAAAGTAAAGGACCTGTACAAAGAAAACTATAAAACACTGTTAAAAGAAATAGAAGTAGACACAAAGCAATGGAAGGACATCCCCTGCTCATGGATCAGAAGAATTAGCATTATCAAAATGGCCATCCTACCAAAAGTAATTTACAGATTCAATGCTATTCCAATTAAAATTTCAATGTTATTCTTCAAAGAAACAGAAAAAATATTGATGAAATTCATATGGAGCCACCAAAAACCCCGAATAGCCAAAACCCTCCTGAAAAAAAAAGAAGGGAATGGAGACATCACTCTCCCAGACTTCAAACTATACTACCAAGCCATAATAATCAAAACTGCATGGTACTGGAACCAGAACAGACACATGGACCAATGGAACCGAACAGAAAACCCAGAAATAAACCCACAGAGTTATGGTCAACTAATCTTTGACAAAGGAGCAAAGAATATACACTGGAGCAAAGAAAGTTTGTTCAATAAATGGTGCTGGGAAAACTGGGTCGCTGCATGCAAAAGAATGAAGCTTGACCTCACACCATGCACAAAACCAACTCAAAATGGATTAAAGAACTAGACATAAGACCAGAAACCATAAAATATATAGAAGGAAATATAGGCGAAACACTACATGACATGCACCTCAAAGACATCTTTACAGATGCATCTCCCAAAGCAGTGATAGTGAAGGCAAAGATAAACAGCTGGGACTACATCAAATGAAAGAGCTTCTGCACAGCAAAAGAGACAATAACAAAAACAAAGAGAAACCCCACCGACTGGGAGAACATTTTTGCACACAACACTAATGATAAAGGGCTGATCACAAAAATCTACGAAGAGCTGATGAGACTCAACAAAAACAAAGAACATAATCCAGTCAAAAAATGGGCAGAAGAGCTAAAAAGAAACTTCTCTGAAGAGGAAATACAAATGGCCACCAGGCATATGAAAAAATGTTCAACATAACTTGCGATCAGGGAAAGGCAAATCAAAACTACAATCAGATACCATCTTACACCAGTGAGAATGGCACATATTAAAAAAACTAGCAACAACAAATGTTGGCAAGGATGTGGAGAGAAAGGAACTTTCCTGCACTGCTAGTGGGAGTGCAAACTGGTCCAACCACTATGGAAAGCTGTGTGGAGATTTCTGGACCTACTAAACATAGAGCTTCCATATGATCCAGCAATTCCACTCCTAGGTATTTACCCAAAGGACACAGAAACATCAATTCCAAAGAGCACCTGTACCCCTATGTTTAGAGCAGCACAATTTATAATAGCTAAGCTTTGGAAACAACCCAAATGCCCAAAAATAGATAACTGGATCAAGAAGATGTGGTCCATATACACAATGGAATATTACTCAGCAATCAAAAAAGATAAACACACGCAGTTTGCAGCAACATGGATGGAACTGGAAGCAATCATGCTCAGCGAAATAAGCCAGAAAGAAAAAGAAAAATACCACATGGTCTCACTCATAACAGGAATCTAGAAAACCTAAATATGGACCAGGAAAAAGAATAACTATAAGAAAGAAAAAAATCAAAATCAACAAACAACTATGAACCAGAGACACTCTTTGGTGGGGGGAGGAGAGATTGGGGTCAAAATCGGGGTTGCAATTGTATGGGGAATATAAAAATTTAAAAAAAGGATGTGCACATTGAGGAAAAGACCAGCAGCATACAGAGACTCAGTTATCTTCAGGGCTAGCGCTCATCAGCCTATCCACAGCATCACAGTCCTTGCAAAGTCGGGTGTAACAAAACCAGACTTGGCCAGGCCACGAGTCCTCAATATCCCAATCCAAGCACCCCTAAGAGATGTCCACCAGCACCAGTGATACAGTGGCCCACGGTGCAGAACAAATTCGAAAGCAAACAACAGTGAAAATGAAAAATACAAAGTCAAGCAAGCCCTCTGGGGAATGACACACCACAAAAAAAAAAAAAAATCAGCCACCAGAACTCAACACTGACATGGAAGAATTTCTCTGCCTGACAGAGAATTCTGCAGAAAGCAATGAAAATAGAAGTGATGAAATGGAAGAATGAATCATACTCTCGAAGATACAGATAAAAAAAGAACCAAAAAAGCAAAGGAACATGATGGACAAAGGAAAAAGAATGAAGACACATTTTGAGAAATATCTGACACCATGAGGAAAGAAAATATAAGTTATAGGAATTATAGAAGGGGAAGAGAGAGACAAAGGAACTGAGAACATATTCCAGGAAATAATTAAAGAGAGGTTCCTGATATGAAGAAGGAAATGAAAATAGAAAATAGAGGAAGCTAGAAGAACACTGAATTACCACAATGACAGGAGAACTACAAGGCATGTAATAGGCCTCCAAACATCCAAAACAAAGGAAAAATAATGAAGATGACAAGGGGCAAGAAACAGATAACTTATAAAGGAAAAACAATTAGGCTGACATGAGACTTCTCTGAAGAATCACCATGGGCAAGAGAATGGAGCAACATATTTAAAAAGCTCCAAGATAGAATATTCCAGCCAAGAATACTTTATCCTGGGGCCTCCCTGGTGGCACAAGGGGTTAAGACACAGCACTATGAAGCCATCCACAGCCTCTGTAGCATAAGTTCGATCCCCCACCAGGGAGGTGACCTACATGGCACAGCAGACCTCTCCTGCCTCGCCCACTGCTCTCCTCAGCAGTGTCTTTCAGTGGATCTGCCTGTTCTGTTCCCCACTGTCTTTGGTGGATCCTCTCACTCCCCACACCTCTGATCTATACCCCAGTTCTTGTATGCATAAATAAATAAGTCTTTGAAAAAAAAGAATACTTTATCCTGCAAAATTCTCCTTCCTATATGAAGGAAAAATAAGGACCTTCTCAAACAAATAAAACATTCAGAAATTTGCTACTACTAAACCCCCACTCCAAGAAATATTACAAGAAGCCTTAAAATATAAACCAACAGAAGAATGAACTGGAAGAACTGAACAAGGTAAGGAATACAAACATAAAACTATAAACAAAATGGCAACTATAGACACTCATGTATGAATAATGATCTTAAATGTAAATGGACTAAATTCATCAGTTAAAAGACACAGGGTAGCTTCATTGGATAAGAAAACAGAACCCAACTTTGTGCTGTCTCCAGGAAACACACCTAAGAGCCAAAGATAAGCATAGATTAAAAATAAAGGGCTAGAAAATAATTCTACAAGCAAATGGCCCCCAAAAGAAGGAAGGGGTAGCCACACTTATATCATATAAAATAGACTTCAAACTAAAAAAGGTAACAAGAGTCACTACATAATCATCAAGGGGACAGTACACCAGGAAGTTATAATACTAATCAATATCTATGCACCCAGTGAAGGAGCACCAAAATATATTAGACAATTACTTTCAAATCTGAAAAAAGACATTGGAGAAAATATGTACGTGGTAGACTTCAACACCCCACTGTCACCAAAGGACAGATCAATGAGACAAAATATAGGAAAAGCCTTAAAGACATAGAACACATGGGCCAAAAGACATCTATAGGACACTGCATTCAAAAAGCACTGAATAGGGCCTCCCCTGGTGGCACAGCGGTTGAGCGCTGGGTTGCAAAGCTGCCCACAGCCTCTGCAGCGCTGGTTCGATCCCCAGCCGCTGGGCGAGGGTCCCACATGGCGCGCAGACCTCTCCTGCCTCACCCGCTGCTCCCCTCAGTAGTGTATTTCGTCAGTCTGCCTGTTCTCTTCCCCGCTCTGGTGAATTCTCTCACCCTCCCACGCTTCTGACTGCACCCAGTGCTTGTATAAATAAATAAATAAATCTTAAAAAAAAAAAAAAGCACTGAATACACATTCTTCTCAAGTGCACATGTATCATTCTCCAGGATAGATCATCTACTGGGACGCCAGACAAATATCAGCAAATACACGAAGATCAAAAACATACTAAACCATCTTCTCTGACCATAAAGGCATCAAACTAGAAATCAACAATGAAAAGAAAGCAAGGACCCTCCCTCGCCCATTACATGGAGAATAAAGAACATGCTGCTGAAAGACCACTGTATCAATGAAGAAATCAAAAAAGAAATTAATAAATACATCAAGACAAATGACAAAGAAGATACAATTTTCCAGAATATATGGGACACAGCAAATGCAGTATAAGAGGAAAGTATATAGCAATAGACCCAAATAAAGAAACAAGAGTCCAAATAAAACCTAATCTCCCATCTCAAAAAACTAGAAAAAGAACAACAAAAGACCCAAAAAACAGTAAAATAAAAGGAAATAATAAAAATTCAAAAGAAATAAATAGAAATATAAAAAGATGATCCAAAATATTGATGAAACCAAAAGGTGGTTCTTTGAAAATAACAGACAAGCACTAGTTAGGCTCACAAAGATAAAAAAGGGGGACAATTCAAAAAGAATCACAAATGAAAGAGGAATAATTACAATAGACACAGCAAAAATCCAGAGGATAATCAGAGATTACTATAAAGTTATATGCAAACCATTTCAACAATCTGGGTGAGATGGACAAAGTTTTAAAACTATACCCAAGGCTGAATAAAGAAGAAACCAAAACCATGTATTCATATCAATGTATTCATATCAATAGATGCTGAGAAAGTATTTGATGAAGTCCAATATCCATTTATGATGGAAGTCCTTGAAATTTTTGGAATAGAAGGAACATAGCTCAACATAATAAAATCCATATATGACAAACCTACAGCCAATATCATTTTAATGGTGAGAAACTAAAAGCCTTCCCTTTAAGATCAGAAAGAATACAAAGATGTCCATTCTCGCCACTGCTTTTCAATATAATACTGAAGTCCTCGCTAGAGCAATTAAGCAAGAGAAAGACATACAAGGAATCCAAATAGGGAAAGAAGAAGTAAAACTATTACTATTCACAGATGATATAATAATATATATGGAGAACCCTAAAAACTCCGTAGAAAAATTAATTAAAACAATAAACCAGTTTAGTGAAGTAGCAAGTAACAAAATCAACACACAAAAATCAGTAGCCTTCTTATATGCAAACAATATATCTGAAGAAGAAGAAATCAAGAAAAACATCCCATTCACAATTGTACCAAAAAAAAATTAAATACCTGGGAATAAACCTCACAAAGGATTTTTACCTCCTATACAAAGGCCTATACAAAGAAAACTACAAAACATTGACAAAAGAAATAGAAGAAGATACACAGAAATGGAAAGACATTCCCTGCTCATGGATTGGCAAAATTAACATGATCAAAATAGTCATTCTATCAAAAACAATTTACAGATTTGGTGCAATTGCAATAAAAATCTCAATGGCATGCTTCAAAGATAGAACAAATGTTGATGAAATTCATATGGAACCACAAAAAACCTTGAATAGCCAAAGTGCTCCTGACAAGAAAAAGGAAGAATGGAGACATTACACTCCCAGACTTCAAACTATACTACAAAGCCATAATAATTAAAACAGTATGGTGCTGAAAAATAAATAGACACACAGACCTATAGAAACAAATTGAAAACCCAGACATGAAGCCACACATGTATGGACAACTAACCTATGACAAAGGAGCAAAGAATATGCACTGCAACAATGACAGTCTCTTCAGTAAATGGTGATGGGAGAGCTGGACCACTACATGCAAAAGAATGAAACTAGATTACTAGCTCACACCATACATAAAGATCAACTCGAAATGGATAATGGACCTGTATGTAAGACCTGAAACCTTACAATACATAGAAGAAAAGATAGGCAAAATACTTCATGACATACATCTCAGAAACATCTTTAAAGATTCATCTCCCAAAACAAAGAAAATGAAAGAAAAGATAAACAGCTGGGACTACATCAAACTGAAAAGCTTCTGTACAACAAGAGACAATAACCAAGATGAACAGACACCCCACAAATGATAAGAAATTATTTGCACTCCATAAAACTTTTAAGGGACTAATGTAAAAGATTTACACAACTCAACAAAAACAAAATAAAAAATGCAGTCAAAAATTGGATGGAAGAGGGCCTCCCTGGTGGCGCAGTGGGTTGAGCACAGTGCTGTGAATCTGTCCACAGCCTCATAAGAGTGGGTTCAATTCCCGGCTGGCCAGGGAGATTCCCATATGGCATGGCAGACCTCTCCTGTCACACCCACTGCTCCCCTCAGCAGTGTATTTCAGTTGTCTGCCTGTTCTGCTCCCCGCTCTGTCACTGATGAATCCTCTCCCCTCCAGCACCTCTGGCCTGTACCCCAGCTCTTGTATAAAAATAAATAAATCTTAAAAAAAAATTGGACAGAAGGGCTGATAAGACACTTCTCCAAAGAGGAAATTTGGATTGCCAAGAGGCACTTGAAAAAAAATGCTCAGCACCATTTATAATCAGGGAAATGCAAATCAAAACCACAATGAGATATCATGTCACACCAGTAAGAATGACCCACATTAAGAAAAACTAACAGCAACAATTACTGGAGAGGATGTAGAGGAAAAGGAACCCTTTTACATTGCTGGTTGAAATGCAAAGTGGTCCAACCACTATTAAAAGCTATGTGAAAGACCCTCAAATTACTAAAAATGGATCTACCGTATGACCCAGCAATTCCACTCCTAGCAATCTACCCAAAGTACACAAAAGTTTTAATTCAAAAGGAAACCTGCACTCCTATGTTTCATTGCAGCACTCTTTACAATAACTAAAATATGGAAACAACCTAAATGCCCAAAAACAGATGACTGGATCAAGAAGATGTCTTGGTGGTGGTAATTTTATGGGGACAACAGCCAAGAAGAGAAATCAAACATTGCAAAAAGCAAACAACATTGTAAAAATATAAAAATTAAAAATGGGGGGGGAGAAAAAAACAATAAATGGATCTCCCATTCAACCAGTAATTTTATTCCTACCCATCTATCCAAAAAATTTAAAAACACTAATTCAAAATGAAATTTGTACACCTATGTTTATTGCAGCACATTTACTATAGCTAAACTATGGAAACTATCTAAGTGCCCCAAAAAAGAGGAGGGAATCAAGAAGATGTGGTGAAATACTACTCGGTTATCAAAAAGGTAAACTCATGCCAGTTGTAGTAATGGATGGAACTTGAAAGAATAATGCTAAGTGAAATAAGTCAGGAGAAAGATAAATAGTAGATGGTGTTACTAATATGTGGAATATAAATTAATAATATAATATAATATAATATAAATTAATGGATAAAGACAAGCTGAAAAACCCTTGATAGCTGACTACAGAGCTGAGACACCAAGTGGTGGAGAGGCTAGGAGAGGAGAAGAACAGGGAGGGAGGAAGGCATATTGGTCTGTGGTGGTGAAATATGGGTGAGTTGGCGGTGGGTGCTCTGTGGTGGTCATACCTGATGGGGCACCCCAATATTACCTCAGTTAAAAATAAATTAATTAAATTTTAAAAATTAAGTATAGAGTTACATAAGCATAGAGTTACATAAAATAGAAACTGGAAGAGGTAGTCATACATTCCTGTTTATAGCAACATTATTCCCAATAGCCAAAAGGTAGAAACAACCAAAATATCTTACCAGTCGATGAATGAATAATAACATAATATATAATGGAATATTACTCAGCCTTAAAATGGAGTGAAATACTGGCATATGCTACAATGTGGGTCAACCTTAGACACAGTATGTCGAGTAAAACATAATATATGTGTCCTCAAAAGAACAAATAATATATAATTATATGTAATATATAATTATACGAGATACCTTAAACAGTTAAATTTATAGACACAGAAAGTGCAATGGTGACTACCATGGCTGAGGGAAGGAAGAAATTGGGAGTTTAATTTAGTTTAATGGGTGTTTTAGCACGGGAAAATGAAAAAGTCCTGCGATATATGGTGGTGATAGTTGCATGAGACCACGAATGCCCTTAAACCCATAGAACAGTCTGTTTATCAATGTTTAAAATGGTGAATTTTATGTTATACATATTTACCACAATAAAAAAAATAGAATGTGTCAGTTTTTATTTCCCATCTACTACCCACCCACTTCCAAAAGTTCCACATGGTCAAAATTGAAAGGGAAAAAAATCTGGCCATATAACACATCGTGATTGTTGACATCATATAGACAAACATTGGAGGGGATGAGTCCCTGGTGGCCTAGGGGTTAAGTCTCAGTGCTATCACCACTGTGGCCTGAGTTCAGTTCCAGCCAGGGAGCTCACCCACATATGGCACAGCAGACCTCTCCTGTCTTGCCTGCTGCGCTCCTCAGAATTGTACTTTGGTCAGTCTGCCTGTTCTGTTCCCCACTCTGTCTTTGGTGAATTCTCTCACCCCGTGCACCTCTGGCTGACACCCCAGTTCTTCTGTGCATAAATAAATAAATAAATCTTTTTTTTTAAAAAAAGACAATTATTAGTAAGATCGTTTTTTTTTAAAATCTTTAATGCAGATGTTTTTAGTGTAAAGCAGATTCAACTTACAAGAAATTTTTCTGTCAATATGGCTTCTCATTGATCATTCAGAAAGAGGAAAATACAAAGCAGATGCTTAAGGGTAAAAGAGTCTAAAAATACATGTCTTCAAGCCTGTAAGATTTGGAGCCATCCTATATCCCTTTGCCACAAGATGTAGATTTCAGTAGAGCTCCTGGATGACCAGCTAGGTCCTCTGGATGGTCCAAGACATTGATAGGTCCGGATCCTAGTGGCTGCTAGGGAGGCCAGCACACTATCCTTTTGTAACAAGGTAATCCCCAAGGAAAGGGAAGGTTCCAGGTTCCCGGCCCCACCCAAGGAAGTGTAGAACTGAGCAGGGAGGAGAAACTGAAGAAGACTGAGAACGAAGGGAGGAGATGAAGAAGAAGACCTGGAGGAGACACAAGTTGCCAAGACATGTGAAGAAGCTGTGTTTGCTTCTTGGCCTGGGACTTGTACCAGGGATTTAGGGGACATGGAAGGAGACACTTAGAAGAGACATGAGTGAGAGACCCATGGGGAGGCTGACAATGGCAGGCTTTACTGTGACTTGGGTTTTGATTTTACCCTTTTTTTCCCAGACTTGCCTGGACCCTTATGCCCCTTTCCTATGGGTCCCGACCAGAAGGTGCCTTAGACTTGTGGCAAGCTTTTGGGCCTCAGTGGCCAACCCTGTTTGGCTGGGTATTTACCCATGAGTGGATGAGTAACTTGGGATGTTTCATGTGAAAACTATTTTATCTATTCTTTCCCTTCTCTTCTGTCTATTGCATACTAATTGTGTTAAAGTTCCTTCTTATGCACTAAGAGTATGTTTGTCTTTATGCAGTGGATAGCAAAACTCATTTAGAGCAGACAGGTTTGGAGGTCCCAGGATGCCCCTCACCCTGCCCTGTAACACTTTTTGATTCAAATCATTGGAGAATGCTGAGTATACATGTACACATGTGTGCATGCATGTGTGTATGTGCTTTATGGTAAATCTAGGCTTAGAGACCCTATCAGAGAGGAACCCTCTCCTTTGTAATGTTGCTGTGGACCAGGCTCTGCCACCATCTTGTAGATTCAGAAGAAAAATGTGGCAACTTACTCAGAAATGGTCAAACATACATGACAGTAACTACATTAGCAGACAACAAATAACAATGTACTCCTTCACAACAAAGATTTTATTTGAGAGAGAGAGAGAGAGAGAGAGATGACCCAAAAGTTTATCACAAAGTCAAATGTGCTAAAGCTGTTTCTTTTAACCTGTCTACCCATGACATCAAAAGAAGCACTGCATTGTCTAGATAACTTGTGCTGGTATTTGTGCTCATGGTGATTTCATAAGTGGACAGCTAATTGCTAGGCTGAGCTAATGATTTAAGAGCATAGTCATTATGCAGCTGTGTGTCTATGTTCTGTGTAGCTCTGGGGTTTTGTTGAAATCAAATGGTGAAGAGCCCAGGAGCAGAACTTTCTGTAAGGAGACTTATGGTGAATGGTGGTTTAAGAATCAGCTCCCCACCTATGAGAAAGGTCCTGAGGAAATCTGAAGATGTAATCACTGGCATTCGGGGATGAAGTATTGAGGGATATAGACAAGGGGACCTCACATCTTTGTAGTCAGCTATTCACAGTCTCCCAGGTGACATGTTGAAGTGCTTCAGAAACAAGTTTATGATATTAAAAATGACCCTTGATGATGCTGACAGTGTATCTGTCACCTTGTCAGTCTAGCCAAATTCTTTTGAAAAAAGGTGTTAAAGAACTAGATGTGGTGTTAAGGAACATGCCCCCAAGTCACATCTGCCTGTGAATATACAGCCTGAAGAATAAATTCATTAGAAGACACTTGAAAGGCATTCAGGTTTTGGAAATTCACCTTGAAAGCTATGCCTGAGCAGTGCTCAGTATGCCTCAGCAGTGCTTTTCTGCTGCTGCTGCTGAACTCAGGACTGGCTGGTGCATGGTGGGGGTGCACACTTGGCGGGGAGGGGAGGCCTCTGCATGAGGGCTTAAGCTACCCTCCCCATATCTAGGTAGTGAGTGACTATGGCCTGATGACCATTTTGAATGATATAGATTGAAAAATATTTGACTTCGGATCTATATCATATCCAATCTATTTAAAATCTGTTATGGCTGGAACCAGAACTTTCTAACTCCCCCATTAGTTACAACTCTCCATTTAGATTTTAGGTATAAAAAGAGAGCAGTTCTTCTTGTTCTGTATTTTAAACAGGTCTGCTACTGTAAAAGAGGGATGAGATCCCTTGATTTCAGGTGCTGCTGATTGAAACTAATGATTTTCTTGTGATGTTTCTTGCACTCCTACCCACTCCAGGAAGGGCATCTGTGGCCTTCAGACAGCTCCAGGTCTCGACCAGGTGCTTCAGAGGTAAGGGATGGGCAGGTGAAGTGTGGGTGGCAGGGGCTGACTACTGAACCCCACCTGTGTAGGAGAGGGAAGGAAGGAAACAAACCCCTTCAACAAAATTGATATTACAGCATAGGTTAGGAAATGACACATTTAAATTAAGGCATATGGCTATAGCTGGTTTAAAAGGTGAGGGGGATTTTCCCTAGAATCTCCTAGGGATTATTTGTGCTAGCGGTCTTTACAGAAAACATGTTGAGAATCAGTGATCTTTACATGATCCGATAAGCTGCTAATAATAATGAGGCCTGGCAGATTGGCATCATTGTTTATAAATATCACACTATGATGCATTCCCACATCTTCAAGTTTAATAGTATTTTTTTTAATAATAGCTGTTTGCCTTTAAGTTTAAAATAAGAATAATGTCAGTGGATACACATATATACATACACACACTCACAAAATATGTATTTCCTCTTGAGGAAACTTGGATAGTGGAATAGATGGAAGATTATGTAAGAAGTACTTCAATTCATTTTAGAAAAAAATATATAATCACATTTACTTTGGATGAAATATAAAACTTTTTTCATATCAGTTACTAAAAAAAAATACAGGAAACTTTTATCCAGAAAAAAAAAAAACCTGGAAAAATCTAGAAATCAGAAAGAATAAAAAGGCACTTGTTCCATATTTTTTTTTAAAGCTAGAGCAGCAAGCTTCAACAAATATCCATAAATTGACCCAATACTTCATGTCTTCTACAGATACCATTATAGGCAGTTGTAGCTTATATTTACAGTGAAGACTGTGAACCACTTCCCATTCTTCTAATAAGGTAGGGATCTGGCACAACCGAGGAGGCAGGCCTCAGCCCTCTTACTTTGTAGGTAATGGAGTGGAGCCTGGACCAGGCCATGCGCATCCACAGAGCCTCTTCCACTCTGTTGCTGTTGACTACACTCTGGAAAGTACTCCTGTTCTACTGGAAAACTGTTCAATGATAAACTTATAGGTAGCACACACAATAACTCCCATTACACCCAGATTTTTAGTCAGCCACAATTCTCTATGGTTGTGGAGATTCATCCCAGCCAGGTGAATCATAGGAGGAACAACAAAACTTCATTTTTTTTCTTAGAATAGTCTTCTCTGTTTTGTCAGGGAAAATTGTCATATGGTAAGAATTTCCTTGGCACTATTAAGTTTGTGGTCATTACTATACCATGAACCTCTCCTTTCTTTGCAGACCATGTACACCCCTCGGCCCAGGGACAGGTTTGCTGCCCCTTCCTTTATGCAGAGGGATCGGTTCAGCCGCTTCCAGCCCACCTACCCCTACGTGCAGCACGAGATTGACCTTCCTCCTACTATCTCCCTGTCTGATGGGGAGGAGCCGCCTCCTTACCAGGGGCCCTGCACTCTACAACTCCGGGACCCTGAACAGCAGATGGAACTCAACAGAGAATCTGTGAGGGCCCCTCCCAACCGAACCATATTTGACAGTGATTTGATTGACATTTCTGTGTACAGTGGGGGCCCGTGCCCACCCAGCAGCAACTCGGGCATCAGTGCCAGCACCTGCAGCAGTAACGGAAGGATGGAGGGGCCACCCCCAACATACAGCGAGGTGATGGGCCACCACCCAGGCTCTTCTTTCTTCCATCACCAGCACAGCCATGCACACAGGGAGAGCAGACTGCCGTTTCAGCAGGACAGCCCTGGGGACACAGGGGCACCTATCCAGGGCAAAGATAGGAAGCCTGGGAACCTTGTCTGACCCCAGTGTTTATTCAAGCTGAGAAAGGAGATAAGGAGGGAAGAAGACCCTCTGCTCCACTCAATGTTACTCAGTTTTACGTGCTATAGCCAAGTAAAACCAAATGTGCAAACATGGTCTGTTTCTGATTCCTTTTAGGGGAATTGCATGCAAACAAGACTGAAATAACACAAACTTTGATCTGATCTGACTGCAAAAAGTGTTAATTTGGGGATCGCCATTAGGACAGGGTGGTTTGGCAGAGGGTGGGCATGGGGATGTTGAAAAGGGATGCTTTAAAAATATCATGAAATAAAACCCATACAGGTATTTGACTTATTTAATTATGAAAGGAGACTTTGCAGAGATAGAGGCCAGAATGGCCTGTTTTATAATTATTGGAATGAAGAAGAAAGAGTTTTTATATATTATCATGGGGCAGAATAGGCCAGTTTGCTTTTTCTCCCAAGGTGTGGAACTTTTATTTTGTTTTAAAAATATGATTCAAAATTCCTGTTTTGTGTGCCAAGATATAAAGTGGAGAAGCTAGATGAATGCAAGGAGTTACTTTGTGTTGTAATGATGTGTTTTTAAAAGTTGCACTATCTAAATGTTTATATATGAGGGAAATGTTTTAAGTGAAATTCTGTATGTTCTGTATGTCTTTTTACCTGTGGATTATTATTAGGCCCAAGGAATACCCTGGAGTGTTCCCCGTAATCATGCAAGAAAAGACATTCGATGGTGTAGCCTAATATAGGCTGACTTACGTAAAACAAGAAAATCATTTTTGTTGCAAGAATTTGCAGCAGATAGCAGTGCATCACTGAAGCATTTGGAGGACATTTGGGTAGGAGATAGGAAATACTAAATTCCAGCATTTCTGACTTGTTATTCTGCTAGTCTTAGGTTGTATTTTTACTTAAAATGAACCCAACAGCACCAGGCTGCCCTTAGCCTCCACAGTGTAACTCCTTCAGTAATTTTGATTTTTTTCATTATAGCATGAAATATAACTTTGTGCAATAAATCATTTAAAATGCAAGGTGATTATTTTTAATAATGGGATATGTGACTTGTCAATGTATCCCATTGTCTCTTTCCCTCCCAAGATAGTTCACTTCAGTCCTGAATGCTGCTTGGCATATCAGGCTCTTGGTTCCTCCCAGCCCTGTGCTCCTGGGTGTAAGCAAAACAGCTCTTCCTGCTCAGGAAGCCCTTGTGCTGAGGGAGGCACACCAAGCCTTCTGCATGAAGATAAGCCATTGCACTCACTTGTGCAACGTTTCTGGAGGAATGTGTTACCCCAAACCCAGCTAAGCTCAGCCTTGGTGATGCGACCAGAACAGATGGTTAGTGAAAAGCAGGGCAGGAGTGATTTTAAAAGCACAGGACAAAAAGCACAACATACAGTTCAAATGCAACTAGAAAACTAACTAATTATAATTAGTCATAGTTTCAATATTCCTTCTAATTACAAACATTTATTCTTACATAAAATAAACCACTTTCCTCCCTGGACATAAGCATCTAACTTTGTAACAGCAGCAGCCAGTATGTCCAATGCCGCCCCAAACAGGCCTTGTTGAGCAAGTGGCCTGCCCTGTGCAGTGAGTTCCACATGGCCTCTGCATGTTGCTGTGGGTGGGAGGTTGGAGTGACTGTGGTTTAACCCCAAATTAGCAGGCATGCACTGATGTGTCTTTGGGCCTCTGCAGCAGCTTATCGATGAGGTGGCTGTGCTGTTGGCTGAGAGCTGGAGAGACTGTTCTGAACCGTAGTCCTGTCTATGCACTGTGCCCTCTGCTCCTTTCTCCTGTTTCTTTTAGTCAGTAGGTCGTTTTTCTGATCTTGCTTTGAGGATGGGAATTGTCTTAGATTCATCTGTCTCACACAATAACATCCACAGAACTAGTCAAGCTGTTAAAAGAAAAAAAATTGGGGCAGCAGTTGTCACTCCTGCTTTACAACTTGTGTGGAATTGTGTGTGTATATGCTGAGACTGCAGTGGGGGTTCCAAATGGGACACAGCCCTGAATCTTGACTTGGAACCAGAGTTGCCTTCTACTACCCAGAGGCCTCCTGACAGGTCTGCTAGCAACTAGCCTGTGCACCTCTATTGGAGGAAGTTGGGGACCTCCATAGCATGGCACCCAGCCCCCACAGCATGGCACCCAGCCCCCAAGAAAGGCACCCAGCCACTATGTAGTCAAGATTAGGGAGTGCATAAATTGATCCTAGAACAGGACTCAGGTGAATTGCTGATCAGGTGATCCCTCAGCTGTGAGAAGGTTAGCTAATTATTTCATCATTCCAAACCTTGCCTGCAACCTTTTTGGTTGTCCTTATACTACTATATTATCAGTTCTGTACTATAGCCTTTCTAGTCATCTACCTTTCCCTTTAGCCAGAAACATGGGCACAAGCTTTGATTGCTTCCTTATCTATTTCCCCTACCTTATTTTTAATGCATCATCAAATCTTATAGATTTAGTCCTCAAAAGAACCCGCTCATATCTATTGCACAATTGCCTGCAATTTTGATAAAGCAGGTGAGCCCAACTCTGTAACTCTAGCTCAAAATGGTTTTACAATCCTTACCTGCTACAAAAAAAAAAAAAATAGCTCTGATCAGAAACTTCTAAATTCCTTAGTCGTGTTACAAATGTTTTTGTCTGTCCCAGGGACTTCCAGGAGTATGAACCCCAAGGCAGGTTGAGTCCCATTTGGGGGAATACAGTGTTCAAGCATTTGTTTGCTTTTCCAGAAAACATAGTTTTTTGTCAAAACACTGAAGCAGTCCTTAGTGCAAAAGATATTGTCCCTGACTAAGATTTAGTGTTAAAGCAGCTTGACAAGTACACCCTCCATCCATTCCCACCACACTTACACATGACACACAATCCACAATACATTTAATGACAGCAGAGCATATTTCAAACTTAGAAGGACTCATGTGATCTATCCATATATCCACTAAAGTTCAAACTTTGGGGAGAGGAAATAAGGGCCAACACTAAGTCAACTGGGGGCCATGAGCACACCTTCTGTACCTTTATTTCATCTTCCTAAGAATAGGAAGGGCTCAGAAGGCAGGCACTGTTAGAAAGCTTCTCTGATCTAGAAGAATCCACTCAAAACCCTGACTTCTACTACCAGTAGTTGTAACCTTGATAGGGATGGTTCTGTATCTCCCATCTTCTCCATTGAAAGAGTCCTGGCATAATGCCCTGCAGCGCCATCCTCAGGCCTAAACTGGTTCATAGCACAGAGACACACTTCTGGACCCTACCCCTCAAAAGAAGGTTCCTCTCCTCCTGGCTAATGCTGTTCTGAGCCACACTGCAGTAGGACACAGGGCTGCCAACCCACCATGCACTTCCCGGCCTTCCCGATGCCCTAGTGTTTGAGCTGGTGCTGCTGCTTGTGCTTGTTACTCAGCAGGCAACATTAACTCTGTGTTAATTGGTATATGTTGATTTTCCTTAAAATTTCCAAAATTTAGCAGTATATAAATGAAAAATAACTAGGAAAGCTATTTCCTTTTTGTTAACTTTTTGGTTGTTATCTACACGACTAAAACCAGAAATACACTACTGCTTGGTGCCAACCCTTTGTAAGATGACATTGTTCCCAAGCTCTGCCAGTGTCCTCAGCTGGTGCTTACCCTTGCCTCGATGAGTAGGCCTTGGCCAACTCAGATAAAATAACCTGATTGGATGACAAGTTGGCAAGTCTCCCCTCCATAGCACGAGGAATCCTGTGTCTAATGGGGGCACGCCAAAGTCACAAATTAAGAAATTTGCTTTCACTCCGGATCCCAGCTGATAGTCACCCTGTTCTTCTCACTCGCTGGTTCTACAGCCCGACTCAGCAGAGATAAGAGGCAGGTCAGAGGATGACGAGTGCTCTCCTGACCTCTATTGTTTAGGAATCAGGATTTCAACTTAGGTTACTTTAATACCCTAAGTGTTAACATCTTTTGCATAAAGTTTAAATATCGATGAGGGTTAGACAGTCATGTGCTGTTGCTGTTGCTGGTGCTGCTGCTGCTCTGCTTTACAGGTTGCTGCCTCTGGAAACTATTATCTTTGAGCAGGTAGGCCTTGCCTGTCTTCCTTTCCTCCTCTTTCCTTCAGAGATGTGTGCTTGTTTCTGTGTGGTGTGGTAGGGGATTAGCAGTCTACAGAGATTACCTATACTCTATACATGTATATTACCCAGACCCAGATCATTTCCAAGAGCTTGCATGTCAGTAGGTTTTAAGCAACCAAGGCATCTCCTGGCTGATGTCAGCAGATCTAGGACAGAACCTCCACCACCATGCCCTGCTCCCCACCTTTGTTGTGCCTCACTTACAATGGTGCTTTTTCAGTTGTCTGTCTTTTCTTATGTTTTTATGTGTAAGGTGCTGTATATAACTTGAATATATTATGCAGATATCCTACCCAATGGGTAGAACAACAAATTGTTAATATTGTAATATAATGTATAGATGATATCAATTTTAACAGAAATGGCATAGAATTTGTGGATGCCTATGTGCTTTGTCCTCTTTTGTAAGAAAATTTACAAATGGATGCATCAGATGAAAGTCTATGTAGTTTATTTTCCTATTAAATATCAATATTGTAACATAAGGGAAAGAAGTCTGAATAAACAAGTCACAGTTTATGACCAGCATATGTATAGCAATTCAAAGTTACATTTTTGCTGGGAAAACTTTTTTTAAAATAATTTTTAAAAATCCCACAGTTTTTTGGTTGCCACTAGATGCTTCTTATTTCAATCTATGTAGTAACAGTTGGACCAGTGTTAGTTATAGTCAGAAAAAAATGTTGATTTTTCAGCTTGCTTTATGAGAAAACATTATCTCTTGTAGAATAATGATGTCTGACCCCAGTGAAAAGTGCACATTTTTGTTAAAATTACAGAATGTATGTCAGATTAAGTGAGTTGACCTGCAGCAGAGAAATTTGTTCAATACAGAGGCATTAATGACCATCTGTGTCCCGAGTTCCTCTGTGCCTTTGTCTTTACAAGTTATGATGGTGGGCCAGTGAATTCACAGTAGTTATTAAGGGAAAGAATACCTCAGGAAATGTAAATCCACTTAAGAGAAGACTCTACTCTTAGAAAAAAATGTTTTGTTCTGGGTTATCTATTTTAGAAGAGAATTGGCCATCAGCCAGTCAAGTGAAAATCTTACATCATTACTATTGGTGTCTTATGGTGACCTTGACATAAAAAGTAGACAAGGTTTTGCCATTTTCAGTTGCACTTTATGTCACATATCCCACACAGCATCTACTTCCAACTCGGTTTTTTAATATCTAATTGTGGCCTATGCATTTACCTTTGAGTATTCTAATTTTAAAAAGGAGAAAAAAGCCTATGTTCACTGAAACCTTTCTTGAATCATGGGTGTGGGCATCCTCTCCAGCATTGTCCACAAAGGCAATCAGTGAAATTTTGCCATGGATCAGCATTTCAAATTCATTCTGTCACTAGAGGATTTTAATTCTAATAAATTCCATGGTTTTTACTTGCTCTATGAAATACTGATGAAACATAACCCTATCCTCCAGAAAACAAATGATTACTGATTATCCTGAAGCTAAAAATGGCTCTACTGGAGCAACTCTTAATGCTGAATGAACTAAAAGTCAATCCTTCTTTTGTTATCTGTTTTTGGAAGACCCATGAAGAGACCATTGTCTTGTATGTTCTCAGCCCAACCATCTCCACTGTCTGCTCCACTGTAAGTTGCAGGGGCTCCCTCGTGGCTCAGCATTAAGAACCAAGGCTCATTACTGTCAGAAATGACACTCCCATTTGTCCAGGTTCAATCTCTTGGAACAATTGTTGAGAAAAATTGTCATCACAGAATCTCTAGACTCAGAGGTACTAAAATTTTACTACATCATTGCTTCTTCTCTATAGAAATAACTGAGGCTTAAATTACCACTAATAATTCTGGTTCATTTTAATGTGTATATTACTATTTTTCGTTTCATGTTTCAAAAATCACTCTAATTGTATACTTGTCTTGTTTAAAGCTATTTTAAAATATTTACAATACTATTCACAGCATTTAGTTCATTTAATTTTTATTATAAAGCAGTCTTAACTTAAAAAAAACTGTATTTGAACTTATCAATAATTATTCATGTAAGCTATGATAATCAGAAACCATTAAAGTTTTTTTAATAGCCATTTGTGCTCACTTTTCAACATAATTCCCAGTTACATACGGAAGAAGATTTTCCAACTGTTGTGTATCTGCCTCCTTTAACTGAGCAATGGTGATGTAGTCTTAGACCTAAGGTCTGTAATTGCAATACTTTTAAAGAAAGATGTTGCTCTAAGTGCTGTTTGTTAGTTATGAAATCAGCTTTTTAGGCTTGTTCTTAATGCTGTGGTCAAACCATAGCTCAAAATCATTAAAAATAATGAATGACATTTTTGTCTCCTGGGTTGGTTTTTTGGGTTTTTTGTTTTGTTTTGTTTTGTTTTGTTTTGTTTTGGTAATGGTTCAAAAACAGAGCACTCCTGGGTTGGGGGGAATTTCACGTGTTTATTAAACTGCATTTCACAGAAACATGTCTCCTTGATTCCCTAGCTAGCTTTCCCATTCAACTTTTATTCATCTGGTCTTTTGGAAAATCATTATATTAGCTATGAACAACACTGGTCATGTCAGATTATAGGATTCTTTTCTCCATTCTATACGACATGCAGGGTTTATCTTTGGTTCTTATGGGAGGAGGAACTGAAAACTGCCTCACCTGCGCTGAGGCTCCATGGAGAAGTTTGTGGTTGTCTTCATGTTTCTGAGTGACTGCCCCAAAGAAGCTGAAGTAGACTCAGCCCACAACATAATCAGGGCCCAACAATGAGAACTACTGGGTGATGCAACAGGGCCTCAAAGGGTAAAGTCCTTGGCATTGGAGATTTTCAGTCCATAAAAAGTAGCAAAAGGACTCTAAATCTCCTACATTGAGAGATCAATATAATATCACTAGGCTACAAATTAGTGTATGGATTCACAGATGACATATATATGTATAAAACCTCATACAATCTTTAGCATGGTAGTAAGAAATGCCATTTATTTTTGCATTTCTATGTTTTAGCAATGGACTATGGAAGCCAATGAACTTTGGAAAATGAAGTCTGAAAAATACCAGCTAAATAATTGCATAGGCCCAAAATTCTAGTCATAGCACTCGATTTAGGTTCTGAATTGAGACTTTGGAAAGGGGATTAAAATGCTAATAAGGAGTGAAAGAGCTATCAGAAAAGAATTTCTTTCCCTTAAAACAGCAAACAGCCCCTGATAAATCACACTATGCTCTGTAAAAAGTCTCTTATGCAGCACATCATTCAAGAAATACTGCATATTCTCAAAATTTGCTATCTCTGAGTGAAGATTAGCAAACTTTTTTAAACTTTATCTTACAGATAAAGTTCTGCCCAAAGAAATGAGCAGACTCAGGGCTTTAGATTCCTACTGATGGCTGATTTAGTTAACCCTAGGATCCACTTGTCAAAACAAGCAGCATCTTCCTCCTGGCCCCCACCATGAAGAGTCTATGCCAAGGATTCCATGGTAGCTACCTTATTGTGAGGTTCCCTGAAAACAAGACTGAGCCAACAGTCTGTACATGGGCACTGGCCTCCACTCTGGGCCATGGGGCACAGGTGTGAGAACAGAAGGATAGGAGGCAAGAACACCTCTCCATTGTCGGGAGGACCCTTTGGGATTATCATCCCAGCCCCAGGCATTGGACAGAGCAAGCTCTGAAGACCAAAAGTCCTGAGGCACACACACACCATGAGTGACTAGAGGTTGTCCCCCTTGGGCTGAAGTGACAGTGACAAATAAGTATAGAGCTGGCTTTCAGGCTTTTTTGACAGTGCCCCCCTCACCCCCCACCCCCATACACAGGTGGACGCTTAAAGCTCCAGGCACTACAGGCCAGAGAGAGAACTGCCAGCTTCTAATCCCACTGATTTCCCAGAGAGGCTGACACAGGCCCAGGCACACAGATTCCAGCAACCTCTCCAGGATGACAGTGGGATTCTGCCTGGGCATCTTTGTACCTTGACCTTGGAAGGAGTGGGGAAAAGGAGACTCTCTACTGAACTTCAGTGCTAACCCACTCATCCACAGCAGACCCCACCCCTCCTTTTTTTTTAATTTGTGTTGGGTTTTTTTTTAAGATTTATTTATTATTTATACAAGCACTGGGTACAGTCAGAAGCAACCCCACCCCTCCTTTCTTAGAACATCTTGTTTTGTCTGTTAGCTTGTCAGTGAAAGTGCTGCCAACGCTGAAGCAGAATCTCCCAGTAACCCATACATAGTCTAGAACAAAATACAGTGAGCCTATTATTTAGAACATAATTAGATTTCTTCATTACACCATTTTGATCTGTTTTTGCTCTGAACGAATTCTAATTAAGATACACATTTTAAGACGGCAGCCAGAAAATTAAAACTGCATTTGTAGAGTTCTGTTTTAATGTCATGTTTCTGTCCAGACTTTAGCTTTTGCCTTAATAATGCAAGCTTTATTCACCCAACTTTACACTCACTTTTTAAAGATTTATTTTTATTTATACAAGAACTGGGGTACAGGTCAGAGGCATGGGAGGGTGAGAGGATTCATCAGAGACAGAGTGGGGAACAGAACAGGCAGACAGACCAAAGACAATGCTGAGGGGAGCAGCGGGCAAGACGGGAGAGTTCTACCACACCATGTGGTATCTCCCTGGCTGGCTGGGAATCGAACCCGCGCTGTAGAGGCTGTGGATAGCTTCACAGTGCTGAACTCAACCCACTGTGCCACCAGGGAGGCCCTACACTCACTTTTTTAAAAAATCAAATCAGAACTGTAAGAGCTAATTTCAATGATTTGAGCATAACATGTGGTGACTGAAATACACCTTTTCAAAAGGCCTCACTGGGTACTACCTGTGCATGTAGCTGCATAGTTACAAACCTAAAAAATTTGCAGTATTTAGAGTAGCTCCTGTAAAACTTACCTAGTTAACAAAGCCATCTGCATATATACTGCTCTACTTCACTAATGGTACAGGGCAACTGTAAGCACAAAATGCCCCATCAAATAGAACAGGCACACTTGGAAATCAAAATACAAATGCTCCTCTCAGTGGCTGCCCACCACCCCATCTCCTCATCTGCTCTGCTTCTATCCAAATGGGCACTGCTTGTCACCCCCCAACTCTGTCATGGACTTTGAGGTGACTTAACATCTATCCCACTTCTTTTATATTTCTCCCTTAGAGTTGAAAACTTTGAAGCCTACAGACCCAGGTGACTCAAGAATTAGGCTTCACCTCAAGTCCCTGAGGGGTAATGGCCATTGAATGTCAATATACAATAGGGACATTGATGGGAAGACTGGAAAAGGGAGTGTGCTTGCCCTGAAGGGACCTCAAGAAGGGAGCTGTGCGAAATTGAAGCAGTAATCAAAGCACTCCCCAAAAACAAAATCCCAGGCCCAGACGGCTTCACAAATGAATTCTACCAAACAATCAGCAGTGAATTAGTGCCTATCCTACACAAACTCTTTCAAAAAATTGAAAAAGAAGGAATACTACCAAATACGTTCTGCGAAGCAAACATTACACTAATACCAAAACACAACAAAGACAGCACAAAAAAAGAAAATTACAGGCCAATCTCCCTAATGGACAATGATGCAAAAATCCTCAACAAAATCCTTGCAAACAGAATCCAACAATGCATCCACAAGATAATTCACCACGACCAAGTAGAATTTATTCCAGGGACACATGGATGGTTCAACATCCGAAAATCAATCAAAGTAATCCAACACATCAACAAAAAAAAATATAAAAACCATATAATAATACCCATAGATGCTGAGAAAGCTTTGACAAAGTACAACACCCACTTATAATAAAGGCCTTTGAAATTCTCAGGATACAAGGAACATACCTCAACATCATAACGGCCATCTATGACAAGCCCACAGCCAATATCATTCTCAATGGTGAAAAGCTGAAAGCATTCCCATTAAGATCTGGAACAAGACAAGGATGTCCACTCTCACCACTGCTTTTCAAAATAATACTGGAAGTCCTAGCCAGAGTAATAAGACAAGAGAAAGACATACAAGGAATCCAAATAGGCAAGGAAGAAGTCAAAGTATCACTATTTGTGGATGATACAATATGATAATATACATAGAGAAGCCCAAAACTCCACAGAAAAACTAATTCATGTAATCAATCAGTTTAGTAAAGTGGCAGGATACAAAATCAATGAAAAAAATCAGTAGCCTTTCTATACACAAACAATAAATCTGAAGAAGAAGAAATCAAGAAAACCATTCCTTTGATTATTGAAACAAAAAAAATCAAATACTTGGGAATAAACCTAAAAAAAGAAGTAAAGGACCTATACAAAGAAAACTATAAAACACTGTTAAAAGAAATAGAAGTAGACACAAAGAAATGGAAAGATATCCCCTGCTCATGGATCGGAAGAATTAACATTATCAAAATGGCCATCCTACCAAAAGCAATCTGCAGATTCAATGCTATTCCAATTAAAATTTCAATGTTATTCTTCAAAGAAACAGAAAAAATATTGATGAAATTCATATGGAGCCACCAAAAACCCTGAATAGCCAAAACCCTCCTGAAAAAAAAAGAAGGGAATGGAGGCATCACTCTCCCAGACTTCAAACTATATTACAAAGCCATAATAATCAAAACTGCATGGTATTGGAACCAGAACAGACACATGGACCAATGGAACTGAATAGAAAACCCATAAATAAACCCACAAATTTATGGTCAACTAATCTTTGACAAAGGAGCAAAGAATATACACTGGAGCAAAGAAAGTTTGTTCAATAAATTGTGCTGGGAAAACTGGGTCGCTGCATGCAAAAGAATGAAGCTTGACCACTACCTCACACCATGAACATAAACCAACTCAAAATGGATTAAAGAACTAGACATAAGACGTGAAACCATAAAATATATAGAAGGAAACATAGGTGAAACACACATGATATGCACCTCAAAGACATCGTTACAGACACATCTCCCAAAGCAGTGACAGTGAAGGCAAAGATAAAGAGCTGGGACTACATCAAATTAAAGAGCTTCTGCACACAGCAAAAGAGACAATAACAAAAACAAAGAGAAACCCCACCGACTGGGAGAACATTTTTGCACACAATACTAATGATAAAGGACTGATCACAAAAATCTACAAGGAGCTGATGAGACTCCACAAAAACAAAGAAAATAATCCAGTCAAAAAATGGGCAGAAGAGCTAAAAAGAAATTTCTCCAAAGAGGAAATGCAACTGGCCAACAGGCATATGAAAAAAATGTTCACCATCACTTGTAATCAGGGAAATGCAAATCAAAACTACAATGAGATAGCATCTTACACCAGTGAGAATGGCACATATTAAAAAAACTAGCAACACCAAATGTTGGTGAGGTTGTGGAGAAAAAGGAACTCTCCTGCACTGTTGGTGGGAGGGAGTGCAAACTGGTCCAACCACTATGGAGAGCTGTGCGGAGATTTCTGGACCTACTAAACATAGAGCCTCCATATGATCCACTCCTAGGTATTTATCCAAAGGCCACAGAAATATTAATTCCAAAGAGCACCTGCACCCCCATGTTTATAGCAGCACAATTTACAATAGCTAAGCTTTGGAAACAACCCAAATGCCCAAAAATACATGACTGGATCAAGCAGATGTGGTACCTATACACCATGGAATATTACTCAGCAATCAAAAAAGATAAACACATGCAGTTTGCAGCAACATGGATGGCGCTGGAAGGGATCATGCTCAGCGAAATAAGCCAGAAAGAAAAAGAAAAATATCGGATGGTCTCACTCATAGCAGGAATCTTGAAAACCTAAATAAGGGACCAGGAAAAAGAATAACTATAAGAAAGAAAAAATCAAAATCAACAAACAACTATGAAACCGGGACACGCTATGGGGCAGGGGGAAGGAGAGATTGGGGTCAAAATAAGAGTGGTGTAATTGTAAGGGGAATATAAAAATAAAAAAATAAAAATTTTTTAAAAAGGGAGCTGCAATAACTTTCTTATTCTAGATTTAATTTTTAAAACACATCCCCCTGTTGCTACAGGCTGTAAACAGTACTCTGCGTTTGGAATGCTCTCCACCTGAGCAACTGCAGCTCTAAATGCCAGTGAAATAACTGGGGCCTGATTTTAATGCTTCAACAATTAGTACTATGTAGGATTGGACCCAATCAAGATAAACACTAAATCACAGGCCCAACACTTGTTTTCCATGGGTTGTAAGCAAAGTACCTCTGTTTCATGCCCCATTATTCTAAGCATATAAAGATGTTTCAGTTAATAAACCACATTGTGGGGACAGGGTTGGAGTGGTCCTTATACCCTAATGATTAATAAAATATGAAAATTCAAAGTGGGAACAAATAGTTTTAAAAGATGATTATCCTCCTTGCCGTGTTCCCTCTCGCCCTCCCTCCCTTCTGGCTTTCTTTCTGTGTAGGACTTGGGGAACTAGTGTTGGCTTGAACGTCCTTACTTACTTACTTCTCTCCACTGCCCAGTGTAGGCTTCCCACAGACCCAGGGTGAATCTCAGGCTCCAAGTGCCCAAGTCTCAGGGCATCTCTAACTTTCGGCATCCAGAATTCAGACCCATGTCTGCTTCTCTCTGCTGCCATGGCGCAGTTGTTTTTCTGTGAATTCCATTTGCAAGCACTCAGTCTTTGCCTGCTGACAGCCTCACTTACACCTCAGCTGAGCATCTCTCACTGACATTTCCTTCAACATCTGCTAGACTCCCCTGGCAAGTGCTTCTAGCAAACAGTTAAAGGATGGGAGACAGCACACTCACACAGTGGTCACGTGCAATTCCTGACACCCTCTTAGTGCAGTGTTTTGTGCACATGTGCTATCCACAAAGGAGGGGGTAGAGGGACACAGGAAAATGAAACAGCCTGTTGGGTCCATCAGTCACTGGCCTCTGCTCAAAAAGCATGTGGCAAGACATTGTGAAGGATGCTGCTTTTTCTTCAACACATGAGCTACTACAAAGTTGTTTATTCTCTTTGTGAAATACAGGTGCTAAGGATGGCCATTTCCATGGTATTCATAAATGCCAAGATATGTCTTTTGGTGAAACCTAATGGTTATTTCTTTTGTTTGTTTGTTTTAATTTGGGGGTTACATTTTGCTCCTCCATATGTACACATGATCCACCAAATCACCAATGCCAATATCCTAGCTGTTTCCCACCCTCACTCACTTCTCCCTCCCTCTTGTTTCCTCTGATAAACATTAAACTCTTTCACTAAGTCAAAGATTTATTCCTGCTATATTTTTCCTGTGTATGTTTTTTGGTTATTTATATCCCTCAGATGAGTGAAACAATCCAACATTTATCATTTCCTGACTTATTTCACTTAATGTAATTACCTCAACAGCCATCATTTTGTCCCAACAGGCACTATTTCATCTTTTTTCACAGCTGTATAGTATTCCATTGAGTATATGTTCTAGCATTTCTTTATCTAATTGTGTGTTGGAGGGCATTTAGGTTGGTTCTATGACTTGGCAATTGTGGCAGGGCTGCTATGAACATAGGCATACATAGGTATTTTTGTATCCGTTTTCACATTTTTAGCATATATACCTAATAGAGATATTGCTGGATCATACAGAATTTCCATTTCTATTTTGTTTTTTTTTTAAAGATTTATTTATTTATACACGCACTGGGTACAGTCAGAAGCGCGGGAGGGTGAGGAAATTCACCAGAGTCAGAGCGGGAAACAGAACAGGCAGACTGACGAAATACACTGCTGAGGGGAGCAGCAGGTGCGGCAGGAGAGGTCTGCGCGCCATGTGGGACCCTCGCCAGGTGCCAGGGATCAAACTGGCGCTGCAGAGGCTGCAGGCAGCTTCGCAGCCCAGTGCTTAATCGCTGTGCCACCAGGGGAGGCCCTCCATTTCTATTTTGTTAGGAAACCTCCATACTGTTTTCCATAGAGGCTACACAAACTTGCATTCCCCCAACAGTGGATAAGAATTCTTTTTTTTAACTCATTCTTTTTAAAAAAAAAAAAAAGATTTATTTATTTATACAAGAACTGGGGCACAGGCCAGATGCATGGGAGAGTGAGAGGATTCACCAGAGACAGAGTGGGGAACAGAACAGGCAGACTGATGAAATACACTGCTGAGGGGGGCAGCAGGTGTGACAGGAGAGGTCTGCTGCACCACGTGGGATTCTCACCTGCCGGCTGGGATCAAACCCACACTACAGAGGCTGCGGATAGCTTCACAGTGCACGTTCAACCACCTGCACCACCAGGGAGGCCCCTTTTTTATCTCATTCTTGACAACATTTTTTTTTTTAATGTGGGCCATATTCATAGGGGTGAGGTGATATCTCATTGTAGTCTAGATTTGCCTTTCTCTCATAAGTGATTTTTATGTTTGCTGTGTTTTTCATATGTTGTAGAGCACCTGAATGTCTTCTTTAGGAAATTGTGCGTTTAGGTCTTTTGCCAGTTTTTTGACTGGGCTGTCTTTTGTTGGTGGTGGTTTGTATTGTTACTTCCCAAAGTTAGTAAATTTTGGAAATCAGTCTCTTGTCACATATGTGATGTGCAGATATTTTTGCACATTCTGTAGGTTGCCTTTTGTTTTTGTGATGGTTTCTTTTGTGGTTTAAAAGCTATTTAGTTTCTTTTTGACTTGGGTTTCCTTGCCATTGGAGTTGAATCCCCAAATACATATTTATGGTAGATGTCCTGTAGTGTTTCTGCTAGGTTTTCTTTCAAGTATTTTATAGTCTCTGTTCTTTAGCCAGATATTTAATCTATTTTTAATTTGGGGTTATAGAGCTAAATATGATTCTTATTTCTTTTTTTTTTTTGCATGTGGCTGTCCATGTTTCCTAACACCATTTGTTAAAGAGGCTTTTTTTTTTGTATGCCTGGGCTCCTTTATCAAAGATTAATTGTCCATATTTGTGTGGATTTATCTCCGGGTTTTTCTATTCACTGATATGAATTTTTGTTATTGTTCAATATGATACTGTTTTGATTACTATTGCTATGTAGTACAGTTTTAATTCAGTACAGTTTAAAAAATGATACCTCCATTTTTCTTCTTTTCTCTAAGGATTGCTATTCAGGACCTTTTGTAGTTCCACATACATTTTATAATTGTTTGTTCAATTTCTTTGAAAATGGTCATTGGAATTTTGACCTAACTACTTTAGGTAATATGGCCATTTTAATCATATTTTTCTTCCAATTCATGAGCATGAGATACATTTCTGTTTTTTTGTGTCTTCTTTCATTTCCTTTAACAGAGTCTTATACTTTTCAATATACAGGCCCTTTACTTCCTTTGGTAAGTTTATTCCAGGTACTTTATTCTTTTTGAAGTGATTGTGAATAGCATTGTTTACCTAATGCCCTTTATTCTGATACCATGTTTGCATAAAGAAATGCAACTGATTTTTGTGTATTAATTTTGTATCTTGCCACATTACTGTATTAATTTATTTATTATTTCTACTAGTTTTTTTGGTATAGTCCTTTAGTTTCTCCATGTATCTGATCATGTCATTTTCTTCTTTTCCAATTTGGATTACTTTAATATCTTTTTCTTGCATAATTGCTTTGGCCAGGATTTCCAGTATGATGTTGAACAATAATTGTGACAGTGGACATTGTTATCTGGTTTCTGATTTTAGTGGAAATGCCTTCAGCTTTTCACCATTCAATATGATGTTGGCTGTATATTTGTCACATACAGCTTTTATGATGTTTAGATATATATATATTCCCATTTTATTGAGTGTTTTTATCATAAATGGGTATGAAATCTTGTTAAACATTTTTTGGCATCTATTGAAATGATCATGTGATTTTTACCTTGCATTTTGTTGATCTGGTGAATGGCATTCATTGATTTGTATATGTCAAACCAGCCTTGCATCCCCGGGATGAAGCCTACTTGATAATGGTGAATGATTCTCTTAATATATTCCATAATTCTATTCCTAGGGATCTACCCAAAGGACACAAAAATAATGATTTAAAAGAACACCTGTACCCTATGTTTATTGCAGAACTATTACTGGCAATGGAAACAACCCAAATGCCTAAAAATAGATGACTGGATCAAGAAGATGTGTTATATACACACAATGGAATATTATTCGGCAACCAAAAAAGATAAACTCATGCTATTCACAACAACATGGATGGAGCTAGAAGGTATTATGCTCAGTGAAATAAGTCAGAAGGAAAAAGAAAAATATTGTATGGTTTCACTTATAGCAGGAATATAGGTAACCAAATAAGACTCAGTATGAAAAAATAGTAACAATACAAAACACAACAAAGCAAAAACAGACAGTTATAAATCAGATATACTGCAGGGGAGGAGGAGGGAGAGGGATCAGAGGGAGGGAGGGAGGAGCACAGGACTACGGTGATGATGCACAGGTGCATTGGTGAAGGAAATTCTATGGGGACTACACCTGGGGGGGTGGGGGGAAGCAAATATTGTTTAAAACTGAACAATGATGTTATTGCAATGTATGTGTTGTAGTGTTTTACCTATATTTTCTTCTATATATTTTATGGTTTCAGGTCTTACGTCTGGTTCTTTTATCCATTTTGAGTTTATTTTTGTGCATGGTGAAAGGTAGTGGTCTAGCACAAAACACAACAAAGCAAAAACGGACAATTATAAATCAGAGACATAATGCAGGAGAGGAGGAGGGAAAGGGATTAGAGGGAGGGAGGGAGGCGCACAGGGGACTGATGATGGTGCATGGGTACATTGGTGAAGGAAACTCTATGGGGACTACACCTGAAAGGGTGGGGGAAGCAAATATTGTTTAAAAATGAACAATGATGATCCCTTCCAGCGCCATCCATGTTGCTGCAAATTGCATGTGTTTATCTTTTTTTGAATGCTGAGTAATATTCCATGGTGGAAGGGATCATGCTCAGTGAAATAAGCCAGAAAGAAAAAGAAAAATACCGGATGGTCTCACTCATAGCAGGAATCTAGAAAACTTAAATAAGGGACCAGGAAAAAGAATAACTATAAGAAAGAAAATATCAAAATCAACAAACAACTATGAACAAGAGACACTCTATGGGGGGGTGGGGTGTGGGGAGGGGAGGGATTGGGGTCAAAATAAGGGGATTGCAATTGTAGGGGAATATAAAAATAAAATTTATTTTAAAAAAATGAACAATGATGAAAAATAAATAAAAATGAGAGATTTAAAAAATAAAAAAAGAAAAAAAATGAACAATGATGTAAAAAGTAAAAAATTGTGTATATATATACATAAATATATATATATGTGTGTGTGTGTGTGTATATATATATATATATATATCTCCATAATCACTTTGCTAAGGTTTTGCTGAAGATTATCTATGTTTCTTACAGATATTAGTCTAAAACTTTCTTTTTTTATTGTACTATCTGGTTTTGGGAGTTGGGAGTAATGACCTCATAGAATGTGTTGAGTTTTCCACCCTCTTCAATTTTTTTGAAGAGTTTGAGAAGGAAAGGAATTGGGTTCTCCTAGAAGGTTTGATAGAATTCACAGGAGAAGCTGTCCAGTCCTGGCCTTTTTTTCATAGGGAGACTTTTATTATTCTTTCAATTTCTGCACTTGTGATTGGACTTCTTAAGCAGTCTATTTATCCTGATTTAGTCTGGAAAGATAGTTTTTGATTTCTTTTTTGACCCAAGAGTTGTTCAGAAACATTTTCTTTTTAAGATTTATTTATTTATTTATGCAAGCACTGGGTACAGCCAGAAGTGTGGGAGGGTGAGAGAATTCACCAGAGCCAGAGCGGGGAACAGAACAGGCAGGCTGACGAAGTACACTGCTGAGAGGATCAGCACAGTAGGAGAGATCTGCGAGCCATGTGGGACCCTTGCCCGGAGGCCCGGGAACGAACCGGCGCTGCAGAGGCTGCGGGCAGCTTCGCAGCACAGCGCTCAACCGCTGCACCACCGGGGAGGCCCAGAAACATAAAGTCCCCTTGTGTTTTGATTTATTCTGGGATTCTTTCCGTGGTTAATTTTTAGCATTATAGCACTGTGATGTCTGAAGTTGCTTTATATAATTTCTATTTTCATGTATCTTCTGAGACATATTTTGTATCCCAATAGATGATCTATTCTTGAGAATGTTCCATGTGCACTCGAAAAGAAAGTATATTCATTTTTTCTGGGATGTAAAGCTCTAAAATGGCCATTACAGCCATCTCATACAACACTTCATTTAAAAGACTTTATTTTCTTGTTGATTTTATGTCTGGATTATCTGTCCCTCATGACATTGGTGTTTTGAGGTATTGTATTTTTCTCAATATGTTGTTTCATGTCTGTTACCAGTTGCTTTATATAGCTAGCTTCTCCTGATTTAGGTGCATTATTTTTTTTTAAAGATTTATTTATTTATACAAGCACTGGGTACAGTCAGAAGCACGGAAGGGTGAGAGAATTCACCAGAGCCAGAGAGGGGAGCAGAACAGGCAGACTGATGAAGTACACTGCTGAGGGGAGCAGCGGGCACGGCAGGAGAGGTCTGCGCACCATGTGGGACCCTCGCTGGTGGTCGGGGATCGAACCAGCCTGCAGAGGCTGCAGGCAGCTTTGGAGCCCAGCCCTCAACCGCTGCGCCACCAGGGGAGGCCCTAGGTGCATAATATTAATAGCAGTTCTGTCTGCTTAGTGAATCATTTCCTTGATCATTACAGTGTCCATTTTTGTCCTAAAAGTATAGTTTATCTGATATGAGAATAACAGTTCCTGCTTTTCTGTGTATATTATTAGCTTGTTAAACATGCTCCAACTTTTACTTTTAGTTTGTTTTTGTCTCTCAGTTTTAAATGAGTCTCTTGTAAACAAAGTATAGATGGCTGAAAACTTGACCCATTTCTTTTTTTTTTTAAATAAATTTTATTTTTATATTCCACATACAATTGCAACCCCCTTATTTTGACCCCAATCCCTCCCCTCCCGCGACCTACTGCTCATAGAGTGTCTCTGGTTCATAGTGTTTTGTTGATTTTGATTTTCACTTTCTTATAGTTATTCATTTTCCTGGTCCTTTATTTAAGTTTTCTAGATTCCTGCTATGATTGAGACCATCTGGTATTTTTCTTTTTCTTTCTGACTTATTTCGCTGAGCATGGTCCCTTCCAGCACCATCCATGTTGCTGCAAATTGCATGTGTTTATCTTTTAAGCAGCACATTCTTTAATCTCTATGTATTCATAATTCATAGTTTTTCCTGATTTTGTTTTCCTTGTATTTTATTTCTATTTTTATGGCATGTGGTCAGAGAAAGTTGTAGGTATGATTTTTTTTTTCATTTGAAAATTTATTAAGGTATAAATATATCACAATAGCCAATATTATCTTGAAAAGCATTGTTGGAGAATTTGTACTAACACACATTACTTATTACAAAGTTTTAGGAATAAAAAGTTCATGACCAATAGCCCAATGAATGTAAAGGATGGTTCAGTAATAGTTGCATACACATATTTTAGATTTTTTTTTAAAAGAATGTAGGTATGATTTCATTGTGTTTCTATTGACAATTGATGTGTGTCCAACATAAGGTCTGTGCTTGCAGTTGAAAAAGATCTGCATGGGAGCCATCCTGGTGGTGCAGGGGTTAAATAAAGTCTCAGTGCTATCAAGCTATCACCAGCCACTGTAGCATCAGATCAATCCCTGGCCAGGGAGCTGACCCACATGACTCAGCAGATTTCTCCTGTCTTGCCCCCCTCCCCTCAGCAGTGTATTTCAGCCAATCCACCTGTTTTGTTCCCCCACTGTCTCTGGTGAATCCTCTCAACCCCCACACCTCTGGCCTATACCCCAGTTCTTGTATGCATAAATAAATCAATCTTTAAAAGAAAAAGATCTGCATGCAGCAGTTTTAGGGTTAAGTGTTCAAATGATGTCTTTAGACCTATTTGGTCATTCAAGCTATTGTTTCCTTATTTATAATTTATTTTATTGCTCTGTTCATTGTTCTAAGTGGAATATTAAAGTCCCCTAATATTATGATTATCAATAGCTCCCTTAAGTTCTATTATTCTTTATTATCTTGGTGCTCCATCATTGGGTGCATGTGTATTTATGCTATTTCTTATATTAGACCATTAATCATAATAGTGTCCTTTACCTATTTTTACCTCTTTTAATGAAAGTATTTTATCAAAGTATGGCTGTTTCTGATTTTTATTTTTTGGTTACCATTAGCTTGTATAACTGTTTTCCAAACTTTCTTTGAATTTGTTTTTGTTGATAAAGTGAGTCTTGTAAATAGCAGGTTGCCCTTTGTTTTGAGATCCATTCAACCCTTCAAGCCATTTACATTTAAGGTGATCATTGAGATATAAATGTTTAAAATTGGGCCTCCCTGGTGGTGCAAGGGGTTAAGCACAGCATCGTAAAGCTATCTGCAGCCTCTGCAGCAAGAGTTCAATCCCCGGCCAGGGAGGAACTCACATGGCACAGAAGACCTCTCTTGTCTCACCTGCTGCTCCCCTCAGCAATGTATTTCAGTCAGTCTGCCTGTTCTGTTCTCCACTCTGTCTCTGGTGAATCCTCTCATAATCCCCTTTCCCCACATCTCTGGCCTATACCTCAGTTCTTGTATGCATAAATAAATAAATCTAAAAAAACCACATAAATGTTTAAAACCATTTTGTTATGTTGTTTTGGCTTGTCTTGCTTGGGGTTTTTTTTTTTTTTCAGGCTTCCCATTATGATTTGTTTAGGATCCATTTCTGTGATTTATATGTTACTTCTATTATTTTTTTGTTAAGGATTCTAAAGATAAATATCTAGACAATTATGTTCACCTCTGGTTGGGTTCTCTGGTCTAGGGCTGGATCTAATGGGTCATACTCCTCTTTTTTTATTCACATTCATTTCTGTATGTATTTTTTAAATAAATTTTAATTTTATATTCCCCCATACAATTGCAATCCCCTTATTTTGACCCCAATACCTCCCCTCCCTGCACCCCACCACTCAGAGAGTGGCTCTGGTTCATAGTTTTTTGTTGATTTTGATTTTCACTTTCTTATAGTTATTCATTTTCCTGGTCCCTTATTTAAGTTTTCTAGATTCCTGCTATGAGTGAGACCATCCAGTATTTTTCTTTTTCTTTCTGGCTTATTTCGCTGAGCATGATCCCTTCCAGCGCCATCCATGTTGCTGCAAACTGCATGTGTTTATCTTTTTTGAATGCTGAGTAATATTCCATGGTGTATAGGTACCCCATCTTCTTGATCCAGTCATCTATTTTTGGGGATTTGGGTTGTTTCCAAAGCTTAGCTATTGTAAACAGTACTGCTGTAAACATAGGGGTGCAGGTGCTCTTTGGAATTGATGTTTCTGTGTCCTTTGGGTAAATACCTAGGAGTGGAATTGCTGGATCATATGGAAACTCTATGTTTAGTAGGTCCAGAAATCTCCACACAGCTCTCCATAGTGGTTGGACCAGTTTGCACTCCCACCAACAGTGCAGGAGAGTTCCTTTTTCTCCACAACCTCACCAACATTTGTTGTTGCTAGTTTTTTTAATATGTGCCATTCTCACTGGTGTCAGATGGTATCTCATGGTAGTTTTGATTTGCATTTCCCTGATTACAAGTGATGGTGAACATTTTTTCATATGCCTATTGGCCAGTTGCATTTCCTCTTCAGAGAAGTTTCTTTTTAGCTCTGCTGCCCATTTTTTGACAGGATTATTTTCTTTGTTGTTGTTGAGTCTCATCAGCTCTTTGCAGATTTTGGTGATCAGTCCTTTATCATTAGTGTTGTGTGCAAAAATGTTCTCCCAATCGGTGGGGTTTCTCTTTGTTTTTGTTATTGTCTCTTTTGCTGTGCAGAAGCTCTTTAATTTGATGTAGTCCCAACTGTTTATCTTTGCCTTCACTATCACTGCTTTGGGAGATGTGTCTGTAAAGATGTCTTTGAGGTGCATATCACGTAGTGTTTCGCCTATATTTCCTTCTATGTATTTTATGGTTTCAGGTCTTATGTCTAGTTCTTTAATCCATTTTGAGTTGATTTTTGTGTATGGTGTGAGGTAGTGGTCAAGCTTCATTCTTTTGCATGTAGGGACCCAGTTTTCCCAGCACCATTTATTGAACAAACTTTCTTTGCTCCTTTGTCAAAGATTAGTTGACCATAACTCTGTGGGTTTATTTCTGGATTTTCTATTGGATTCCATTGGTCTGTGTGTCTGTTCTTGTTCCAATACCATGCAGTTTTGATGATTATGGCTTTGTAGAATAGTTGAAGTCTGGGAGAGTGATGCCTCCATTCCCTTCTTTTATTTTCAGGAGAGCTTTGGCTATTTGGGGTTTTTTGTGATTCCATATGAATTTCATCAATAATTGTTCTATTTCTTTGAAGAATGTCATTGAAATTTTGATTGGAATAGCACTGAATCTGTATATTGCTTTTGGTAGGATGGCCATTTTAATAACGTTTATTCTTCCAATCCATGAGCAGGGGATGTCTTTCCATTTCTTTGTGTCTTCTTCTATTACTTTAAACAATGTTTAATAGTTTTCTTTGTATAGGTCCTTTACCTCTTTTCTTATATTTATTCGCAAGTATTTGATTTTTTTTTGTTTCGATAATAAAAGGGATTTTTTTTTATTTCTTCTTCTTCAGATGTATTGTTTGTTTATAAGAAGGCTACTGATTTTTGCATGTTGATTTTGTATCCTGCCACTTTACTGAACTGATTGATGACTTGAATTAGTTTTTCTGTGGAGTTTTTGGGGTTCTCTATGTATATTATCATATCATCTGCAAATAGTGATAGTTTGACTTCTTCTTTTCCTATTTGGATTCCTTGTATGTCTTTCTCTTGTCTTATTGCTCTGGCTAGGACTTCCAGTATTATATTGAAAAGCAGTGGTGAGAGTGGACATCCTTGTCTTATTCCAGATCTTAATGGAAATGCTTTCAGCTTTTCACCATTGAGAATGATACTGGCTGTTGGATTGTCATATATGGCCTTTATCATGTTGAGGTATATTCCTCATATCCCAAGAATTTCAAGGGCTTTTATCATGAATGGTTGTTGTACTTTGTTGAAAGCTTTCTCAGCATCTATTGATATTATCATATGGTTTTTATATTTCTTTTTGTTGATGTGTTGGATAACGTTGATTGATTTTCAGATGTTGAACCATCCTTGTGTCCCTGGCATGAATCCTACTTGGCATGAATCCTACTTGGTTGTGGTGAATTATCTTATGGATACATTGTTGGATTCTGATAGCTAAAATTTTATTGAGGATTTTTGCATCAGTGTTCATTAGGGAGACTGGCCTGTAGTTTTCCTTTTTTGTGTTGTCCTTGTTCGGTTTTGGTATTAGTGTAATGTTGGCTTCATAGAACGTGTTTGGTATTGTCCCTTCCTTCTCAATTTTTTGGAAGAGTTTGTGAAGGATAGGCACTAATTCGTCTCTGAATGTTTGGTAGAATTCATTTGTAAATCCATCAGGTCCTGGGCTTTTGTATTTGGGGAGGTTTTGATTACCATTTCAATTTTGCTGCTTGTAATTGGTCTGTTTAGGTGTTCTACTTCTTCTTTATCTAGCTTTGGGTGATTGTAGAGTTGTAGGAATTTGTCCATCTCCTCTAGATTGTTGAGCTTGTTTCCATATAAATGTTCATAGTAGTTACTGATTATTCTTTTGATTTCTGCTGTGTCCGTTGTGATTTCTCCTCTTTCATTTATGATCCTGTATATTTGTGCTTTCTCCCTTTTTTCCTTTGTGAGTCTGGCTAGGGGTTTGTCTATTTTATTGATTTTTTTGAAGAACCAGCTCTTGGTTTCATTGATATCTTGGATTGTTTTTTTTTAGTTTCAATTTCATTTATTTCTGCTTTGGATTTTATTATTTATTTTCTTCTAGTGGTTTTGGGTTTTTTGTTGTTGTTGTTCTTTTTCTAGATCTTTGAGCTTTGAGATTAGGTTGTTTCTTTGTGATCTTTCATGTTTCTTGATGTGAGCCTCTATTGACATATATTTTCCTCTTATTACTGCTTTTGCTGCATTCCATACATTTAGGAAATTGGTGTCCTCCTTGTCATTCAATTCAAAGAATTTTTTAATTTCTTCTTTGATCTCCTCATTAGTCCAGTGGTCTTCCAGTAGTGTGATTTTCAATCTCCATGAGGTAGGAAAGTTCCTTGTCTTCTTTTTATGGTTTATTTCTAGTTTGATGCCTTCATGGTCAGAAAAGATGGTTGGTATGATTTCAATCTTGGTGTATCTGTTGATGTTTGTCTTATGTTCCAGTATGTGATCGATCCTGGAGAATGATCCGTGTGTGCTTGAGAAAAATGTGTACTCCGTTTTTTTTTGGGTTTAGTGTTCTGTAGATGTCTGTTAAGCCCATGAGCTCTATGTCCTTATTTAGAGCTTTAGTGTCTTTACTTATTTTTGTCTTGTTGATCTATCCATTGTTGATAGTGATGTGTTGAAGTCTCCCACTACGTGTGTGTTTTCTCTGATGTCTGTTTTCAGAGATGACAATAGTTGTCTGATATATTTTGGTGCTCCTTCATTGGGTGAATATGTTAATGAGTGTTATTTCTTCTTGAAGTATTGTCCCCTTGATCTAATGTAGTGACCTTTGGGGTCTCTTTTTATCTTTTTGAGTTTGAAATCTGTTTTATCTGATATAAGTATAGCTGTTCCTGCTTTCTTTTTTGGTCCATTTGCTTGTAGGATTGTTTTCCATCCTTTAACTTTGAGTCTATTTTTATCTTTTGTAGCTAAATGTGTTTCCTGGAGACAGCAAAAGGTTGGGTTTTGTTTCTTAATCCAGCCTGCGACTCTGTGTCTTTTTATTGAAGAATTTAGTCCATTTACATTTAGAGTTAATATTGATACGTTAGCATCTGTATTTGCCATTGTGTTTGTCTTTCCTTTGATTTTATTTATTCTTTTATTAACTTTCTTTTTTTTTTTTTTTGGCCCTCTTTCATTATTATTCATCCCTCTGAGGTTCTGGCTTTAGGACTCCTTGTAGTATTTTTTGGAGTGGGGGTTTAGTCATAGTGAAATTCCAGAGTTTCTGTTTGTCTGGGAGGGTGCTTATTCTTTCTTCATAGAAGGAGAGCTTTGCGGGATAGAGTATTCTTGGTTGGCATCTGTTTTCCTGGAGTCTGTTGACTATGTCCCTCCACTCTCTCCTTGCCCGTAGTGTTTCTTCGGAGAAGTCTGATGTCAGCCTGATTGGTTTTCCTTTGAATGTTATCTGTTCCTTCCCTCTTGTCAGCTTCATTATTTTTTCCTTGTCCTGGATTCTTGGGAGCTTCACTATTATGTGTCTTGCTGTATTTTTCCTTTCGTCATGGAGGTTTGGTGTTCTTCTTGCTTCTTGTATAGCAATTTTCAGCTCCTTCTTCACATTTGGGAAGTTCTCTTCAATTATCTCCTTGAATATTTTCTCTGTTCCTACATCTCTCTCCTCTCCTTCTGGTATTCCTATAACTCTTATATTTCCTTTCCTCATGGAGTCAGATAGTTCCTGAAGTCTTTCTTCGTTCTTTTTCCTTCGTACTTCTCTTTCCTTTTCTGTTTTGGTTCTTTTTATTTCTGCGTCTTCAAGAGTACTTATTCATTCTTCCATTTCATCTATTCTGCTTTCATTGCCTTTCCCAGATTTCTTTAGTGCCTCCATTAATTCTTTGATCTCTTGCATTTCTTTTACTTCCCTCTTTAGGGACTCAATTTCATTCTTCTGATTGTTGATTATTTTTCCCTTATCGTTGTTTTCCTTTATGACTTCTGTCATTTTTTTAATCATGGCAATTTTAAATTCTCTTTCTGGAAGGCTCAGAAGTTCTTCCAAGTTACTGTCGTTGCAATCTGGGGGGTCGTTTTCTTTATGTGGTGTGCTTTTTTCCTGAGGAGTTGCTAGGTTGCGTGTGGTTCTTCTACTCTCTACTGTCTGTTTTCTAATTTGCTGTATGCATTGGGACACTGTGTTGCTGGGACTGGCCGGCATCTTGGGTGAACTTCTCCACTCCCCTCTGGCTTCTCCGGGAGCCATCTGTCGGTTTCAAGCAGTCTTTTCTGTAGAAAGGTCCCTGTTCTAAAATGCCAATGCGGGGACTCACTCCCCTGCACGCCTGGTCTGCCCCAGCGGTGGGTTTCCGCTCCCCCTCTGGGCTTGCGCTGCAGGCCAGAAGGGGCCTGGCGTGGGCAAACTTCCCAACTCACCTCTGGCTCCTCCAGGAGCCTTCTGATGGTTTCAGGCAGTCTTTACTGAAGAAATGTCCCTGTTCTAAACTGGCGATGTGGGACGCACTCCCTGCGTGCCTGGTCTGCCCCGGCCGTGGGTGCCCGCTCCCCTTCTGGGCTTGGACTGCTGGTCAGAAGGGGCCTGGTGTTGGTGAACTTCCCAGCTCACCTCTGGCTCCTCAGGGAGCCTTCTGCTGGTTTCAAGCAGTCTTTCTGAAGAAAGACTGTTCTATGGGGTATTGGTGATTTTTTTTTCTGTTTGCTAGGTGGCGCCAGAGATCTCTCCTTGTGTCCTTGGGGAGCTATTTTTTTCACCCCGTGGGACGGGAAACTGGGTGGCAGTGGTGGGGAAAGCCTCAACGGCTTTGGGGTGCTGTGTCTGCCTTGTGCCCCACCATCGCGGGGAACCCATGCCCCAAATTACATGCCCTGGGTCTCAGTTCCAAAGCCCTCAGGACCAGGACGTTAGCTGTAGCCCAGTTCAGTGTCGGCAGAAATGGCGCCTTTTGCACCCGGGTCCCGTGTCCGGGCGCCTGGTTTCTGATTACTCAGTGAGGGACATTCACCTCAGTGAGGGCCCCCGCGCGTCTCCCTGCAAGCCTAGGCTGCAGGCATGGGGACCTGGGCAGCCGTGATGCGCGCTTGCTTTTCAAGCGGGCTGCTTTTCTGCACAAGCTTACGGCTGGACTGGGGCTGTTTGTAGGTCTCCGGGAGTCTTTGTTTTTCTCTAATGGTGCCTGGAGCTGTTCGCTCACCTCCGCGGGGAATACTGCAGGGTTCTCCACAGCTCCAGTTCACGGGGTGTGGTGGCTGAAATAGTTCCTTTCCACTCACAGTCCTGCTTGATGTGTAGTTTGCTCTTGTTGGTTGTTTTAATTTTTTTGTTTTTGTTTTTTTCTTCCTTTCTGTTGGTCAGAGAGTGCCGACTTTGTGGGTGGGGGAGGGTACCAGTGTTCTGAGCTTTCCTCCCTTCTAGTCCTCTTTTATGGCAACTTTCTTCTTCGGGTAGTTTGCTGGAGTCATCCGTTTATCTTCTGTGTCCCAGTTCTCACTGGGACCTGCCGCTTTTCCTCCCTATTAACTTTTTTTTAATGGCAGATCTTACTCGCAGCGTTTCCTCGCCGCCATGTTGATCACCACCTTCCGTATATATTTTAGGATTTCTTTCTTAATGTGATTTGGTGTTGATAAAATCTTTGACATTTTGCTTTTCAGTGAAATGCGTTATTCTCCATCTTGTTGATTATGGATTGGAGGTCTTTTTAAGTTCTCTGAATCTCTCTTTGCAGTCCTTTTCTGTTGAAAAATCTGCTGATAGTCTGATTGCTGTTCTCTTATTATATGTTGCCCTTTTTTCTCTTGATATTTTGAGTATTTTGTCTTTAGCATTGGTGATTGGCAACTTTTTTATTTTGTCTTTGTGTATGTCTATCTGGTATTATTTTCTTTGCAACTCTTTGGGCCACTTGGATCCTAACTTCTGGTTCATCCTAACTTCTGGTGAGATGGTTTTCAGCGATCTTTTTTTTTAGTTTTTTTAAAAAAAGATTTATTTTTATTTATTTATGTATACAAGAGCTGGGGTATAGGACAAGGTGTGTGTGGGGGGGGGGCGGTGAGAAGATTCACTTGAGAGTGGGGAGAAGAGGTGGATTGACTGAAATACACAACTTAGGGGAGCAGCAGGCAAGACAGGAGAGGTCTGCTGCACCATGTGGGTTAGCTCCATGGCTGGGAATCGACCTTATGCTGCAGTGGTGGCCGATAGCTTCATAGTGCTGAGACTTGACCCCTTGCACCACCAGGGAGTGATTAATTCTGAATAGGTTTTCTATGCCTTTCTTTTTCTTCTCCTTTTGAGATCCCCATGTTGCAGATGTAATTTCTCTTGAAGTTGTCCCAGAGAGCTCTTATATTTTCATTTTTAATGAAAACTGTTTTGTCCTTTTGTTCTCTAGTATTAAGTTCATTAATTCTGTCCCTCGCTTGTTTGCCTGCTATGAAGGCACTTAATTGTATTTTTAAAATCAGCTATAGCATTAAACTCCATATTTCTAATCACCTGTTTTCATTACCTTTGTTTTTTTTTTTTATATCCTCCGTTATTTTATTAAGTCCATCAGCATTACTAGAACCCTTTCCCTGAAATTCCCTTCTGTCATGCTCAGCAACTTCAGTCATGGATGCCTTCAATGATTTTTTATTCTGGCATTTGTGTTGTGTCCCTCTGTCTCATTGTGTCAGTAAGGATATTAAACTGTTTTCTGTACTTGTAGTACTTGTGGGACTGGTACCAATGAGGGGAAGTGGCTTAAATGAGGATCAGGGCAATAGGCATCAAAGGATTACCACCAGTAGGCTCAGGAATTTGAGATTCCTGTTGTAAAGCATTTCTTTGTGTGTTTTTGGGGTGGGAGGGAAAGACAGCAAGTGTTCTAGATATCCCAGACGGAATAAAGGATAGAAGGTTTATGGCATGTCTAAGCCTGTAATAGGAGGTGGCAGGTATCTCAGTCTGGACTCTAGTAGTCTTTTTTTCTATAAGGAACCAGGTGCTCTGACCTGATTCCAGTTACAGCTGTTCTGTACTGAACCTGATTCAAGACAGTAGGCCTCACTTTGTAACTCTTCTGCAATGCACCCTGTTCTGCAGTCCCAGGTCTTGGGAGTGCCAGTGTTGGCATGTAAGTCAGTAGTACCACAGCCACAACACCATCTTGTGTGTTGTGGTAGCCCATTACTACTTTAATCAAAGTTCACTTAGTTTTTCTCTACCTCTTTTAGTCAGGTTGATGCTCCTATTGGGAGTGATAATGTTTGTCCCCGGGCAGGGGCAGGGGGTGGGGAGGAGGGGAGGGGCCGGTTAGCTTTGTTTTGCATCAGTTTTGTTGTGCAAGTCTGAAGGTGGGTCTGGTGTCTTCACTCTGCCACCATATTTCCCTGTTTTGATCAGTTGAAATGAACCATTTTGACACAGAAATCACAAAGGAAAAACCCTCAGAGAGGGAATATATATATATATATATAATATAAAAATATTAAAATTGGCATTTCTCAAATATAAGCCCAAAGTACAAGAAAAATATCTTTCAGGAATTAGAAAGCCAGGCCAAAATTCCTGACTGAAGGAGTGGGTCCCCTAGATGATTCAAGTCTCCAAGAGAAGAATGAAGTCACTGTATCTTCAGAGACACAATGCAAAATCTTTTGGAATCCCATTTAATACTAACTTGAGTCTACATAATACAGTTTTCTGTATGTGTGTGTGTGTGTGTGTGTGTGTTTGTACCCTCACAGATGGACCAAGAGAGACAGAACCAAGTTCGTATTTGCAGAATGTGTACGATAAATTACTGACCTCCCTCTGTTCTGTAACTGCTGGTTCAGGTAGTTAAATTCCAAGGCAAAAAAGAGGTCTACACTTTGCTACTTGACTACTCCTGTGCTGTGGCAGCTAGGCCATATGATTTAATGCATTGTAATTCTGGGGCACAGATAAAGTTAATTAGGTAGTAAGCATTTCATAGTGAAAAATACATCAAACCAACACTGGTTAACATATTTTAACTTAGGCCTTTGGAAACTTGATTTTGAAAATCCGAAATAAATGAAGGTCCCTATTTAAAAAAAAAAAAATCAACTGTAGCAAACAAAAGGAATATGCTATTACCATAAACATACACTTTGCCAAGAATCATTAATTCAGAAATGTGAGACGCAACAAATTTGTGAAAAATTCAAAAACATCAGGAAAAATGCATACTTTTTCTGCCTTGTTTTCTAAAATCACCTATCTATTTCATTACTGTCACCATATTTTATAGTGGCTTTAATCATATTTGAACTGGTTAAGAAATCCTAAAGATGACCTAAACCCAGTGGAAAGAACGCAGGAAAAAGCTATGTGTCTAATATAGTTTTCTTTTCATCAAACTCCTTTTCTGCTCAAACTATTATTATTTTTAAGATTTCTTGAATTTTCTCTAAAATCACTGAAATAAGAGCCAATAGTTTCACTTCATCATGGAGTATGAAGAACTATAGTAATAGCTTTCATTAGTAAATGGGGGTAGATTCTATAACAACAAATCTTGATCATTTATTTTACTTGTTACCTGTTACTATATTATAGGTGTCCCTTTCAAGCTATTTATAGCTTGCTTTAAGGAGTAGATTAGCAATGTGCAAGCAACAGTATTTGATATATGATACAAATATCATTCCTGATGCCAAATAATGACAGAAACTTCTCACACCTTTAGAGAATTTTTTACTAGAGAATTTCAAAGCAATCAATGCCTCACTTTCTATAACTGGAGAAACACAACAGTTATGAAATTGGATGGCAACAACTCAAAAATGGAGTGAACAAAAGGTGGATACACAGGATAAGCAACTTTAGTCTCAGGAGTAAGAACCTACAATTGATCCCCATTGGAAAATACACCCTATGCAATGCAAAAAGTAAAGGGAAATTGTTTTAGAAGAGTTTCTTGGGCATAATCTCAAGTGGTTAAAAAAATAAGGAAAAAATAAAGAAATCGGAAATATTTTAGCATTTAATTTCTGCAAAAATGTAAATTATTTAATAAAGAAGCTAAAACATGTTGTGTTTAAGATTTAAAATCTATTGTTAATTACAGTCACCCTTGTGTCAGAAGACAAGCCAACCTGCCAGTCAGCAGAGCACCTGCTCCCTCCCTCACTACTTCACGTTCCCCGAGAGAGTCCAGTTATAGCATATTAATTAAAAAAGTGTTCCAATATAGTGATTCAAATATGAAATGTTTTCCCTTTAAAGTATTCTCTAAATTTGGGCAAACTAAGTACTTCATACAAAAATCCTGCCAAATAGACACGATCCCCCCAGGATTGTTTCTGCAAATCCCTCTGACATCTGACATCCTTTTGCCTATCAGATAAATCAAAGCAATTACAATCTAGAAGACCCTTCTCTCTTCCAAATAGCCTTTTTTTCAAGGGTTAGAACTGATAAAAAAAAGTAATTAAGAATAAAAGCAAACAGAGGGGTAGATCCTCAAACACACATACAAATCATAGCAGCTTTTATACTTGACAATGGCTAAAATCTCATTCTAAACAGATAATTTGCTGTTAAATTTCTAGCAAATTTGCTATTAAAAATTCAAATACAATATTCATGCAAGGAGATTACAATAAGGGAAAATGCAGTAGCTACAATTTTTAAATTTATTCCACAATGAAATCTTCAGTAATTCTGAAATGAAGATGTCGGTAAGGAGCCCTAGTTTGTGAAGATGAAGGCCCCACCAGGTGCCCAGGAGCTTGAGCAAGCTCTATGATGACCTGATACCATTTTCCATCCTCCCAAAGCTGTATCTACCTGAGAACCACAAGCATAAGATGCTACTTAAGAATATTCGAATTCAACAATGAAGTTAAAGTATATTCTTTTCACTTTTGCTCCAAATAATTAGCTTGAAGAGGATATAAAGGATTCACAGGCGGGTTTATGTCCCAGGAGAAAAAGTACTATGACCAAATATGTGTGCTTTGAAAAATGTAATTATGACAAGTTTCCGGTACAAATCATTTTAAAAGGATCAATTTTTTCATTAATATATAACCAATACATCTTATTTATATATATATGAAAATTTTTATTCAGCTATCTTCATATAAAGTCTATATTTTAAGTGGTATATAACTGTTACATACTGTTTTCATCTCTTATTCACAGGCAGTTTTGGTAAGTTTGTCTCTACACTGAGAACTGAATATAGTTAAAACCTCTATGAATAACCTAGTGTTAACATCTTGTCTAGGGCCATATGGGTTATTCAAGGAGTCAACTGCCTTGTCTGCATAAATTATAGCTTCAATAAAACATAAAACAAGTATGATTCTGAAGCTTAATGATGCTATTGATGTGAAAGACAATGGGTTCATATCTTCCTTTCCAAAAAACACTGATTTTTTAGTAATATTTAACTTTTAAAAGGTAGTTCTTTAACCCTCAGACAACTGATAAATTTGGACAACCAAAAAAAAAAAATTCAGAAACATATATTTTTGTCCGTAGTCTCTAAAGGGTTAAAGTGCAGGAATTTCTCATAACCTGTTATATAATAAGGCACACTACTCTATTTTTTTCTTAAAAGAAACTTTTCCTTTGGTTTCTTGTAACTTTTCGGTGAGCCTATCTTTTGTTTCTTCCATTTTCTCTGTGAGAAGCTCCTTTGTCTCCTCCATCCTGTCCTGTAGATACTCCTTAACTGGAGGTGGTGTTGACATGTAGCCACGACTACGTAAATACTTCACAGTGAAAGAGGTTCCTCCCAAAGTCACAGTATATCGGGCAGGCGTTGCAATCTAAAGAGAGTAAACAGGGGCAGATCAACACCTGATCATGACTATCATCTTAAGCAAAAAACAATTTCAAATTATTATTTGATTATTACCAACAGTATAAATGACTATTATTTCACAAGGCTGAGTAGTTTTATCCTATATGGCTTTCCTCCTAAAAGGGATGCTGTATATAAACTCCTTCTAGAAATGTTTGTCACTTAGACACTGAACCTTAGGTTGCAGAATATTCACAATGGTGGCACTGAAGTCTGTCATCATGAGCTAGTGAACCTGCAGTAGGTTCAGTGGGAATCAGGAAGCACTCAGGAGCACTTCCAACACAAACCTGCAAACACTGCATATCTAGAACTAAACCAGAACCAGATGGTGAAAGGGAAGGATGGCCAAATGTTTATTTTTTACTAAATTTAGTTCAATTTCACTTTCCAATCTCTTCCCTTTGACTTTTCCTATGTTACCTTCTCATATTATCCACTCCCACTCTGCGTACGGAATCCTAATCAGGAACTTCCATTGGACCAAAGAGACTGTATATAGTTGCAGATATGTACAGGTTTAACTCTGACCAGAGACTGAAGGACCAAAACTAAACAGGAGATGGACTGATCATAGAGAATTGAGGGGGGGAAGGGCGAAAGGGAGGGAGGGAAAGAGAGGGGCTGCATCACAATTTGAGGCTTTTTGTTTTAAAATTCAGTCCTATAGAAGGTGTGCAGTACACCAAAACTCTTAGCAAGAGTTCTCTGTGCTCCTATATCCAATTTCCCCCTCATTTTCTCTTGAATTGATTACTCTATCCAAATTTTCATCCTCACCATTCCACAAAACCTGCTCTTGTCAGTCACTGTAGGGACCCCCAATCCACTAGAACCATTTGGGCCAGCTTTTCCCATGAAGCAGCCAGGTCTCTGTGTCCCTAGTACCCTCTACCTCTTGGGCTGCCTGCCCCCTTCCCAGGCATTCTTGCTGATTCTTCCTTATGTCACCTAACTTTTGGTGGGACAGCATTCAGTCCCTGGACCACTTCTTTTCTCCACCTCCCTCATTCATTGGCAGTCTTTTCCAGTCATGTCTTGGGCTATCTATACACTGGTGATTCTTAAATTTAAATTTCCAGACTGAGCCTTTTCCAAGGTTTTCTGTATAAACCACCACCTCCTCATTTCCACTTGCATGTCTAAGAATCTCAAAATATCATTTGTTCAAAATAACCTTTTAGCCAATGCCCCCACACCAAATCTGCTACCTCTCAAAGTTGTCTGCATCTCAGAAAACAGCAAATCTATTCTTCATTTCTTCCGGTGAAAACCTGGATAACAGCTTTCTCAAGCAATTTCCAATCAACATATTACAAAATCCCATCTTTCAAATGTATCCAGAACCAACCACTTCTTACCACCTCTCCTGCTACCACCTTGGTCCTGTGATTATCTGTTGTCACCCAGACCACTGACTGACCTCCTGGCCCTGTAACAGACTGTTCTCAATACAGCAGCCAAAGTGATTTTGTTAAAACAAGTCAGATGCCCAAAACTGCCCAGTGACTTTCCACCTCCTCAAGCTTGCCCTGACCTGGCCAGATGGTCACCTGCTGCCTGCTCGTTCCAGTCACACCTTTCCCAGGTATCATGCAGACTTAGGGTTTTTCCTGCTTGGAATGCTCTTCTCCCGAACAGCTACCTGATAAACTCTTATCACCTTCTCAGTGACACCATCCCTCTAAAACTGCAGCCCTGCCTCTTCTCCCAAACAGCTACCTGATAAACTCTATCACCTTCTCAGTGACACCTTCCCTCTAAAACTGCAGCCCTGCCTCTGGAAAAAAAAGAAAAGCCCAAATAATACCATAAATACATCCCCACTGCTGGTTTGTTCTTTTTTTCCTAGTATTTACTGTCATCTAAATATACCATTTGTGTGTGTGTGTTTTTAAAACTTTACCTTGTCAAAAAAAACAAAAACAAAAACAAAACTTTACCTTGTCTCTCTGACTGCCTCCCACCACCAGAATGGAATATAAGTTCCATGAGGGCAGGTATTTTGTGTTGTTTTATTTAGTTAATATTATTCCCAGTAGCAAGAATAGCACTGTTGAGCACAGTAGGGGCTCAACAAATTTTTGCCAACTCAATAATGGTGTATATCAAGGACAGCTGTAGGAATTAATGATTACAATCTAGCCAGTGCCACATAGTCATACTCACAGGTTATTCTAATTTTTGCCACACCACATTTTGGGACTTTGCCTTATTGAGGCAATAAATCTCAGAGTTCATTGCCCAGGAGAATTCCCTCCACATTTCCCACCTCGCAGAGGAACAGGAAACAGGAAAAAAAGCTACATTAGCTGATACTAATGTAGCTACATACACAGTTTTATATATCAGTTGTAACTCAACAAACACAAACTGAGCACTGATTTGCCTATACATCACAGTATCAGGCATGATTCTGAGTTTCTAAGTATTGGTAACCAACAACACTTAAATAAAGAAAACAAACATTAAAAAACTATCAATAGGAGCATTAAGACACTGTGATAAGAATTGAAGTGTCATATATGTTTAGGGAACGTGGGTTAAGGAGCAAGTATAATTAAGAAAATAGTTTAAATCATCATGAAAATTTTATTTAAGGTTAAATTATACTCACTATGGCTAGAAATTTGATAATTTATGAATTTTGTAAGTTTTAATGCTGAAAAACCCAGCAATTAAGCTTTAGCCATTAGTCAAAGTCTATAATAAATATAATAAATATTCTCTTTACAGAGAATACTAATGAGGATGACAATAAAACAATGTTATGTTTACTATAATCTATAATTCTAAATATTCTTATACAATATAAGTAAAAATAACATCTAGCTACCAAATTCTTTCTGTTTCTTTTCTGGAGATAAGCTTCATAGCCCCTCCTAAGAATCTGTTAACTGAGAAAAACAAGACTAATGGCTAAATTCCACATTTTTTAATGAGTTACCTCTTCAAAATATAGACCCACAGGTGTAGAAACTACTTAAAAAGATGTCATTATCTGAATTCAGAGAACAGTTTTTATAAAGACTATAAACTTCTAAAATGAAACCTACATTTTGCAAAACATACAAAATTAAGGTTTATCATATAAAACAAAGTCAAAGTTTATTGAACTTTACCACTTTACCAATTAAAAAGATGAACTATATTTCCTTCTATGTATTTTATGGTTTCAGGTCTTATGTCTAGTTCTTTAATCCATTTTGAGTTGATTTTTGTGTATGGTGTGAGGTAGTGGTCAAGCTTCATTCTTTTGCATGTAGCGACCCAGTTTTCCCAGCACCATTTATTGAACAAACTTTCTTTGCTCCAATGCATAGTCTTTGCTCCTTTGTCAAAGATCCAGCAATTCCACTCCTAGGTATTTACCCAAAGGACACAGAAACATCAATTCCAAAGAGCACCTGCACTCCTATGTTTATAGCAGCACTGTTTACAATAGCTAAGCTTTGGAAACAACCCAAATGCCCAAAAATAGATGACTGGATCAAGAAGATGTGGTACATATATACCATGGAATATTACTCAGCATTCAAAAAAGATAAACACATGCAATTTGCAGCAACATGGATGGCACTGGAAGGGATCATGCTCAGCGAAATAAGCCAAAAAGAAAAAGAAAAATACCGGATGGTCTCACTCATAGCAGGAATCTAGAAAACTTAAATAAGGGACCAGGAAAATGAATATAAGAAAGTGAAAATCAAAATCAACAAAAAAACTATGAACCAGAGACACTTTTTGGGGGGTGGGGGGGCGGGAGGGGAAGGATTGGGGTCAGAATGGGGCGTTTGCAATTGTATGGGGGAATATAAAAATAAAATTTAATATTTAAAAAAAAAAAAAAATAAAGCGCACGGGTGAGGACCCACAGCCAGGAACCCATTTAATATCGGGGTTGCTCTATAACACTTTCTTCATCTTTGTCTTCATTACTGAGATACATATTTAATCAAAGTAATATTGTAATCACTATAACTCTGATTCTTGATAGTTATGATTTATGTGAATCTAAAACATAATTAAAGCTTATGTAAAATTTCAAAAAAAAAAAAGATGAACTGTTATAAATATATTGATATCAATAAAATATGCATTTAATATATAAACAATACATAAGTAATATATATGTATATATGTATATATAGTATAACATATAAATAAAATGCTAAATTTCACTGACAAGTCAGATAATGTGTGGCTCTCTGAATATAGAAAATTAATATATTATCAAAAGAAATGTCAAAAAGGTAACTACCCTAGAAATTCATGTCTTATTCATCTGATCACATGTTATAAATGATTTACCTATTTTCAAGACATACTTCCTAAAAAATTTTATTTCCACTTAAAAAAAAATTAACTGTAGTCATCAGATTAAAATACAATATTTTAAGTCATAAAAGAACTATTGGTGCTAACATGGAGTTTTATGGTGAACCGAGCTGCTCATTGGTGAAGTGTAAGGAACAATTTATAACAGTTTACCTACCTTAAACAAGGCGTATGCTGTTAGTGCATTTCCACTCTGGGAATTTTTCAGGATGTTTACTACACTGTCAGGCAATCCAATGAGTTCTAGAAAAGGAATGACATTCATTCCTCTAAGAAAGAAACAGAAAGTAATTTATATATACACAAACTTTTGGAGGTAAATATTTTCAAAAGAATATCTGAAAACACCAAGTCCAAATTTTGTTTAAAAGTCAATTCTGGATTATCAAGTACTTATTTTCACTCTAAAAGAACAACATATACAAACATCACTGTGTTGTGCTGCCTTTACACTCTGCAACTTCTGCTTTGTTTTTACACACAGTTATCCCTAACTAGCAAATTTTGAAAAATAGAGGCATTTATCAGAGCAAAACTAACAGCTTTAAGTAACCTATGAGAAAAGAATAAGAATCATTTATGATTTTAGTTTTCCTCAACTAAACACCATTTCCTTACAACACTTCAACTCAATCTTCAAGACCTAACTAGCACTTTTTTTTCTTTAACCTCTAAGATGGCATGTCAAACTCTAGTATTGTAAAAAACAAGTGATGTAACACCACTTACTGCATTATTGTGCAAAGAATAAATGATTCTATGGGTTTAGTGAAAATGTTGATTATTCTAACAGGGCATTCTATTCTCAGAATTAAAGATAAGTGAAGAAGCAATTGCCATAAATTGCAAAAAATGTTTAGAGGTGGATGAAAAGATAGACAAAGTCTCTAAATTGAGTTATTAGTTATTTTTGTTCATTCTCTCTATCTTACTGTGCATAGTTTTGCAGACTCTGTAACTCTTCATCCTTAAATAAGAACAAGGCTATTGTTCTGTGCTTCTTCTTTACAAAATGTAATCATCACATTGAAAAAATTTAACATATACAATAGTACATAGTTAATAATATATTATGTAACATTGAAATTTTCTGAATTGTCCAGTATGCTCTTGTTGACATCTTGTCAAGTCTATCTCCTTATCTCTAGAAGTGCTCTTCCAGCCTACCATTTTTTGTTAAGGCCAGATTGTCTTTTTAGACTTTGAGATTTTTTGAACTCTTCAGGTCATCTGTGCAGTAGAATATCCCTCCACATGGATTCATCTGATTATTACTTCAATAATAGATTAAGGCTAAATATTTCTCAACAGGAAAACTGCACAGTTGATTCTGTGTTGGTGTCAGTGAATCACAACAGGGTTCATAAATGTCAGCTTTTTCCATTATTGGTGTCAGTGAGTTTGACTTGGTTGAAGCCAGTCCAAGGTTGCTCCATTGTACATGTAATCTTTCTCTTTGTAATTAGGAAAGAAACTTGCCTGAATCTATTATTATTGTGGTAACTGCAAACATCTAATTTATTTATAAATTCAAAAAATTAAATTTCTTAACTTAAAAATTATTAATATTAAACTAATATTAATACCTATTATCAAGAGATATGGCTGTTCAGCATCAAGTAAAATTACCTACTATCTAAAACAAGAGGAAACCGATAACTAAAGAAACCTTCACAAGGGTTAAATTAAAAAATCAACTACAAGTCCAACCTTGTTTCTTCCACCTTTAGTTCTTAAATCTCTTAGATAAGAAGATCATTCTATTAAAACAACACAGTGTTAATGAGGGTCTGATTCAAATAGTAATATCTACTTTTTACTGTAAAGCTTCCACAGCCTGACAAACTATGCTTCACAAACTTCCCTCATTTTGTCATTTTGACAATCAGTATTCCTGCCATTCTAGGTACCACAGAGCAAATGGTCATCCTTTCTTCAGTTAACTCAGTGGTAAAGACCTCACCTATTAATAAAATGTGAAAAACAGCTATGAAAAGTAGTCTTTATCAATTAAAGACATTAAAACAAAAAACTATCAAAACTTTTCATTAACACAATCAAGAAAATTTACATTCTGATAAAACAGAAAGATAACAAACAAGAAAAACTTACTTTATGGCTGCATAATAAAATGTTCCGAACCAAACACCCGAAGTTATTAGATGCACTGGAATCAAAACTTTTCCATACTGTCTAAATGTTTTTTTAAATCGCTGATAAAGACTAATAGATTTGTCTTGTAAAGGATCAGGCTCTTCCTTTTTTTCTGAAGCCGTTCCTGAAGATGTGGAATTGGTCGATATAACCCTCTTGGATAAAGTGTCTTGCACCCACTCTTTACAGTGAAGGACCCCTGGTAGGGATGGATGAGCATCATATGGTTTCCTTTCCTTTGTAACACATTGGACACCAGATACATGCAACCATTGTTTTTGAGAGCCCTGAACCAAAACTACTCTGGATTCAGCATTGTACAAAAATAACGGTCCCTTTATGTTTTGACAATGTCCAAAAAGACCAGCTTTATGTGGTTCCATGCATGTCCTATGTGCCAGGTGGAACACAGTCCTTGGCATATTCCATTGCATTTTGAAGAACGAAGATGGATGGATTTCGGCTTCTATAGAGACTAGAGTAAAAGACAGTTAAATTATACTTGGATTTCCATTTTAAGCAAATTCACTAAAAAAAACTCATTCACTCTTAGTAAGTAAAAGAACAAACACAGCTATTAGATCCACAAAAATTAATGTTAAGTTCTAGCATACCACAATTTTAAAATGTCATTAAAACACATCATTTTTTAAAAAGCGCAAACTTACTTTATTTTTCTCAAATATCACTATGTGATGCATGGTATGACATGGTATGTGTCATGGTAATTATTTGAAAATTAACATTATGACACTGTTTATATAGTTTTATTCATTTTCAAAGCTATCTTAGGTTGTTTCATAACATTAGAGAATGAAAAAACATCACTTAAATATGACATAGTAATTCAGCATAGCAGTCATCCAGGAAGGAAGTGTTTTGAGGTTATTTTACTAGTACAAAAGAGATATTTGTAGGGTTTCTGTTTTTCTACAAAGAAGCAGCGTATTACAATGGAAACATCATAAGGTCTCAATGCAAAAGACTTGGGGCCTCCCTGGTGGCACATGGGGTTGAGCGCAGCACTGTGAAGCTGTCCTTAGCCTCTGCAATGTGAGTTTGATCCCCGGCCAGGGAGCTACACACATGGTGCAGCAGACCTCTCCTGACTCGCCCGCTGCTCCCTTCAGCAGTGTACTTTGGCTATCTGCCTGTTCTGCTCCCCGCTCTGTCTGGTGAACCCTCTCACCTCCCACACCTCTGGCCTATACCCCAGTTCTTATAAACATAAATAAATCTTTAAAAATAAATAAATGCAAAAGACTTGGGTTCTTATGTTTTGAGGAATTAATTCTATTGCCTTTCAGACCCCAAGCTCAAGTTCATTAGTAAAATGAGAAATACTTTATAGGGTTGCTACAGTAATTACATGCAATTTCTAATGTAAAAGTGCTTTTGTACAGTAACAAGTATCACATAACTGTCAGATTTCACCACTGATAAAACAGAATTATAGTCTGCATTACTATATAGTAAATCAGTTTCCTACTTTCAACATCAGGCAGTATCACCTGAACCTCAATCTTTATTCCCACCTTGAACTAGCTACCTTACTACTTCTAGTTCACTGAATATAGGTGATCTTATTTTTAAAATTTTAAACTAAAGAGTCAACGAGATTTGACTTAGCATCCAGTACAATAGCTCTCCAACAAATACAGATATTCCATTTTACATGAATATTCATTATCTGGAGTACAAAGCTGACCATCAAATAAAAATATCCACCAATAAATTGTTCACCTATAAAGTTAATCCCCTGACTTCTCCCTTGCTAATAATTAATATCAGTTCCTATCAGGTTCTCACAGATAATTCAACAGCACAGTACAAATCAGCTGCAAAATGAAGCCACCAGTCTTGCAAAACAAATAGGACCCAGTAACCTTTAAAAGTCACACTAAAGACTGCTTGCCAACAAAAGTAAAGCCAGTGCAACAATTCAAAGAAACAGACCAGGTAACAACCAAAGAGAAAAAGCTACAGAGATAATGACAGGCATCCAAATAAAGAATGATTACAATATTAAATGCCTAAGAAAGGTCATAGAGAAAAATTAAGTTCTTAGTTAATTTTACAAAACTAATGTATTAGTTGTGAAAGTAGAGCATTATGTAAAGGCTATCCAATTGTGCTTTCCTACAATTTATAAATCTATTGTATCTTTATAAATCTATGATGTGCTCCCTTTTGTGGGGAGCGGGGAGGGTAAGACAACACAAATGGTTGTTTAAACTAAAAACCAGCTAAGTTGGAACCATAACCTAAAATTTGTCAAAGACAAAGTTTAGCTTAATTTTTCACAAAGAGGTTTCTTTTGTTTTGATTCTTTTACTATTAATTTTTGGTCTCTATTTTAATTGGATTTATTTTGAGGCTTTTTTCCAACACCATTATCTGTGAGTTAAAAAATAATTCCTGTCTGCGATTTTAACGCAAGTGTTTTCTGAACTCAAAAGCTTTAGTTTTTTCTTTTAAATCTATCTCCTATAGGGGCCTTCCTGTTTGTGCAAGGGGTTAAGATTCAGAACTATGAAGCTATCAGCAGCCACTGCAGCAGGAGTTCTAGCTGACCCACATGCACAACAGACCTCTCCTGTCTTGCCCACTGCTCCCCTCAGCACTGCATTTCAGTCAGTCCACCTGTTCTAATTCCCAACTCTGTCTTTGGTGAATCCTCTCACCTCTTCGTACCTCTGGCTCTTGTATTCATAAATAAATCTTTAAAAAAAAAATCTATCTCCTATAAAGGGCAGTTTCTAGGAGTTGAAGTTCCCAGAGATCTAACTTTCAGATCATTAGATTATGTGTTTGTGTGTGAGAATAAAAGCATTTTTTAAAGAAAATTTCTTTTTAAGTTTCCAATTTGCACCCTTGTCTCAGCTTCTCTACTTAATACTGCCCAATTTTTAAAAAATATTTTCATCCTCCCATTTCTTAATGCCTCTTAAGAAAACATCTTTATTGAGATATAATTCACACAATATTCAATTCACTCATTTAAGGTATAGAATTTGATGATTTTTTTTAAAGATTTGTTTATTCATTTATACTAGTACTGGTTACAGCCAGAAGCGTGGGAGGATAAGAGAATTCACCAGAGTCAGAGTGGGGAACAGAACAGGCAGACTGACAAAATACACTGCTGAAGGGAGCAGCGGGCGCAGGAGAGGTCTGCATGTCCTGTGGGACCCTCGCCAGCAGCCGGGGATCGAACCAGCACTGCAGAGGCTGCGGGCAGCTTCGCAGCCCAGCGCTCAATCCCTGCACCACCAGGAGAGGCCCGAATTTGATGATTTTTAGAATATTCACAATTGTGTAACCATCACTACAATTCTAAGTTTAGAACATTTTTATCACTCCCAAAAGAAACATATATCACTAGCACTCACAATTCCCTCATTCACAATTAACCTAAATTCTGTTTCTTTATATTTGTCTGTTCTGGACATCTCATGTAAGTGGAATTAGTCTGCGACCAGCTTCTTTTATTTAGCATAATATTTCAATATCTGAAAATACAAATTCCTTGTCTCCATCTAGAACTAATAAATCAAAAACTCAAGCAGATAGGTCACAGCTGACAATATGGATTTGGAGATCACTTCTCTAGACTTAGCAAATGGTTTCAGGGCTGGAGGCAGCCTGGTGGCAAAGATATCTTCTATCATCATCAAAACATCAGCATCACAATAATCACAATGATGTTTTTAGTCCCTACTATATGGGTAAGTGCTTTGTTAAACTAAAGAACAGATGCTAAACCTCATAGGCAAAAGGTTGAGAAATGATTGTGATGACTGCTTTGTAAACACTTCGGGTGTATTAATTCATCTTATTTTCCTAGCAATCTCATGTAGGAGGGTTATTACGACCATTTTATATTTGAGGACACTGAAGCACAAAGAGAAATATCATGCCCAATGTCATTCAACTGGTGAGTGAAGAGCTGAGATTCAAATCTAGTTTGATCCCAGGCCCATGCTGGGTCACTCATCTATTGATATATAGCCACTTCTAGAAAGAAGAAACACCACCAATTTTCAGTAGACTTAAAGCACACAAGGCCCAAATGGGCCCAAAATAAGAGTCTTACATTTTAAAGTAAAAAATAACTGGCAACACATGGATAATGGCAGCTGTGGGCTCCCAAAGTTCATCATAATACTGATGTTATACATAGTAAGACTCATTAGATTTCAAGGAATAAACTTATTTTAGATGAGTGCAAGTTGAAAGGAGTGGGGTACAAACTGAGTAGTAGCACAAGTATTGTGAAATAAATAGGCTTTAGGAATAACAGAAAACCAAGTCAAGGTAGAATTATCTTGTCTCACAGCAAGCACCTAAGTATAATGGCCTCAGCTCCCCAATCAGCTTCCATTTCTCTATTTTACTAATCTGCTAATCTTAACAAGTAAAGATAAAAGGTTTTGGGTACTGATTAATGACTGAGTTGCCACGCCTCATAAACCCTACCCAGATCAAATCAAATGTATCTAGACAGGATGAGTAAACCTGAAGAAGTTGTGAACTCACAGGCCATTAACATGTCTCTCATACAAATGGAAAATATGCAGTGACAGAAAGTTTATCTTGATTTTTCCCTCCTCAATGAAATACAATAATTTCTATAACTAGTTTTTTATATTACACCAGTCACCTGCTATTTTTCTGTCCCAAAAGTATGAAATTTTCATATCCATAGATGAGGTAATATTTAAATTGCTTATTATTTCAGTTACAAATGATAAAATGCATCACTGGGCACAAGTCAGATAAAAGGACTACACAGCTGTTGTGGCTATGCTTTTATACATTAGAATTAAGTTATAACCTTTTAGCACTGTATGGACCTGGCAAATGATTAATGATGGCTGATTCTCTGTATATAACCCTTCCCACTATGGCAGGGACATAATGAATAACTTCAGTAAAATCAAATTCTGTCATGACTTAATTTTCATGGACAGGTAGTGCAGTTTAATAACAGAGAGCTTGAAATCTGGGTGGTCAGACTGCGGGGTTACAGTTCAGAAAACAGTATATATGAACTCTGTAACCTTTGAAAATTAGCCTTCCTGTACCTTGCTTTCTAATTGGTAAAACGGAGTTAATAAAGCACCTACTTCAGAGGGCTGTTGTGAGGATAAGATAAATATAGGTAAAATTTCTACCACATAGCAAATCTTCAGAAAATGTTATTATTATGAGAAAGCATGGTAGTCTGTTGCCCTTATTCCCAGTAAAACAGCCTGAACATCAGGTAATGAACCAAAGGGAGATTCTATAGGACAAACAGTTGCCTTGGATGGGTCTAGCACAACTCCTGAAAAAAATCTACGAAATTGTTACTGAAAGAGTGAAAGAGGGCCTCCCAGGTGACGCAGCGGTTGAGCGCTGGGTTGCAAAGCTGCCCGAGGCCTCTGCGGAGCCGGTTCGATCCCCGGCTGCTCCCCAGCCACCAGAGGAGGGTCTCACATGGCGCGCAGACCTCTCCTGCCGCCCGCTGCTCCCCTCAGCAGTGTACTTCGGTCCTTCTGCCTGCTCTGCTCCCCGCTCTGGCTCTGGTGAATTCTCTCACCCTCCCGTGCTTCTGACTGTACCCAGTGCATGTATAAACAAACAAACAAACAAACAAATAAATAACATGCCTCTATTAAAAAAAAAAGAGTGAAAGAAAATTCCTACTGCTTGTTAGAGACATCACTGTTCTGGGAAATTGCTGAGTTGGCAGCTACAAAGGTGTAAAGTCAGCAAAAAAGAAGGAAAACTAACCAAAAAGCTTTGCTGTGAAGATGCTGTGCCACCATAACACACACCAAGGTGACCCCCACACCTCACAGTGCCTTGTTACTTTGTGAGAAGCTGGAAGAAGGAACTAGAGATAAGGTATGGAGCCTGGCCTTCACATATGCAGAAGCACACTCTAGGATAGAAAGGAATCTTCATAAAACTCAGTTCTCATGCTACTCCCATTATAACCCGACTAAGAGATGGTTTTTGATGTTACATATAACATCAAAACAGGGTGCCTTTTTCATTAAACAGAATGTAGCCAGAGGTCTCCTTTATCTCTGCTAAGAATTATGTATCTCCTTCGTGCCCATAGTTCACCTGCAAACTGTACACAACAGACCTAAACACCTGGAGGGCAGGACCAGCACTCAAGAGACATCTGATGCTGCCTCCTTAGATTTAAATCCTCAGTTTGCTCTGAATAACCTCTTTAATAAATTTCTCTCTGAATTGCATCAGAAAACTGGTTATATCAGTTGACATATCTAATCAATCCAATAATATCCAGTCTCTTAGAGATAGACCATGGTCAAGGCATGAAGTAGTAGTAATACACGTGTATGAAAGTTAGGAGTCTCAAGTAGCAGTCCTGAGTTGCAAAAGTAGGATGAGAACAGAGTGGTCAATTAATAGTAAAGGAACAAGAAAACAGTGGGAACCAAAAAAAAAAAAAAAGAGAAGTTGAGTTAAAGGAATGGAGGGAAAGGTAGAAGGGACAGGAACAAAAGCAGTAAGAAGGCAGCACATTCATTCAAGCGTTGCTCTAGAGCAGCTATGTCCTAAAATTCCAGCTTCGTTAAGCCAAATGAGTCCATTCATACGATTCCTTTCTTCCCCCTATATCCTTACCAAATATGTATTGCTAAAGATTATATGAGAATGTCTGTTCCTCACAACAAGGAAGTCTAAGTTACTCCAGCACTTGGGACTACAACGGAGTGCAATTGAGTATGATTAACTTATACTCTATTATTATGTAAGAAATAAAAACCCGTAGGCTAAATAGAGAGTTAGAACAACAAATTACAAAGAACAAGGTTTGGTTCTCTGTTGGATGAATTCAAAGTTTTACTAATGGGGTCTCCATGGTGGCGCAAGGGTTAAATTCTCAGCACTATCAAGCTATCTGGCCTGAGTTCCATCCCAGGCCAGGGAGCTAACCCACGTGGTATAGCATACCTCGCCTATCTTGCCTGCTGCTCCCCTTAGCAGTGTATTTCAGTCAGTCCCCCTGTTCTGCTTCCCACTCTGTCTCTGGTGAATCCTCTCACCCCCTGCACTGCTGGCCTACACCCAAGTTCTTGTATGCATAAATAAATAAAATAAATCTTAAAAAAGCCAAAGTTTAACTAGCAGTAAATACTATTTTGTCAAACAAAATCTTATTTGGAAGTCCAACACAGAAAATAAATGAAAGCAAAGTTGCTCAAGTTAAAATAAGAGTCCCCAACTCCCTCCAATTCCTGTGGCACAGTCACAGAAGCCCTAACCATGAAAACAAAATCAAAACATAGACAAATTCTTTGTAGATAATGATCCTTCTTCATCTAACTGCTGTTTTTCTGCAAGTCACAACTCAGGCACTAATTCCTTCTGAAGCCAGTGAGCCACACAAGCTACATAGGCAATGCCACTAAAAATATATCAAATATATCAAATATATTTATAAAAATATAAAAAGAATCTTCTTTTTCTTTGTCTATGTGAACTCTATGGTCACGGAGGGCAGTTTGTCCTTACGAACATAGTGCAAAAATATGTGCTCAATAAAATTCAGTTCTGTGGACATCAACAACTAGTCACTTTTGAAAACATTCAAATTAATTCCAATAGATATGAAATTGATATGCCATCTTCAGTGTGGGAAGTTTTAGGAACTTAATATACTCTAACAGAAAAGAAGAATGTTTTCAATAACCTCATGGTGGACACAGACTTCACACTATCAAAGACAGAATCAATGAATGCCTGAAAGGAATTCAATAGAAACTTCTCAAACTGAAATGCAAAGAGGGGAAACCGGCCCCCAAACCCTTCCCCCCCACCCCGACACAAAACAAAACAAAACAAGAGGACAAAATATTTATGCTCTATGGGATAATTTTTAAAGGTATACATACACATAACAGGAATGCCAGAAGGAGAATAACTGAATAACAGTTAAACAATTTCCAAAATTATAAACATGAAGCCACATGACTAAGAAGCTCAAAGAACACCAAGAAGAATAAAAATCTTAAGTCCATATCTAGGCATATCACATTTAAGCTGCAAAATACCTAAGACAATGAAAATCTTGAATAAAACCAGAAGAGGAAAAGATGCTTTATCTACAGGACAAGAAGAGTAAGATTAGCATTGGCTTCTCACCAGAATCTAGACAAAGAAGAGTAATGTATTTAAAATGTTTAAAGAACCACCAAGCAAGGATTTTATATCCAGCAATCTCATCCATCAAAAGTGGAAGAAAAATAGGGGCCTCCCTGGTGGTGCAAGGGATTAAGTCTCAGCACTATGAAGCTATCGGCAGTCACTGCCACACAAATTTGATCCCTGGCTAGGGAGCTATTGCACATGATGCAGCAGAACTCTCCTGTCTCGCCCACTGCTCCCCTCAGCAGTGTATCTGTCAATCGCCTGTTCTGTTCCCTACTCTGTCTCTGGTGAATCCTCTCACCCCCTGCACCTCTGGCCCATACCCCAGCTCTTGTATGCACAAATAAAAAAATAAATATTTGGGAAAAAAGGGAAGAAAATAATGACTATTAGAATGGGAGAAGATAGTCACAATTACACACCTGATAAGGGTTGATATCCAACATATATAAAGAACTCATACAGCTCAACAACAAAAAAGACCAACCCAGTTAAAAAATGGGCAGAGGGGCTAAACACACCCTCCCAAGACATACAAATGGCCAATAAACATGTCTAACATGACCTATTACTAAAGAAATGTAAATCAAAACCACAATGAGGTGCTACCTCACATCTGAGAATTGCTTTATCAAAAAGAGATGACAAAAGGGAACCTTCATGCACTGTGGGGGCAAAATGTAAATTGATACTGCCACTGTGGAAAACATTAAAGGGACTCCCCCCAAAAAATTAACATTGGAAATACCATATGATACAGCAATTCCACTTCTGGGTTTTTATCTCAAGAATACGAAAAAAATGTGTTTGAAAAGATATATGCACCACTATGATCACCGCATTACTTACAATAGCCAAGATATGGAAACAATTTAAGTGCCCATCAATAGATGAATGGATATATAAGATTTTAAGGAAAATGAGTTAAAATCAGGCTTTTTGCCTCCCACACAACAGACAGTCCATGCCTTGAAATGCTCTTTTCCTCCATTTTGAAAGCTAAAAAACAGATGGGCCATACATTTGCAACAATGTATCAGATACAGGCTTAAGGGCACTTAACAGTATGTAAAAGGGGGTAGACAGCTGAGTTGCTATTTTGCTGTGTCAGAATTGGACTCTCTCTTTACCTGCCTGTGTGTATGATCAAATTTGAGCATTAAAGGCTTGAAAAATCCACCGAAGGCTCCAAATTCTCTTTCATCTATGAGAATTGATAATGAACCTACCCGGCCTGGGATGGTTGCACCAGTGGTGTAGACGGCTGGACAGTCCCATGCAGATGGATATGGAGCCCTCTAAGACCTGGGGAAGAATTGAGGGGTAGCCAGCCACAAGTAGATGGTACCCAGTGGTTAGCCTCCTTTCCCAATGGGCACCTCACCATGAATGGCCAGAGGTAGATGGATCCCTGTGGCAGTTGGAACCGGTCCTGTGCAGAATAGAAGAGACCTTGGACAGATATAGTGTCCTCAAGGTGCAGGACAGTGGGATGGGTATTTCTCACAGCTCTAAGAGTCTTTGTTGAGAAAAGAATCCAAGGTCTGGCAACTGGTAGTGTTACAGGGTTACGTGACTGTGGGTCCTCACCCGCGCTTGAAAGAGACTTATTTAATGCAAAACTGCAGGCACACATCAAAGTGAGACACAGGCCTTGCAAAAATGTTTGAGGTTTCTGGAGGAAGAGATCCAGAGAGACCAACCTACCACTTCAGAGACACCAGAGTCCTCCTTTGGAGAGGAGGCGGCTGGCCCCAAGCTCCAGGCTCACCCAGTGGTGACAAATAAGATAAATCACCAGCAGCTCATAGCCCCAGGAAGTCAGGCTACAGGGCCACCAGATGATGGAGTTTACCCAAAAAGGCAAGTAAACCTCTTAAGATCAGAGAGCCTCTTAAAGTTACCCATGCCCAAATGTGAGTGGCTCTACTGAGAGCAGGTGCAAATCGTGCCAAAATAGATGCACAACCCAATGCATATTTGTTAAAAGTTATGGAAACAATTGCAAGAGGACCCTCAGAGGTTCACTTCCATGAGAAGATGGGCTGCTGTGAAGGGAAAAACTGGGCACTCCAGTCCCCAGGCATGTGCCCTACAACTGACACCTGCTGCTGACCCTGGTCCAAGAGGTTTTGGCCATAGCAGATACAAGGTAGAGTATACTCCGTTATATGGGAACCCACAGAAATTTCAGGGGCCTGCTTGTTACAGTGACAGCAAAGGAGGCCAGAGTGTCAAGGTGACCACAGTGAGAGTATCCCTGGGGATTGGGTGATTACCCCCAATGGAATACAAAGTATGTGTTGCCAATCCCAGAGTATGTCCTAGGGGTGGATGTATAAAGTGGCTAGTGGCTGCACACCACAGCCAGAGAGTTTCACCTTAGGGTACGTGTGATAAAGGCAGTGTTGCGTGGACATGCTGAGCATCCATTCATATTGTTAGGGGGGAAGGATGTCCTGAACAAACAAACTCTATACAGGCTTTGTGGACTCCACACCCACTCCATCAAGACACTGGGGACTACAAATCCCATGATCACCAAAGGGAAGGTTGCGAGGACCTGAGGGCAAAGTTAAGCAACTATGTTCTCTGAGTATTTAACAGGCCATGTGGCCACAGGGCACACTTGGTTTTTCACCAACTTATCTCCCTCTTTTTCTCCCTGAGTTATTCATTTTCCATTTCCCCTTCCCTTGTAAATAAACCTTTTATCAACCTTTTGTGTGTGTCTGCAGTTTAGTTTAGCATCAATAAGTCCCCTTTAAGTGTGTGGGTGAGGACCCACAGTCAGGCAACCGTTTTATATTGGGGTTGCTCTGTAACAATACAACTGCCAGTCCTTAGGTGAGTGACCAAAACTAAACAGTATCGGTTGCCAGGTGGCCACAAAGTGATTATGGGCACAATAGCAGAGTTGGAAAATGTGGGTATTATACATGTTATCCACAGCCGCTATAATTCGCCCATGTAGCCAGTGAAGAAGCCTGATGACTCTTGGTGTATGCCAGTGGATTACTGTGAGTTGAATAAAGTGGATGCCAACTTGCGTGCAGCAGTGTCTTCAGTGGCATACTTAATGCATTGTATGAGGCACAAGCTGGGCAGGTATCACTGTGTAGTTGACCTAGCTAATGCTTTCTTTTCCTTTGCCCTAGCACCAGAGTGTCAAGACCAGTTTGCCCTCATGTGAGAAGGCAGGGATACCTGTATAGTCCTACTCTGTGCATGGGCTGGTGATAGCAGATTTGGTTGGGTGGGAGAGACCATCATCAGTGTGCTTCTACCATTATAATGATGACATTTTACTGACCAATGACACTTGTAGATTTGGAAAAGCTGTCTTTCTCCATTGGACACATCTGAAAACAAGTGGATTGGGGTTAGTTGTATTCTGTTGTATTCAGTTGCATTCTGTTGCAGTTTTTATTGTTTTCCCAAGTTATGAGTACAGTGTCCTATATTCCTCACCAAGAGAACCTTGCAAAAGATTGACACAGATTATAATGTGAAAAAAATCCCTGATGGGGTGGAGGATAAAGAAAGTGAATTAAAATCAGGCTATTTTTCACCTCTCACACAACAGATAATACATACCTTGAAATGCTGTTTTCCACCACTCTGACATCAAAAAAACAACAGACGGGCCTTACATTTGCAATAATATATCAGTTACATGGCTATGGGCACTGAATAATATAAAGGGGGCTAGGCAGTAAAGTGTCTACTCTGGCTCTCTGAGTTGGGATCTCTGACTGCCTGTGTGTGTGTGTGTGTGTGTGTGTGTGTGTATATATACATATATGTATATATACTATATATGTATATATATATATGGTCCCCTGTTTCAGCAGCAAAGATCTGCAAAATCCACTGAAAGCTCAAATTCTGTTTCTGTCTGTGAGAACTGACAATGAACCTACATGGCCTAGGATGGTTGCATAGCAAAGATGTAGAGTACACACACACATATACAAATACTATTCAACACAAAAGAAGATGAAACCATGCTATTTGCAACAACATAGATATACCTAGAGGGTATTATGCTAAGTGAAATAAGTCAGAGAAACACAATGTGTGATTTCACTCATGTGGGGAAAAAAAAAAACAAGTTAAAAAAAAAAAAACAAACTCTTAGATTTTAAGAATTTTAAGAATATAATGTATAATACATTATATATTATATTCTTAAAACAGAGGGGTGAGGGGAGAAGGGGTGGGTAAATAGAATAAAGGGAGTCACTGGTGCAGTGGTGGGTAGACCCTTGACTTTTGGTGGTGATCATAGTGCACTATATGTAGATATTGAATTATAATACTATACTCCTGATATTTACATAAGGTTATAAACCAATGCTACTTCACTGAAAATTAAAATTAAAAAGGCATTTATCAAAGAAACAAAAAAATTTAGGGATTCCTAGAAAGACAATATAGAAAATAAATTCTACATAATGAAGGAAGAATATAGGGTAGAAATCTGTAAAAGCATTGCAAACATTTCTATAAGCTGGTCTCATCTAGCTGTGTTGGTTATAAACCAATGCTACCTCACTGAAAATTAAAATTAAAAAACATTCATCAAAAAACCAAAAAAATTTAGGGAACTCAGGAGAAAGTTAGAGATACATAAAAAAGGAAAGAACACCAGAGAAGAAATCAGTAAAGGCAGAGTTAAATCTATTTCTATTCTGGGCCTCCCCTGGTGGCGCAGTGGTTGAGTGCTGGGCTGAGAGCCCGCAGCCTCTGCAGCACCTGTTCATTCCCCCACCACCAGTAAGGGTCCCACCAAAAAAAAAAAAAAAAAAAAAACTATTTCTATTCTTAGTTAATTTAAAAATAACTTTAAAGTACAATGGTAACAATGTATTAAGTGAGTAATAACACATGAATAAGTGAAACAGTTTTGTTACAAAAACAGGAGAGGGGGCACTGTAACCTACGAAGTACTTAAAAGTACACATTAAGCTGAGGAGTATTATTCAAAGGTAGAATTGAATTAGATAAAAATGTACATATTATGTACACCAGGGAAACACTAAAATGTGTACTTAAAAACTGTAAATGACACACTGAAAGGGGAATAAAATCAAATCACACAAAATGCTCAGTTAAAACCATAGAAGGCAGGAAAACACCAGGGAAAGGCAAATGGCAATGAGAAGAAAATTTATTTGAAAACATTTACAAACATGATGGATATTAATGCAACAATGTAAAAACTTTGAAAGTGAATGGTATAAATGAGTCAACTGAAAGAAAGGTGGTAAGAATGGATTAAACAAACAGGGCCAACTATATGTTGTCTAAAAAGCACTCTCTTTAAATATCGACTCGGATAAATTACAAGTCAAGGGACAGAGACAGACATACCACATTAACACTATTTTTCACAAAGGCTGGAATAGTTCTATTCGTATCAGGCAGAGGATAACAGAAAATCTTCAACTGCTAGCGAACAAGAGGGTAATTTCACAATAACGTTATGATGTATCTCTATGTTTCTATCTTTATCTCTTGTCACAGAATCTAAGCAAAACGCAACAATCCTAAAAACCTAAAAGAGAGGATCAAATATATGAGATAAAAACTGACAGCACTGAAAGGAGAAACTGACGTGTCCCCTATAATTGCAGACATCAACATCTCTCTGTTGAGTACTTAGATCCAGCAGACAGAAAATCAGTAAGCTGTACTGGAGCTAAACACCACCATTAGTCAACCTGAACTAATTGATATTGACAGAATACTCCAACTACACCATCTAATCAAGTTTACACAACACACAACAAAATCGATCATGTTCTTAGACATAAAATACACCTAAAGAAATTTAAAGGAATAGAAATCATGTAAATGCTGTTCTCAGAGAGCGAAGGAATTAAACTAGAAACCATTAACATCGACAAAAAGATAGCTGGAAAACTCTTAAGTACCTGGCCCTGAACAAACTTCTAATTATTCCACAAGGCCAACAAGTCTAAAAAGACATTTTGAAATATTTTGAGTAAAAAAAAGTGAAAGTGGGAAGCAGCACTTATCAAAATCTGTGGAAGCAGCAAAGCAGCCTTTGCAGGGAAACTTCTAAATGTGTGAATTTCTAGAAAAGAAAAAATGATCTACACTGAATAAGCTAAGTTTCCACCTTAAGAAATCAGAGAAACAATAGCAATATAAACCTAAAGCAAGTAGAAAGGGGAAAAAAGTGTCAGAGCAAAAAATCAATGAAACTGAAAGGGAAAGAATTTAAGATTATAACACCAACAAAATCTGGTTCTTTGGGGGGAAAAAATCAGCATATATGATAAATCTCTACAAAGAGAGAAAACACAAATCACCAATATCAAAAATGACAGAGGAGGCATAACTACAGATCTCATACACTTAATATCTGGAACAACAGGAACTCTCATTCACTCCTAGTGGAAATACAAGAGGGAACTATCACTTTGGATGACAGTATGATTTACCTTGAAGTGTACTCATCAGTTGAAATACAATGAAAGGGGTAAGTGAAGAAAAGGCTTGCCTCTAGATATACGCACTGTAAATTATCAGCAAATAGGAGGAAATTCATACTTTCTTCTTCTAATAGATCAGTATTTCCACTTAATCATTTCAAATTTAGTTTGTTGCTTAGAAAAAAAAATAAAGGCATGCAATTTCTTTGTAATTCCCTGCCCCTGATACAACTGATGGCTTCAATTCATTTCTACTCTACAGTCTATCTCCCGCCATCTGGTCTCCTTCTGCGCTTTCTTTGTCATCGAAGAATTAAGACATATTAACTAGCTGTGGGTAATGATGGGGCCAGTGTTAAATTCTCAATCTTTAGAAGGTTAAAGTATGCCCCCCCCCAGTCAATTTCCATGAGCTTCCATTAGTAGTTCACTGATTTCCAGAGCAGTCTTCAGAAGTGTCACTTGTAAAGAAAATCAATGCTTTTCCCAAAATTACTTTGTTAAATATCTTCATTTACACAATATGTTTCTACCATTCTCTCTTCTCACATAACCTACATTACAATGGTCTGTAATGGTAACATTAGTACAGAATCCACATGGTTTTACTTCCACACCGTTCCTGTTTTTCACTGGCAGGGAGTCATGCAATTGAAATGGGAAGAATGCAGCCTTCTTAATCAAAAAGATCCGAGTCTAATCCTTTCTGGCATCACTGTACTTAGCTCTTTCTTTCATCACCAAAAGCAGGATAATTACACTTCTATCATGTGATATTTATGATGATTAGGTGAGATTAAGTATGTGAGTATCTAGCACTTCATATTCCCTATTGTCTTCTCATCTGCTGGCCTTGTCAAACCAACCTCACGTTCTTCCTTCATCTAAACGTTAGCCATTTGGGTGAGGCACGCAAAACCCCAGCTTCTTTTGCAACTGACTCCACTGGTCCTATCTTTGACCTTGACATCATCTGATACCGCTCTACAAGTGAAAGCCTGAAAATCACTACCCCAACTTGGCAGCCTTGTCTACTTGCAGCCTCTAAGCTCTTCCATTCTCAGGACTCTAGTTCTAGGGCATTGCCCCAGACTATCTCCCTGTTTATCCTTCACAGCTAACAGGTCCTCCTGGTTTTGGTCTGAAGTCTTTATCCAGGGTTGATGCTATGAATTACATCTTTGTCATTCTGAAAGCCCAGACCACAAAACCTAATCTTGAGCAGAGTTTTGTTGTTTGTTTGTTTGTTTTAACGACAACATCTCTGTAGCTGGACACTAACAAAACCCACGCAACTGAGTAACTGAGCGCCAGCAAACTCTGACGATCTATCATTCTACCTCAGAAAGGCTCTGAATGCTGTGTGACAACCCACAATAGTTCTGATCAGCTTCTTCCAACCTTTCAAAGACTCCATTCCACATCTTTCCCAGTCTCCCCAAGGTTCTTATACTTTAACATATACTTTACTTTCAGGTGATGGTAAAATAAACTATACGTTAGATCATGTGTCCCTGTTTAAAACGCTCCAATAAGCTCTTAGAGTAAGAGCTTAAGTATTTACAATTGCCTAAAATGCCCTACATAATCTGCCCCCACTCCCTCTCGGAATACATTGCCTACTTGCAGGCTTCCTGCTCACTCTGCTCCAACATGCCAACAGAGTTCCTGCTTTAGGAATTCTGCATGAGCTCTTCCCTCTGCTTGGAACGGGCTATCTCCAGGTAACTGCACTGCTTACTCCTTTGCCTCCTCCAAGTCAGCTCAAATGAAGGGGATGTTCAGAGAAGCCTACCTTGACATTCCTGTTTAAAATTGCAACACTAGGGGCGGAGCAACATGGCGGCGAGGAGATGCTGCGAGTAAGATCTCCCATTAAAAAAAGTTAATAGGGAGGAAAAGCGGCAGGTCCCAGTGAGAACTGGGACACGGAAGATAAACGAACGACTCCAGCAAACTACCCGAAGAAGAAAGTGGCCATAAAAGAGGACCAGAAGGGAGGAAAGCACAGAACCCTGCTCCCCTCCCCCACCCACAAAGTCGGCACTCGCCGACCAACAGAGAGGAGGGAAAAAACAAACTAAAATGACCAACAAGAACAAACTACGCAGCAAGCGGGACTGTGAGTGGAAAGGAACTATTTCAGCCACCACACCCCGTGAACGGGAGCTGTGGAGAACCCTGCAGGATTCGCGCGGTGGTGAGCTCCAGGCGCCATTAGAGAACAGCAGAGACCGCGGGAGACCCGCACACAGCCCAGGCCGGCCGGTAAGCTTACGCGGAAAAGCGGCGCGCTGGAAAACCAAACGCGGATCGGGATCGCGGCTGCCCAGGTCCCCGCCCCTGAGACCTAGGCTTGCGGGGGGACGCGCGGGGTCCCTCACTGAGATGAAAGTCCCTCACTGAGTAATCAGAAACCAGGCGCCCAGACACGGGAGCGGGGTGCAAAAGGCGCCATTGCTGCGGCCCCTGAACTGGGCTACAGCCCGAGTCCTGGACCTGAGGGCTTTGGAACTGAGACCCGGGGCACGAAATTCGGGGCGTGGGCTCTCCACGACGGTGGGGCACACGGCAGACACAGCACCCCAAAGCCGTTGAGGTTTTCCTTACCATTCCCACTCTGTTCCCTGCCACACGGGGTGAAAAACACAGCTCCCCAAGGGCTCTAGCTGAGATCTCTGGCGCCACCTAGCGACCAGAAAAAAAGTCACTAACACCTTTCTTCAGAAAAGAGCACTTGACCAGCAGAAGGCGGAGCCCGTGGCCAGCTGGGAAGTTAGCCCACCCCAGGCCCCTTCAGACCAGCAGTCTGAGCCCACAGGGGGAGCGGGCACCCACGGCAGACCAAGCACATAGGGGAATGTGTCCCCACATCGGCATTTTAGAACAGGGACCCTTCTTCAGTAAAGACTGCTTCAAACCGACAGATGGCTCCTGGAGAAGCCAGAGGGGAGCGGAGAAGCTCACCCAAGATGCCAGCCAGTCCCAGCAACACAGTATCCCAATGCATACGACAAATTAGAAAATAGACAGTAGGGAGTAGAAGAACCACACACAACCTAACAACCCCTCAGGAAAAAAGCACACCACAAAAAGAAAACCACCTCCCAGATTGTAACGACAGTAACTTGGAAGAACTTCTGAGCCTTCCAGAAAGAGAATTTAAATTTGCCATGATTAAAAAAATGACAGAACTCATGAAGGAAATTGAGTCCCTAAAGAGGGAAAACAATGCTCAGAAGAATGAAATTGAGTCCTTAAAGAGGGAAGCGAAAGAAACGCAGGGGATCAAAGAATTAATGGAGGAACTAAAGAACTCTGGGAAAACCAATGAAAGCAGAATAGATGAAATGGAAGAACGAATAAGTACTCTTGAAGACACAGAAATAAAAAGAACCAAAACAGAAAAGGAAAGAGAAGTACGAAGGAAAAGGAACGAAGAAAGACTTCGGGAACTATCTGACTCCATGAGGAAAGGAAATATAAGAGTTATAGGAATACCAGAAGGAGAGGAGAGAGATGTAGGAACAGAGAAAATATTCAAGGAGATAATTGAAGAGAACTTCCCAAATGTGAAGAAGGAGCTGAAAATTGATATACAAGAAGCAAGAAGAACACCAAACTTCCACGACGAAAGGAAAAATACAGCAAGACACATAATAGTGAAGCTCCCAAGAATCCAGGACAAGGAAAAAATAATGAAGCTGACAAGAGGGAAGGAACAGATAACATTCAAAGGAAAACCAATCAGGCTGACATCAGACTTCTCTGAAGAAACACTACGGGCAAGAAGAGAGTGGAGGGACATAGTCAACAGACTCCAAGAAAACAGATGTCAACCAAGAATACTCTATCCCGCAAAGCTCTCCTTCCTCTATGAAGAAAGAATAAGGACCTTCCCAGACAAACAGAAACTCTGGAATTTCATTACGACTAAACCCCCACTCCAAAAAATACTACAAGGAGTCCTAAAGCCAGAACCTCAGAGGGACGAATAACAATGAAAGAAGGCAAGAAAAAAAAAAAGTTCTTAAAAGAATAAATAAAATCAAAGGAAAGACAAACACAATGGCAAATACAGATACTAACATATCAATATTAACCCTAAATGTAAATGGACTAAACTCTTCAATAAAAAGACACAGAGTTGCAGCCTGGATTAAGAAACAAAACCCAACCTTTTGCTGTCTCCAGGAAACACATTTAGCTACAAAAGATAAAAATAGGCTCAAAGTTAAAGGATGGAAAACAATCCTACAAGCAAATGGACCAAAAAAGAAAGCAGGAGCAGCTATACTTATATCAGATAAAACAGATTTCAAACTCAAAAATATAAAAAGAGACCCCAATGGTCACTACATTATGATCAAGGGGACAATACTTCAAGAAGAAATAACACTCATTAACATATACTCACCAAACGAAGGAGCACCAAAATATATCAGACAACTGTTGTCATCTCTGAAAACAGACATCAGAGAAAACACATATGTAGTGGGAGACTTCAACACACCACTATCAACAATGGATAGATCAACAAGACAAAAAATAAGTAAAGAAACTAAAGCTCTAAATAAGGACCTAGAGCATTTGGGCTTAACAGAAATCTATAGAACACTAAACCCCCAAAAAACGGAGTACACATTTTTCTCAAGCGCACACGGATCATTCTCCAGGATCGATCACATACTGGGGCACAAGACAAACATCAACAGATACACCAAGACTGAAATCATACCAACCATCTTTTCTGACCATGAAGGCATCAAGCTAGAAATAAACCATAAAAAGAAGGCAAGGAACTTTCCTACCTCATGGAGACTAAAAACCACACTACTGGAAGACCAGTGGACTAATGAGGAGATCAAAGAGGAAATTAAAAAATTCTTTGAATTGAATGACAAGGAGGACATCAATATCCTAAATGTATGGGACGCAGCAAAAGCATAATAAGAGGAAATATATAGCAATAGAAGCTCACATCAAGAAACAAGAAAGAACTCAAAGAAACAACCTAATCTCGAAGCTCAAAGATCTAGAAAAAGAAGAACAAAAAAAACCCAAAACCAGTAGAAGAAAAGAAATAATAAAAAACAAAGCAGAAATAAATGAAATTGAAACTAAAAAAACAATCCAAAGGATTAATGAAACCAAGAGCTGGTTCTTCGAAAATATCAATAAAATAGACAAACCCCTAGCCAGGCTCACAAAGGAAAAAAGGGAGAAAGCACAAATAAACAGGATAGTAAATGAAAGAGGAGAAATCACAACGGACACAGCAGAAATGAAAAGAATAATCACTAACTACTATGAATAGTTATATGGAAACAAGTTCAACAATCCAGAGGAGATGGACAAATTCCTACAACTCTACAATCACCCAAAGCTAGATAAAGAAGAAATAGAACACCTAAACAGACAATTACAAGCAGCGAAATTGAAATGGTAATCAAAAACCTCCCCAAAAACAAAAGCCCAGGACCTGATGGATTTACAAATGAATTCTACCAAACATTCAGAGACGAAATAATGCCTATCCTTCACAAACTCTTCCAAAAATTGAGAAGGAAGAGACAATACCAAACACGTTCTATGAAGCCAACATTACACTAATACCAAAACCGAATAAGGACAACACAAAAAGGAAAACTACAGGCCAATCTCCCTCATGAACACTGATGCAAAAATCCTCAACAAAAGTTTAGCTATCAGAATCCAACAATGTATCCATAAGATAATTCACCACGACCAAGTAGGATTCATTCCAGGGACACAAGGATGGTTTAACATCCGAAAATCAATCAACGTTATCCAACACATCAACAAAAAGAAATATAAAACCATATGATAATATCAATAGATGCTGAGAAAGCTTTCGACAAAGTGCAACACCCATTCATGATAAAAGCCCTTGAAATTCTTGGGATACAAGGAACATACCTCAACATCATAAAGGCCATCTATGACAAGCCAACAGCCAGTATCATTCTCAATGGTGAAAAGCTGAAAGCAATTCCATTAAGATCTGGAACAAGACAAGGATGTCCACTCTCACCACTGCTTTTCAATATAATACTGGAAGTCCTAGCCAGAGCAATAAGACAAGAGAAAGACATCCAAGGAATCCAAATAGGAAAAGAAGAAGTCAAACTATCACTATTTGCAGATGATATGATAATTTACATAGAGAACCCCAAAAACTCCACAGAAAAACTAATTCAACTCATC